>NC_138727.1:39419306-39872414 GCF_965113295.1 Leuciscus leuciscus | reverse complement strand
ATGAAATTGTTGATGGTCCAGTAGCATTTTGCATTACTATCCTTTTCAGTGTTTTCTTTGTAGAAAAGAAGAAAAAAGCTTCCTGGTGGGAAATGTCTTATAGATCCACCCACTGGGAAAGAAAAACTATAAATGAGATGTCTCTATTATCTCAGGTTGTTTCCTTCTCCTAGATAGCTATGGGCTTCAATGGAAAGTTTTGTTTACAGGGTTAGTTCACTCAAAAATGAGTCATCATTTACTCACCATTGTGTCGCTCAAGCCTGTATAGACCTTATGCGTCAGAGAAACAAGCAGCCATCTTTGAACTTCTTTATAGTTCTATAGCATCGCTGTCGAAGAGTAATTAGCTGGTGAAGTGAATTTACTTTTTCTAGAGTTAAAGTTGACATATCATGAAAATCTGACTTTTTCCATGTTTAAGTGCTATAATCGGGTCCTGGTGTATCTGCCAACCCAGAAAACATGAGACAACCCAGGAACAACCCAGTGACTTTGTTTTAGTAAGCCTTTTTCTGCAAGCATGTAAAAAAATAAGGCGATCAGATTTCGCTCCCCTTCTGACATAGGAAGGGGATCTTATTATAATATTACCGCTCCTTATTTCTGCACGTTTCCACCCACGGCACCGTCATTTGGTTTTCGCAAAGCTGACAGCAGTGTAACCAGTTCTGACTCAATGGCAAAAGTTAGAGCAAATCATGCAAACTGTTCTGTCAGACGAGTACAGAACACTATTTGACCAAAACATTTCACTGCTGTCTTATAAGGGACCCCAGGGAACTGTGTCAACTTGTGTAAAAGTTAAACATGATGGTACATGCAAGTCGATGAGATGAATCAATGTAACTCCACAACAACTACATAAATGTATCCACTAACCATTCAGAAACTTCCATTGTGCGTCCAAAAGTTGCAACCTCTTCCTGAGTCTCTCTGTACTCCGCTACTTGTTATTTCTGAGATTTTAAATGAGTGAGATTATACTTGTGTTTTGTTATTGCCAGAGTATCCGAAGCTAGTGTAAAGGATCGGCCTCTTCTGAATGGGGGCGGGGAGCAGTAGCTCATTTGCATTTAAAGGGAAACACACACAAAAAAAGCACATTTTTGCTCACACCCAAAAAGGTGCAACTTTGACAAGCTAAAATACATTTTCTGAGGGGTATTTTGAGCTAAAATTTCACAGACACATTCTGGGGACACCAGAGATGTATATTACATCTTGTGAAAAGGGGCATAATATGTCACCATTAACAAAAGTTATCTTGAGCATTGTAATGTTTGAAGCGGATTTCATAACAATTGTCAGAAGGACTAGGGAGATTTAAAAAAAGGAGCGGTTCATTCATGAAGTCGTAAGATCTTACCTTCATGCTGTGGAAACACAAAGCAGAAGACGGAACTCTATGAGCGCAGAGCTAAAAAGGGGCGGGCTACATAAGGTCTATAACATTTTTTTTCTATTGTGGAACACAAAAGAAGATATTTTTAAGAATGTTTCTGTGTTATTTTATCTGTGCATTTAAAATCAGTGGTGTCCAATGTTGTTTTGGACTCCACTGACTTTCATCACCAAAACAGCTGAAACTTTTTTTTTTTTTTTTTTGTAACGATAGCATTCAAACATCTCCCATGCATTTTTTTAATAAATAAACTGTCTGAACAATGTGATCCAATGTCAACAATGAGCCCCTTGCTATTTCTATTTTAATTAATCATATAAGGATTTTAAGGAGAAACATCTCATACTTGACAAATGCTTGACAAACACTAAATTAAACACAAATGAGAACACCATTAAGTTTCCTGAGGTATGTGTGTGTGTGTGTGTGTGTATGTATGTATATATATATATATATATATATATATATATATATATATATAAACCTTTTCCCTCTTGTCACTAAGGAACATATAAAGCTACAGAACTGAGATCAAATCAATACAGACTATCTTATGAGGACTTTTCAAATATATGCTTACAACCAACTCTCTGGCTGGTTGTTTAAAGACTTGAAAGAACATCCTAACAGACAACCTTTTGGACAATTCTTCTTCGGCTACACGTTTAGTGTGGATAATTAACATTTTACAGCTCCTTGAGAGCAGTGTAAAATACCCATCACATTTTAGAATTTTTATGCCTGTCATGTTTGACTATTTTACTGCTCTTTACATTATCTTGCACATTTCTTAAGTGTGACCAGCATGCAAAACAACGCTCTGCTTCAAAGAAGATGGCTTGTTCAAGGTTTTCAGGGTGCTTTGACGTATCAATTAAATGCTCTTCAAAGACATGTTTATTTTCATATAATATTTTAATAACCATAGCTCAACAGACAACAATGATATTATTATTTTTTTTTTTTTACATGTTACATTGAATAGTTTAGTGTTCCCTATTTAAACTTCCTTAACCACCGAACTGGAACATTCTAAGATATAATATATTTTTTTTTTTTTTTTTTTTTTTTTTTTTCAGTATAATCCCTCTATTTTTGAGTTTCAGTGGATAATCTTCTTAAAATGAGTTATTACAATCATGCAGTTTGCATTGGAATGTTTAAGATTATTATTTTTCCTGCAGAGTCTTGCTTGCAATATTATATTATGTCCAGATGACCCTGCACACGGAAAACTTCAAACCTGTATGTACTTTATACACATATTTAGGTGAGGCAGTTAATGTTTCTTTCTTGTGTGGCAGACAACAAAAGCAGTGCTGTTCAAATGATTGATAAATGACTGTGAAACACCACTCTGACAAGTCTAACAGTCTTTTGACACAATACCAAACAATCAAGCAAGCCCTTTCCTGGTTTTTAAAACTTTTGCATTCACAGGTTACAGATGACAATGTTGATTTATGAACTGTCACACTCTGTAATATGGAGCAGTTCTCCTGCAGAGCAGACAGGAGCAACAAAATACGAACATTTTACCAGTTTTACATTTTTAAGTTCATGCTGTTTAATGGAATGAAATGAGAAAAGACATAAATTGTTCTCATTCATTTCTCAATCTCAGAATGTTATACATGTCAAATTTGAAAAGAATCACTATGAAAAGAAGTGAAATATGATAGACTTCAAATATGATTGTCATCTGCTTTCAGTATCTTTTTAATGTTCAACTATTCATTGATTTGTCATTATCTTGTATAGCCACGGAATGAAATCTTGAAAAAAGGATCTCTGTGAATCATCTCCCACACTCTGTGTCAACGTCATCGGTTTAGTCATTTAGCAGCAGCACATCCGTGACTTGTTTGTTCCTAGAAGATGAAGCCTGGATGTAAAGAGTTAAGAAAATGCCACGTTTCCTCACTCTGACCTTTCAGTCTCGTGTTTCCTGACTGGAGGCTCAGTCACGCTGGCAGTGCGGTTCAGCACACATATCTCATAATGACTTCATGCTAATTGTGCATCAATTCATTATGTGGTTCTCTCACCATCATGTGTGACACAAAGCCTTTAAGGCCAATTCATCAAGATTTTCCATGCCATTTCCAATGAATCAGATAAGCTATTTCATTTTTTTTTTTTTAAGCTGTTTTTTTTTTTCAAGGAGGTTATTATACCAGAGGTCCACATGTGTTTTCCATGGGCGACCTTAATTTGTTTTTTAACCAATTTTCTAAATGCATGTAATGTTTGTTTGTTGGTGTTTGTTAAAAACAACTGTATATAAAATTGACTTTAGTAGGAAAACACACCCCTCTCTGTATTATCTGTGAATGATTATTAGAATATGTAATTTAGAGGGATAGTTCACCCCAAATTGAAAATTCTATTTACTCACCATCCTTTTGTTCCAAATCTGTATAATTCTTTCTTCTGTGTAACAAATGGAAATGTTTTGAAGAATAAAAAGGACAAAAATCATAATAAAAGTTCTCAAAATTAGTCTGTATAACACATGCACTTTTTTTTAAGCTCATAGAGTAGTTTTTCCTTTATTTTTTTGGTGAACTATTCCTTAAAATGGTTATATTACATTTACATTACATTTATTCATTTTGCAGACGCTTTTATCTAGGGTGACTTACAAATGAGGAATACAGCAAGCGATTCATGATGAAGAGGCAAATAAAAGAAGTGCTCAAAATACAAAGTTTCAGACATAGCTCAGAGATCATATAAACTACAATAGGGTGGGATTAAAGGAAAGTGAAAGCATAGATTTATTTATTTTTTATGATGAGGTAAAGTGCTCACGGAAGAGATGGGTTACTTTTCACCTGTCTTTTGAATATTGTATGTCATATTATATATAGTATTTTAGACTATAGGTTTACAATATATATATCTACTGTAGAAAAAATGTTTAGTTTTCATGTAGACTATAGATGGTTTATTCATATCTTGCAGTGTACTTTATGCAAATCACAAAGTTTGAAGTGTATTTATAGGTTGTCTTTTGGATTTTCATTATAAATTCAGCAGTATATTGACAGTTGCTGTACAGTATCAGCTGAGCAAACAGTTTTCAGCTACATTATTGCCCCACATTGCTGTTTCACCACCAGTCTCCTATGAGAATATAATTATATCTAGAGAGCTGTTCAAACACTGAGCTTTACATTTGGTTACTGCTTAATACACTGCCAACATATCCCAGACATTCTTGCATCAGCATGCCATAATGATATGTGCTTCACAGTAATATTTAAAATAACACAAAATAGTGATCTGAGCTCGTTTGACGTAAGAATTATGTTCTGAATTACGGAAATAATGTTGTTGATGCCATAACTTTCCCCTAAACATGCAAATGTAAGCTATTCAGATCATTATTTTGAAAGTTGTACAGTTTTTGAATGAATGGACCCTTAGATGCCCTTCGTTTAAAAGCCCCACTATGCCAGTCTGCTATTTTGTCAATCTCTTATCACCCCGTCTGGAATCTTTTGAAAGTTAAGACCATTTGGGGGACAGTACTCATCCTTCCCGCCCTCATAAAAGGTGAAATATGAGAACATTAAAACATTGCTGTTAATCTGTCTGTTGGAAGCGGCACCATTAATCTTAATTAATTCACTACATTATATTTCTCACTTAATTACACACGCTACAAAGGAAAATTGCTCAGAAAACGTGCCTCTCGATCCATCATGGCTGCCAGCAGGTTGTGCTATCTCTAGTAATTACCAAAGGTTCTCACACCAGGGACAGGAGAATGTCTTGAAAATTGAGGATCCTATTATCAAGTTGACGGCTGTAGACTTAACTCCTCATCATTTCGTCCCTGTAGAATTCAAACATGATTCTTCAGAGCCAAGCTTCATATTCTTGTGAACATACTTTCTGAATTCGGTGCAGGTTAACATTGACTTAATGATTGTAGATAATGCACAATCATTGGGTTTTATTTATTATTATTTTTATTTAATTTTTTATAAATTCGTATTCATTTTAAAATGATGTTATGAAAAACGACAGTATATATATGAGAAGTGAGAAAACACTTCTACACATTTGCTGTCACTTTTATGAGTTTATCAGTCAGCTCACTTCCTTAAAACTTTCTTTTTAATTGACTCATTTATTTTCTTAGTTGACTGAACTTCTGTTAATTTTTGATAATGTGCTGCGTTACACACTGAATGCACCTGTGAGTTCAGCTGCTGCTTTGCAGATGTAATGAGGCCACAGTACTGCTTCGCATTTAAACTTGAGTAAATTATCTACTTGGAACCAAGACCTTGTATTGTTTAAAAATGCATCTCGCAAGTGTCTTACAGAAGTAGAAAGTAGCCACAGAAGTTTTACTAACTGTCAGTCAAAGAGAAAAAGTGTGGATTATATTTAGAAACCTCTGGTGAGTGGTGGTATTTTAGTGGCTCATGAAAAAGATGATCAGCATGTAGCCTACTGTACATGTTCTGAAAACAGAGCACCGTTACACCATCACCAGTCATTCTTGCTTCACTGACACCATCAATCTCCCTCATTGCTAATTAGCCGTCAATTTCACCACCACTTGTTTTTCAATGAAAGGACAATGTGAGAATAAACCTCCATGACTTTCAATTTCACTGTCCACTATGAAAAATAAATCAATTAATTAATTGACCTTGATTAACCTCCCAGCATTTGATTGATATTCTCATCAATGGCAGTAAAATATGTCCTTGCATTAACACTTGATAAACTCAGGATTCAACTTTCCAGGTCCTTAGCTTCCAGTTGAATGACTGCACTGGTAAGCGTTTTACACACCATATGATTTTTGTCACTCTAGCATTTTAAATACACATGCACTACTGTTAAATTATTTTATTTTTTTAAATGAGCCATTAAAATAAATTAATACTTTTATTCAGCACCGTAAACAGTAAAGACTTTTTACAATTTTATTAAAAAAATATATATTCATCAACCTGCTAAGAACCTGAAGGAAAAATGTTTTAGATTATTTTTAGGACATCCATCTTGACCAGGACTCCCTGGAAGAAGATATTGTGGCCAGGTTTCACAGACAAGGTTTATATTAAGCCAGGATTAAGCCTTAGTTAAAGGGGTCATGAACTGCATTGTTTTATTGTTTTATAATGTTTTCTGTGGTGCACTTATAATGTTGGTATGATTTCTACAACAAAAATTGCAGAAATTGCAACTAATTTACCAAAGAATCCACAGTGAAATATGCATATGCAAACAGAGCGTTCTTTTCCAGGTAATGTTAATTTTAGTCCAGTGATTCTGTATCGCTCTTCTCTCCTCATCATCTCACTAACACGCCAGTGGGCGGGGCCAAAGTTACAATTATGAAGTAGGCGTTTATTTTCTTCTGCTGAGGTGATAGGCACGTGCTAAGCACTTTCCACAATAAGTCGTTCTCTGGGCTTAGTTACAATAAAAGCTGTTTTCGGACTAACAAGGAAGTTTTCAGTTCTGAAACTTACAGGATATTTTTGTAGTATGATTTTTTTTTTTATAGAAATTTGATTTCCCAGTTCATGACCCCTTTAAATTAGGACATTTATGTAGCTTTTATTAACGTGCCTCAAACATGCATTTTAGTCTGGGACTAGGCTTAAGCCTTGTCTGTGAAACCGGCCATATATATCTGTGAGACTGGAGAAACTTGAAGAACTGGAAGAGAGGGCTACTCTCTGAGAAAACAAAGGAAATTAACATTTGAACTATCTTGCTATATTACTACCATCCCCATTCGAGACACGATCACACTTGAGTTGATCACCTCCCAATTTACACATCATTCCCTTCACCCATCCCTACCTGAATTCACCCAAAAATCGATATGGTTTAATATGAACAATTATCATACAGTATTATACATGTCTGGTATCATTTTAAATGTCTCAGTGCGACTGGTACAAAGGTCTCATTCCCACAGAAGTAAAACAAAAACATAATAAGGTGTGGAGAGTTTAGATAAATCTTGTTAATTGCTGTGGATGTGCCCCCATGTAAATCAACTCCTGTCCCCAGTAAGTCTGGGACGGTCATTAATGCAAATTCCCACTGTAAACTCATGTTTACATTTGAAAAGAGGTCTGCCTTGGTCTGTGTATTTAGGGAGATGCTGAAGATGGCTCGTGGCGATTTGTAGCTCAAATTAGCCCGTGATGCTGAGAGTGGCCGAGACTCTCAGCATCATGTATTTCCTAATGTCAGGTTCACATCTTTTCTCTTTATTCCAAAGCATTTGATGTTTTGTATTTATTATCTTTGAACTGATTATGAAATTGGCATGATACATTTACCTGACATAATAAATTGTTACGCTTGATTTATTCCGACTGACTCTGAAATTGTTTTCCCAAGCAGATTAAACGGATTTGTATGTTCCCGCAAGTTTTGCGTCAGATAGTGACGACTAATATTTTGGCATCAATTCAAGTCTACTTGGTTTGCAAAGACAAGAAGTGAATTTCCGTTTAGAACAGCAAATGCTGCCTGACCAACCTATATCTGGGTGTGTCTTACCTCTGTTTTAATTTAATGTTACTTTAGATAAGTGTACGTGGGAAACCACGGCATGGCTAATCCAAAGCTATTATAAGAGAAGTAATGTTGGTCAGCTCATATCTGTAATAGTGGCCATACCTCTACTGAAGTAAACGTTAAGTTAAGTTCAAGTGTATGCAATTCAATGGGGGCTATACCAAAGTATCTTTGATTGTGTAAATGTGAATGTGATTACAGATAGATAGATAGATAGATAGATAGATAGATAGATAGATAGATAGATAGATAGATAGATAGATAGATAGATAGATAGATAGATAGATAGATAGATAGATAGATAGATAGATAGATAGATAGATAAAACACTTGGAAAATGATGGCATACTTGGCAAAACTTTAACAGCTGCAATTCTTGCTTTTGAGCAATAGAATAGAATAGAATAGAAGAACTAAAGTTATTTCAATATCTGCTATTATGAGTAATTATCGTGGAACCCTAGTAGATGATACTTTGCAGTTGCTGCAACAAATTTATGTTAATGTTATGCATGTGGGCTCTGAGCGTAAACTGATTTTTCTAAAACTTCTAATAGGTATCGCTGACCATCCCTCTGCTTGAATGAGTAATGAAATAAAGTCTGCCAACGTAAGCAACACGCTTACGCCCATTAGGAGTCTTCAATGACAGCCGTAATATCACCTCTGATTAGTCACCTCTAACTCCAGCTTCATCCCCCTTCAACGAACACATTATTTTCACATTGTCAGAATCACTGTGCATATCAGATGGGTCCCTATAAGTTTTAAACGCCCATCTTAATTGCACAGCCACATGGGTTGATATCAGCGTTGACCGCTTTCAATTGCTCATTTATGCATTTAAGTGAAAAACATTTGCTCTGGAGAAATGTATGTATGCCCAAAATCCCTATATTCTCAGCTACCTCCTCCTCTTCTGCCATTCTTAATAACCTTAATCAGACCAATAACGTAATGCTTTGATGAACCGAGGCAGTCGGCTCAATTACATTTTGCTGAGGTGGCCGCTTTTATAACAGAGGTGTGGGCCTGCGGTACTGCGCCCCAATCACCTGTCATCAATCAAGGAGGGAGAAATATTTGGAGATCCCTCCTAAGCTCTGACAGTTCAATGCAGCGAAGGCCAAGGTGACTCTTCTGTTTTAATTGCTTTCCCCTTTTATGACTTCATGTCTCCTGTCTCATGGGGCTGTTGCTCTCCAAAGGTTCACTTTTTCTGGTGGCACGCTGTGCCCTGCCGAGTTGTTTGGTCCTGAAGGATGTCTGCTTGATGGACAGGTTGACATTGAGTGAGTGAATTACTTTTGCAGATAGTACAGTCTGCAGTTTTTGCATTACAGATTTCAAGTTCTGTTCATTTTTAATTGATAAAAGAACACTGCATGTGACTGGGTCATTTCAGCTAAATTCTCTACTTAAGGGGATGATTTTAGATTGATCTGGTTTGAATGTGAATAGCATATCTCGTTCGGACGTGGATTATGTGCACATGGGCCATTTTTATGATAGTTTTCATGGTGCTGTCTGCTTTTGCATCCTTTTTGAAGCTTAAAAGCTCCAGTCCCATTTCAGTGTAATTGCATAAAAAGTCTCAACAGTACGTTCTTTAAAAGGTCCCCTTTTGTGTTCCACTGAAGGTTTGAAACAGCATGAAGGTGTGTAAATGATGACTCATTTGTCATTTTTTGGTGAACTATCCCTTTAACAAATGCAACAGCCAGTCTAGTGTCTCTTTTGTTCTTCTCACATATTACCATTTTACTCAGGTATAGAAGATAAATATTTCTTTCACTTGTATCTTTCATTCTGTTTTTTTTTAAATCTCTGTGTTTGACTCCATTCTCGGACCATTCTCAGTTTTGTGCCCCTCCTCAATCCCATAATCCTTTGCTCTTTTCTTATATCTCATCTCAAAGCCCAACATTCAGTTTCTTTCTGCAATTAATTCCATAGCTCCCTGTCTTGCTGTCTCTCTTTCTTTGTGGATTTGAGCTGGTGAAATGAAAAAAAAAATGTTTTTTTCTTTCAACATTTCCTTTCAATTAATTCCAAATTTTTTCCCCCTCGTTTCTTTCAGAATGCAATTAATTTAGTGCTGCAGTCTGGCATGATGGCTCTTATTAATAGGAATGGGAAGAAATAGAAGTCTCTTGCTCTCAGATGATATTGCAATCAAATGTTTATGAAAATGCCACAGTGATTGTAATTAGAAGTGGATCTGTGTTGCATGGCTTTGCCCTCTGCATGATGAAGCCTCTAGCTCGTCCTATAGGATGTAAATTAAGAAATGGAAGTTTGAGGAAGTCTCTATAAACCAGGAACATGTCATTCGTAAATAAATTGATAGCACCTTTCAAATTACAAATTTAATTCTACTTTATTGAATTGAAGTAGCAGACAATTGCATTTGAATTTAAAGGGGTCCTATTATGCCCTTTTACGAAGTCTTGATTTTGTTGGGGTGTACTTGAATATGTTTTCATGCTTTATTGTTAAAAAAATTCATTATTTTTCACATATTTTTACATTATTACAGGTCCTCTCTCCCCAGTCTGGGCGAACACGCCATTTCGATGAAGCCCCTCCTTCCGAAATATGAAATGTGCTGTGATTGGTTAGCTGGCCCAGTGTGCTTTGATTGGCCCAGTGTGCTTTGATTAACACCGCTTATCTCTTGTTCTGGAAATGTCCTGCCCCTTCATAACAGCCAGCTCTACACACTCAGATGTAAATAGCCTATTTAGAATTGCATCAATTTCAAAACAATTCAAGCCTGATTTAGACTTAATAATAATAATATTAATAATTTTAACAAACAAGAGGATCGTGCAGAACGAATCACGGACTATGTAAGGATGGGTTTCAGGACGTTTCAGTATGGTATGTTTTTTTTGTTTGTTTTTTTTTGTAATTTTCTTAGACACTTTAGATACGATGTTATACACCATCTAATCATGATATTTGTTGGAAAAATCCAAACAGTAATGGACACCTTTTTTGTGTATTCTGTTGGTGCGGATTAAATTAAATGAGGAACATTATGACTTCATAAGATCCGGAAAAACCCTGTTGTAGTCCAAACGAGCCGTTCGTTGTATTCTTGAAAAGTGGATTCTGTTAAATAATAATATGGACTTTGAGCTTTGTAACCTTGCAGATCTTTTTTATGCTCAAACAGCAACATTATAGACTAACTAAAGTTGAAAAAGCATAATAGGAACCCTTTAAGTTAATGTAACTGTTTTAAAAAGAAAATTTGTTACCTTTTTTTGTGACCCCTTTTTTCTTACATTTTAGCTTAAATGAACAAAAATACCAGAAGAGCACCATAAAAAAAAAAAAAAAAAGTGATTTTGCAATTTGGTAAAAGTCATAAATCTTTGGACGGTTCAGAGAAAGAAAAAAAACATAGATATTTTTTACTTTGATGCTTGCAGCACTTGCCATGCCATTAAAAATGTCATGAATTTAGAGACTGACTGGAGAATTAAATCTGGATTCTAAGAGCGTTTCTATACACTCTAAACTTTCTAAACACTAACAGAGCTTTCAAACATTTAACGTGCAAATTGAAACGTTTTCCCTTTTGTTACACTGCAGTTCAAAAGTTTGGAAATGTTAATGTTTTGAAAGAAATCTTTTATGCTCACCAAGGCTGCTTTGTTTGAATTAAAATACAATAAAACAGTAATACTGTGAAAAAAATTTACAAAAATATTACAATTTAAAATAGCTCTTTTCTATTTTAATATATTTGAAAATGTAATTTATTCCTGTGTTGGCAAAGCTGAATTTTCAGCATCATTACTCCGGTGTCTCATGATCCTTCAGAAATCATTATAATATGCTGATTTGTGCTGAAGAAACATTTTTTATTACTATCAATATTGAAAATAGTTGTGCTGCTTCATATTTTTGTAGAAACTGTGATACTTGATGTAAGAAAGGGGGCTTTGGAGGTGGGCGTGGAGCTGGTGGCGGACAGGGTTTAGGAGTCAGTGGAGACAGACACCATGGTGTTTCCGATGAGAGGAGCCAGGGTGGTGCTTTGACTGAAGGGCTGGGTGGAACCCAGGGACTGATATATGAAGGCGGAACCAGGGTGCGTGGAGTATCCGGCGGAGCAGAGAGACTTACAGACCAGGGCGGAAGCCCAGAGTGAAGCGGCTGGCTCGTGGGACCGAGGTGGAGACAGGGACTCGGCTAACTGGGGCGACGGAGCATGCGGAACTGAAGGGGTGGAAGGTCGAGGCACAGCCCGAGACTCGGAAGTCCATGGTGGAAGGTGAGCGACGACCAACTGAGGTTGATCCGGAGGGAAGAGGGAGCCCGGAGGAGTCCCAGGGCAGACGGGCCACAGTGGAGACGAGGGAACGCAGAGCTGGGGCTCTGGAGACATAGGCCTGGAGGCCCGAGGTGCAGCCAGGGACTCAGCCGAGCTGGTGGAAGGCAAGCCTGAGGCGGAGCTGAAGAGCCGCACTGAGCTAGCGGACGACACCAGTGGAGCCGTTGGATCCAGGGGACTGGATGGAACCAGCGAAAGGGATGGGACCAAGAAGTCAGGTGGAAACAGTGGAAGAGGAAGATTTCAGGATGGAACCGGAGCATCCAGATAGCCGGACAGGACCGACGGAAAAGGCGAAGACTCAAGGGTGGGCACTCGGGAGGGAACTGGATCCACCGACCACAGATCGACTTGGCAGAGGGTCCGCTCCTGGCTCTGAGATGGACTGAGCAGTGTGCATAGACTCCGGGGCTTTGATAGTGGCCGGCTCTGGGACGAGCTCGGTGGGTGCCTCAGGTGCTCAGGCTGTGAGGGAGAGGACACCGTGCTGCAGCATCCAGCCCAAAAACAGCACATTCCGGTTCTCTTAGAGGAGGAAAAGGCGCCACGCTGGTGAGTTTAAACTTCTTAAGTTCCGTGGTCTTTCACAGTAGGCTGTATGTAAGCACACGACACAGGAGAATAAGTACAAATGCTCTTTAATTCGAAGGAACACTCACAATGAAACATCAACAACACGGAACAATGAGCAAATTAACAGGAAGTAGAGAGGTTAACTGAGGGAACTAAACAGGAACTGCTGAACTGAACGAAAACTAATATGTAGCCATGGGGGAAATCAAACTAATGCAGACATGATAGGAACTAAACTTAGCAGAACATGATCTTGACAGTATAAATGGGTCTTAAAATATAGATCTGCCTTTATAGTTTAGGAATTGGGTCCTTTACAAAAAGATCATCAAATTTGTGGGTCATTCCATAACAAAAAAAAAAAAGAAATATAAACTTATAGCAAGTCAAAACAAATTTGGATGACCCACAAACCACATTTTGAGCAGCTTTGATAAGGGTAACACTTTACAATATTTTCAGAGACGTTAGCAATATTGTCAAATACAGTAAGCAATGATTACAAAGTGGCAGAAAGAAAAACATGAGCACAGCTGTTCTGGTGTGTTCTCTGTGCCTTCACTCTCAGAGGCTTCTCCCACACTGGTGCTCAGTCAGGTAGGTGTGATGGACAGATTCGGTGGAGATAAGACTAAGCTCTAATGCGTATGCTCCTGACCCCTTCAGAGGGCATGTCAACTTGCTGAGCTGTGCGTAAAACAGAGTTGAGAGAGAGAGAGCGAGAGAGAGATTTCTGACGTTGATTAAATTGTCTGCTTGACAAGCGGTTGCTGGAAGGGCTGGACAGACTACTGTGTCGGTAAAACTGTGGCTGTTCACTTTTTTTGATGAAATCAAAATGGGCAAAAGTCTTTTTTTTTTTGTATTGTAACATTGCTGTATTTATTTAAAAGGGTTCATTCGTGCACATCATTATTTTTAAATGCATGTGCCCTCGTAATCTTAAACCAAAATAGCTTCCCCTCCCTCTTGCAGCAACATCTCTTCTCTGATGATGTGTTTAATGGTGTGAGGGCGGGACAACCTGTCACTCACATGAGGTCACAGCAATAGCAAATCACAACCATCAAATCAATTTCCAATTGACAAAATCAAGTCCCGCCCTACATTTGTTCTTGTTTGAGAAGCAGTTTCACTCGAATATGAGCCACAATTGGGAGGAAAAGACTATCACAACTTCCTTTTCATTAATTTAAGCACCGGATTCCTTTCGAAATTCCCCATGAAGTCTCTTGTCTCTGGATCTTAAAGAATCGCCTTAACGATGCTTTGCTTTTTGTCACAGAGATAGATGTGATTTCTCAGGACATCTATAGATTCAATAATCATGATGTGTTACAAAAACAACCACATTGCTTCTAATGATCTGTTAAGTTATAGACTGCACTTAACTGTTGTTAATATTGATACAATGTTATTTTAAACAATTGATCCATTATTGATAAGGCAACATAAATAACTACTTTAACTTTAACTACCTTAAAAACTAATCCAGCTGACAAATGACACCATCAAACCCTTCGTCTCTTTTAAAGCCCATTGTTTCCTGCTAGTGGTGTAATATCAGTTGTTCATGGGATGTTTAGCAGGTTTCATGACTGAAAGCCTACCTGCCTTTTAAGGAGATTTCTCATTTCTCATAATTGGATGAGCGCTGTCTGCAAAAATGGATGAGACGCTACAGAGCGTGTTAAGCAAGCCTAAGCCAACAATAATTACAGACGCATGCTTGAAATGATTGAAAGCAAAGTATTTTTTTAAGTGTAATCAATGGTCTTTGTCTTTTAAAGGGGAAAGATTAATTTAAGAGCTTGAGGGAAATGTTTCCCCTGGAGGGAGGAAATCAAGTCTGATGTATTTAGTGTTGTATGCACACAAAATGTTTTAAATAATAATAATAATAATTCAAACAATACATAATGGGACAAAAATCATATCGCTCACTGAATGAAATAGTAAGGCTTCCAACTTCATTGAGATATTTTGTTATCAGAGTACGTATACCGTTCAAAAGTTTGGGGTCGATGTGATTTTTAAAAAGATTTTTGAAAGACGTCTCTTATGCTCACCAAGGCTACGTTTAGTGATAAAAAACACAATATTGTGAAATATTATTACAATTTAAAATATATATGTTTTCATTTTAATATTAATTTAAAAAAGATATCAGCATTATTACTCAATTCGGCAGTGCCACACGATCATCCAGAAATCATTTTAATATGGCAATTTGGTGCTCAAAAACATTTATTATTATTATCATTGTTGAAAACAATCTGTTGTGCTGCTTTAATATTTTTGTTGAAACTGTGATTCCTTTTTTAATAGATTTATTTAAAAGTATATATTTTTTTTTGTAACAATGAAAAAGTCTTTACTGTCATTTTTGATCAATTGAATGCATTCATGCTTGTTACGGCCTCAGCCTTATGGGTGTTGCCTGTGTATTTTTGTGTGTGTTTGTCTCGTCTTCTAATTGGAGTTTCTTTTTGAGTGTAGGCTCCGCCCTTGCGCACCTGTGGCCCGTTGCTCTGATGGCTCGTGCTGAGCATATAAGTGGAGTGTGAAGGAGGGTGAGACACGCAACGGTGAACTCCGTGCGCGTCATGATGCCTAGCCGCTGATCAACTCAAGCGGTGTTCTTTGTACTGTGCTACTATTTTGTTCTATTTGTTAGTGTTTGTTATGTCTATGTTGACTTTAGTGCAGAGTAAATGTGTGTTACATGTGGAGAGAGAAAAATTGAGAGATGTGAGTTTGTGCAGTCATTTATTAGTCCTATAATAAATGTTTTAAACTGCTCTTTGCCTTGCGTCTCCTTTTATGTTGCTGAACCCTTTCGAAACGAGCATTTTAACAACAGGGGTTCGTAACAATGCTGAATAAAAGTAACAATTTCTTTCAAAAAAATTAAATAAAATCTTACTGACCCCAACCTTTTGAACAGTACTGTATATGATCTATGTATATGTATTTTTATTTATTTATTACTTCGGGTTTCTGCATTCAGAGTTTTATTTCATATTTAAAACAATAATTTCATGACATTATTTAAATTATATTAAATTCAGAATGCATTTTTTTGTGTGTGTGAAAAATTTGTCTGCCTAAATGCACTTATTCAGGGTATATGCCACTTCAAATGCAACTTCTGTGCTGCTTACTGCAGTGTAAAGATTACATAAAATGATTCAAAATTCATTATCATTATCAGTGGCTTGGTCTCCATCATATTAACATTACAATTCAGACTTTCACCAGCTTTATTCTGTCTCAAACCCTCATGGTGTCTTCCAAGTTTTTGTTCCATCTGAGACTTTTTTCATTTTGAGCAAAGTTGACCAGCCAAAGTTTAGATTGAGTGAGATGAGTTAGCTTTTTATCAAGAGGATGTCTGAGAGCGTGATAAAGCACAGAACACACTGCACCTCCACACACTCTTAAAAATGACACTGTGCCACAGCCCCCACGTCTCCCGCACTCGATACCATCCTGCATCTATTGTGCAATTAAAGGTGCTTTGATACATGACTCCGTCCCTACGTGTCCAGGGTCATGTGCTATAAACGGCAATTCTACCATAAAGACTCGGGAGGCAAATTAACGTAACAAGTATGCATTTATTAACAGCCCAGCAAGAAAGCATTATGATATAAAGTTCTTTGGCGTAGGCCCCGTCCGTAGCTCGCAATCCGAGGGTAC
This sequence comes from Leuciscus leuciscus, assembly GCF_965113295.1. Lineage (NCBI taxonomy): Eukaryota > Metazoa > Chordata > Actinopteri > Cypriniformes > Leuciscidae > Leuciscus > Leuciscus leuciscus. Next base: position 39,855,816 of record NC_138727.1, on the reverse strand, counting down.
GTAATCTGCATTTCCTGCCTGAAGACGAAGGCAGGGGCGCAGCCGACCATCCTGGTGGTGGTGGGGAGGATGGAGTGGAAGGGACAATCCTGGTGGTGGTGGGTAGGATGGAGGGGAAGGGACCATCCTGGTGGAGGATGGAGGTGAATGTAGGCGTCAGCCTCTGCGAACTCAGACATGTGTAAGTACCGATCTTTTATACTACGTATTAGAACATGATTGGGGATATTTAATTTAATTTGATCAATCAATAAATTCCTCTTGAAACAAACTTTGTTGTATTATTTTAATTTAATACTGTGAAGCTGCTTTGATACAATCTGTTTTGTGAAAAGCGCTATACAAATAAACTTGACTTGACTTGACTTGACTTGATTGGATAGATGAGAAGATAATAAGTGACGTAACAATTGAGTCTTGCCGGCATAACTTACGCTATACGCTTTGAGCTGCCTGCAAAGATTGATTTTAGGGCATCTTTAGGTTCCGTTCTCTTTGGACTCTTTGGACAAAAACTCTCAGGGAAATAAGTTCCCCCGAAATAGAACATAATGGAAGAATGGAACCTAAAACATAACCTGAGATATGGTCCATAAAGTGGACATTTATGTATATTTAAAGGTGTTTTTATTATATTATATTATATTATATTATATTATATTATATTATATTATATTATATTATATTATATTATATTATAGGTCAATCGTAATGTTAGTAAAAACAATTGTGCCAAATCTAATTATCTTTTTTTCACCATCTTTGCAAAGTCTGCTTTATATTACGTATGTTAGACTATGAGTGTGTGAGATTTTAGTTGTTTTTCCAGGTGTTGTTAGTGAAAAAAAAATCCTTCTCAGTTGAAACCGCGTTTGAGAAGTGTGAGCAGAGCCGGTATGCAAGAAAAAATGAGGGTACGTTGAAGATTAAAATATAGAAGTACCAGAACCGGTGCGTTCCGGCCCACTTCGAGCACAGGGTTTTCTTTTCATTTAGTATAATACAGTTTTTTGCACATACTGCCACAGTGACGAAACATTTGTGATAGATTTACTTAGCAGACACTTTTATGCAAAGCAAGTCTTTGTAAAGAAACAATAACACTAGACGGACTGTTTAAACGTTATTTATTAAGCTTAGAAAGTACAAGGAAGCTTGTCTTTCACTTTCACGGAATGTTCCATGCAATAATATGGAATTACGGAGTTACGGAATCCATTTTTTTTTTTTTTTATATGAAATTCTTCAGCTTTTAGTGCATTGAGTAATATATTTTTCTGCGTATTTGCACTTTACCACACATAAAAAAAAAATGTTTGTGTTTATATGAAATTCTTCAGCTTTTAGTGCATTGAGTAATATATTTTTCTGCGTATTTGCACTTCACCACACATAAAAAAACATTTTTTGTGTGTTTATATGAAATTCTTTAGCTTTTAGTGCATTGAGTAATATATTTTTCTGCGTATTTGCACTTTACCGCACAGCTTTACTTAACTTGCAGTTACAGTATAGGTGCAGCTCAATCAATGAACAGTAACAAAGTGGCACTTCAGTGGCACTTCACTTTACCGCACATATACTTGCAGCTTAACTTAACTTGCAGTTATAGGTGCAGCTGAACCAATGAACAGTAACAAAGTGGCACTTCAGTTCCAACAGACAGCTTGTTTATATGAAATTCTTTAGCTTTTAGTGCATTGAGTAATATTTTTTTCTGCGTATTTGCACTTTACCGCACATAATTGTTTTTTATTTGTGTTTATATAAATTCTTTAGCTTTTAGTGCATTGAGTAATATATTTTTCTGCGTATTTGCACTTTACCGCACATATACTTGCAGTTATAGGTGCATCTGAACCAATGAACAGTAACAAAGTGGCACTGCAGTTCCAACAGACGGCTTGTTACTCTGTCACAAATACTGTCAAATATTCCTCTCGCTTGATGGCTGTCACTGCTCACACTCAATTATACAAATGGCAACAGCAGTACTGTAAAAGTTTGCAGTTAGTCTTCCACTGCGTTTACAGTTAATATATTTAGCATTGGCTAGTGTGCAGGGGAGAGAGTGTTTGTGTGTGACTTGAGCAGATGAGTGCAAGTCATGCCCAGTTGTGGCTTTGGTGGGTTTTTCCGTATGAGGATGACTGTATGCATGCCCAACTGTGGCTGTGATTAGTAACACTTTGTAGGAATGAATGTGTAATGTAGTCAATTGTAATCTTACAGTGGCACGATTCTGGGCTTCTCAGGCCTCTGACAGCCAGCTCTGTTGCATGAATCCATCTTAGATGATTTCACACAGGCTGTGTGTGCAGTATCCGTATGCTTCCCCTGGCAGAGTTTTAACTTATGGGTTTAAGAATGTTAAAAACTACAAACATCTAGTTTGTATACAAAGGCAATCTAATGAATAGAGTTTATTGACAGCTACAGAAGAGTAAAACTTAGTTTTTCCCTTATCAGTGCAATGTCTCAACTTTAAATGATGATATCATTTAAATGTTTTGCCAAAACGGATGGTTTCTTGGCACACCCATCACTTACAAGTGTTTTTGGACTAAAATATTAAAAGTGTTTATTTATTATTGAGCCAAGTCACATTGAGTGCCACTTAATTTCACATCAAATGGGTCTCTTTGTTGCCCTCTATCTATCAAATAGACTTAGTATAAATATGTTTTAAAAAAAGAAAATTTGTAGATTTTTAACTTTTTCATAAATTATTATTTTGTATATCATTGGTTGAACAACATAAGTTTGATTTTGTTGACCAAAGTTTTTCAGATATTAATAACAAAAGACTTTAGACAGGGTAGATGCCATATTGAATTTTACACTGATGAAAATGAGGCTGTGAGTGATAGTTTATATATATGCAAATTTTTGGAAAGATTTTCGCCAGATGAACAAGCGGTAGGGTATGCTGTTAACTCTTAAACATGCAAGAGTTGAAAATGATCAGCAAAAAAATATTTCATGTCACATTTTATATCACCTGGACTGAAGTAACAAAAAAAAAATATATATATATATATATATATATAGATTTTATGAGCTAATTTATAAAAAAAGTATTTGTTTTACTACAATCGGATGCCTGCAATCCAGGCATCCAAATGCTAAAAAAGGCTCATCTTCAACCTCAGGGGTTGGCAACTTTTGGAGTTTAGCACCATCCCTAATCAAGCATATCATATAAATTATAACACATCATATAATAAATAATCCTGAAGACTTTGGTTAGATTTTTCAGGTGTGTTTGATCAGGATTGGTGCTAAACACTGCGGGACGGCGGCCCTCCAGGAACAAGTTTGGCTACCCTTGTTTTATCGTAAAATAAACTGTGTGAAACCCTGCAAGAAAATATCTTGTTAAAAATGCAAAAGATGTAGTCAACTAAATATAATCAGTTTAACGCAAAGTCAGAACACAGAAGAAGATATTTTGAAGGATATGGATAACCAAATGACATCCTTCAAAATATCTTCTTTTGTGTTCAGCAGAAGAAAGAAATTCATACAGGTTTTGAACAACTTGAGGGTGAGTAAATGATGACAGAATTGTCATTTTTGAGTGAACTATCCCTTTAAGTCATTAAGATTAATGGATTAATAGCAGTTTTAATGTCTTCTTGAATAAATTAATAGATAAGACCAAAACAATTAGAGTCACGTCATTGACCCAATAGCCGGGGTCCTAGTGATCAGCTTGGGTTGCATCAGAGAGGTCTGGGTCACATGGCCCAAGGCTTTGGAGGCCCCTGCCATTCTGAAGGTCCCAGTGTAATAACCCCACTGGCCTGGCCTATAACACAGCCCATATGTCCTAAATAGTCATTAAGAGAATGTTTGGAATTAAATGAGTTTACTATGTTCTGATTTGTAGAATTTAGTGATTATTCTTTCGGATATCCCCTCATTTCATCCTGCTGTCAGTTAGTCCTGCTTAGTCAGACCAACAGTAATTGGCAAGGCAGTGTTATCGTTCACCTTTAAATGCTCACTCTCCAACGATATCGATGAAAACCTTAGACCATTCCTCTTCATTATAGACTCCAAATTGCCAATATGCAGTTAAAATCTCCAAACCTTCAGACCGTTATGGACACGCTGTGCTCCCATCAATTAGCTCACTGTCGATTCTAATGATGTTGATCAAAGTTGCGTTTTAGTTTGGGGAGTCTGTAGCTGGACAGATATCAAGAGCAGATGCTTGTTCTCTTCAAGAGATACTTTGCTATGCTTTTTGAACCCATGTCAAGAGTTTTTGAATGGGGTATTGAAATTATACATCTTCATTGTCTGAAAATCCATTAGCAAATCTAATCCTTAGTGCCGTACAGAGCTGAAGTGGCTAAAGTGTCTCTAGTAATGAAAATAATTCCTTTGTTCATAAATTATTCTAACAATCAAACTGAAAACCAAATGGAGTCCAATAAAAGCAAGTGTTTAAAAGAAATACATATATTTTTATTCGCTTTAGACTCTCGTTTATTATAGCCTTGAAGGTGAAGTAGCCTCTTCAGATGAATTGTTTGGAATGTTTCATATCTTTATGCATTTCAATTAAGAATTCATGTTGTTGATAATACTCATAAGCATTAAATTGAGTCCTAACTTTAGGTTTTAAGGTTTTGTTTCTATTCTTTTTTTGAAAGTGAAAGTGACATGTGAAGGCCAAGTATGATAACCCATACTTGGAATGTGTCCTCTGCATTTAACCCATCCAAGTTAGTGCGCACACATTAGGAGTTAAGCTTTGATCATCACTAGGCCTTGTTAGGTTAAATAATTGGATGAATCAAGTTTCTAAAATCCCATTTGCATCATGCCTAACAACATGCCTATCTTCCTGTGTTGACTTGCTTGAGACACTTTATGACGTTTACTAATCTTAAAAAGACTGATTAGAAGAACGATTACAACTTGATAACATTCTACACACGTCCTCCATGAAAAATGTTATCTTGCATCTTGGCTGCAGTCTGTATCCAGTCTTTTACTCTGTGGTTAGTGCTCATTTAATTGTTTTCAGCATAATTATGTTGCATCCAGGCTGCATCACTCACAGCATCTAAAGTAAACCCTGATCTACTCAGATCATTACTAACTGGAATTCTGAAACTTCTCTTCCCTCTTGGATTTCACAGCTTTAGGGTTAAGGAATTTTCCTGTTTTAATGTGGGGGGAATTATGCGGTAACATGCACACAACTTGTGGAACACAGCTAAATGTTACATTTTTCTAAAATAATATTTGTTGATTACATTTTTTTTAAATGTATTGAATATGAATGGAAGCCTTTTTTGTGCCACACAAGAAAAAACTTAATTTGGTAAAAGTTGAAATTATGACATTAAATGCTGAAATTCTAACATAAAAACTCATCATTCTTACAGGCTAAATGTTAAGTAAATTATGATTTTGCATCTCATAATGATATTTAACTCAATTTTTACTCGTTTCATAATTATGACTTGGCATCTCAAATGATGTTGACTTTTTATGTCAGAATGACTTCCTGTGTCATAATTAAGATATACCAGAGCAAATTGCCTTCCATAAATATCAGTTCAACAAAGGTTTTAAACACAAATGGTTTTACAGTATGTTTTTGCTATCTTAAATGTGATGTTAGACAATTATTTTTCCAACATATCAAGTAATTCTTACTACAAAACATGAAAACATGCTTTTTAGAATGGAATGGTGCATCAATGTATAATATATTGGAAAGTGCCATATAATACCGTATTAAAATGCCCCTATTTCTGTCCATATTATTCTTAAGTCAGATAGAGGTCATTTCAGAAGTGCTTGCTTTTAATACAGCTTCTGATCTCTGAGAATATTTGATTCCTTAAAATTGGCTACTTTTGTTACTGTACTGTACATTACATGACTCATACGTGCATTCGAATCCCCCCCCGCCCCCCCCCCCCAAAAAAAGATAAAACCCTAATCGTTGTTTTCATCTAGCTAGAGAACATTACATTTCCTTTCTCAGACCCCTCTTTCATCATTCGATTTCTTTCCGCCTTCTCTTCTTCTATCATAACTCTTTCTCTCCTACAGTATCTCTCCTCATATCTGCAGCTGAGTGTAGTGGATGCCAGCTGAGAGCAGATCTCTGTCCACGGGCCATGCCCCAGCCCCTTCCTGCTTCCTACTTGGAGCCAGCTTGCATCATGCATCATGGATGTGTCGTTCCTCTGTGTGCGTGGAAGCAGGGATGCCGCGCTGGCAACAGCAGTTTATTAATCGGGTCAGGTGGCCGCCTCAGGCAATCAATTGAGAACAGAAGGCATACTGGCACATAGATGCGCACTCTTACACACAAAAATATGTGATGTGGCTAGCTTTCGAGCTAGTGTTTAAACTGCCTCTCAAAACCAACTCAAGTTGGGCTCCAAGCACATTTAGAAAAATACTTAACATTTAAGTATCAGGTTGATATTTAATGAAGGAGTTGGGAGGTCACAGTTTATGTATTATGATAGTTTTACTGGAAATTGTTTGTGTATTAAATAGCCACATTCAGACTCTAAAATCCGATTGGATGAGCCACATTCCGAACCTTATATGCAATATATTGAGTTGCTAAAATCCATCATGCCCAACAACAATTACAAGATCGTCCTCATCTTGTTTTTCATGTATTGTATTGTATATGGAAGACCATTTCCGCCATGCAATAAAAAAAAATGCTTTGGTAAATCATATGACATAAAAAGTCACAATTACAAATAATACTTCAAATTATATACAAATATATAGAGATAAAAAGTCAAAATTATGACATGGATTTGTAATTATCCAATAAAAAGCTGAAATTATGACAGAACATGGACTGATTTAGATTTAGAATTGTCTACCAATTGAAGTTAGACAGGATTCAAGCATTCATATTTTTAAATCAATATGTCTTTTAAAGTTGCTTTTGAATATTATTGATATCAATATTAATTGATACTGACATTGTGTTGATATTGTGTGAAATTACATTGACAATTTTGTGTTTTAATTTTTGTATTTTACCTTGTGCATTTTATGCATGAAAAGTGCTATACAAATACACTAGTCTAAAACGTTGTCTATTATGACTCATAACATGGTTTTTATCTCACAATTTCAACTTTTTTATTTCATAATTATGACTTAGAATCTCATATTTTATGGTCACTCGTTTGACGCTTCATGACTTTTCCTAATCTTATGAAGACTGATAAGAAACCTATTTCAACTTGATAGCATTCTTCACACGTCCTCCTTGAAAAATGTTACCTTTCATCTCTGAGGCTGCTGTGCAATATCCAGTCTTTCGCTCTGTGGTTAGTCCTCATTTATGGTTTTCCTATAATTCTGTTGCATCCAGGCTGCATCACTCACAGCATCTATTTGACTAAAGTAAATCCCATCCTACTCAACCCATTACTGACAGAAATTTTACATGCACAGAGGGTAAAAGGATGATGGTGTAGCTAACCACACAATCCAAATGCCATTTCATCCTGCAATTTGTCATGTGATTTCAGGCCAGCCCATTTTTTTTTTTATATATCTATTTTTTTTTATGGCTGCAGTAGATTGGGTTAACTGATGACACATACAAACCCCTGAGCAATTCATTACACGTTCAATGGTGAAACAGTCCCTCTCAGATATTGAGTTTTTTGAGGGCTGGAGATGCAAACTTTAAGATCCATTTGAGAGGACAGTTAGATAAATGGCTTGAAGAGGGCCAATGGTTATCTGCTCTGGTAATAGATTTCTAATCTCTCTGTCTCAAATGACTGCAGTTTTCTCTCATTTTTTTAACAACTTAAAAATACTGCTCTTTATCGGCTTTGTAATTCAGTGTGTTACCATGCCAAAAACACAGAGTGCATAGACTTTTAGTGGAAAGTAATTGTGATTTTTGTTTTATGTATCTCATTTTTGCTCATTAACAAATATTTAATGTTGTGCCATCCATTTGTTGTGTGTGTGTACTTATTTTATTATAATCCCTGATGTATTGTGGTATACAAAAACTCTTATACTACTATACTAATACTATAATACTAATACTAAGTAATAGAAAATATTACATATTTAGTGATCAAAAATCCTGGTTGTAATGCCACATAAATAGCAGTTAATTTGCTCTTTTTCAGGTCTAAACTGAAAAGTTAAATTTATTAACATTATGATTAGATACAAAATCTGTACAATTATATAATCTATACAATGCCCAATAGCATATCATATCATGGCAGTTTTACTATAGAAAGATACATTCTCTTTATATAGTAGGTGAGTTGTTATTTTCAATCAATTTCAGTACTTAAATGTACTGTGCTTAACATATTAAACATTATTCTTAAATCTAGCGCTTTCATAATGAGGAATGATGCATAATGTTTAGTTTTTTTTTTTAATAAAATGAAATTGCAGCTATTTGTTCAGTGTATTTAAATCATGAAAGTGTTTTTTTTTTTTACATAAACAGCGTTACTGCAATACACTAAACAAACTGTAGCACACATAAAAGCTTAAGCTTTTTTTTTTTTTTTTTTTGGCTGCATATTTAAGAAATGAATTAGATGTTGTTAACTGATCAATGTATTACAGAAAATATACAATGTTGTCATTTGACAACACTGTACTACAATGTAATTGTGCTAAGGCATAAAGCTTTTTAAAAGATAGTGGCAACAATTATATTGAAATGCATATTGAAATAATATTGAATTAAATCATTTTCTATTGTACAAAGTTGCCATATAGCAATGTTTCCTACTTTGTTGTTGTATTTTGGCCCAAAAACTAAAATGAGACGAAAATATTCAACCGTTGGAAAATAATGCATACCATATAAAATGGTGGGGATAAAATTATGATGAAATAAATTGGTGGGTACATGTCTGTATCATAAATGATTCTTAATAAGGACCGTTTTACATTACATTTACATTATATTCAGGGCCTACAGATATGGTCCTGGACAACTAAATCACTAATTGACGCTGATGCTTGCTCAGTGATGCAAGTCGACTACAAGGGATTCAGGACTATTTGATCCAGTAACATTGATTACCGACTTGCTGTACACAGTGTTAGGCAACATCTAGACATTTTATCTAAATGATATACAGTACATGTCAACGTCCTTATTACCCTTTTCTCTCTCAAAGTTGATTGCTGCCATCAATCAGTTTCATGTTTTAGAAACATGATGTTAAAATGTGTTCTCTTCATCTCTGGTATCTTTATGTTCACATGTATTCACTTTCAGCATTCATTTGATTTTAGCCTGTAGACGCCGACAATCTGTCCACTAGCACTGCTATCTGCTATTCTACATAACAACCAAACTTTAGCATCACAAAGAAAACACTTTGAACAGATTTTCTTAAATTAGCTTCTGGTGCATCTGTAAATTAGCTTCTGGAGTGCTGTATACTGTAGGTATCATGTTTGTTTGACATGTCTTTCTTATTAGGGCTGTCAAAGTTAATACATCTCTCTCTCTCTCTCTCTCTCTCTCTCTCTCTCTCTCTCTCTCTCTCTCTCTCTCTCTCTCTCTCTCTCTCTCTCTCTCTCTCTCTCCTCACACACACTCACACACACACACACACACACACACACACACACACACACACACACACACACACACACACACACACACACACACACACACACACACACACACACACACACACACACACACACACACACACACACACACACACACACACACACACACACACACACACACACACACACACTCCCTAGCGGAGCATGCCTTTATCAGTAAATGAGAAAAGACATTTTAACGGATAATTTTGAAAGTCCCAGATGGGATGTTTAACAAAAGTAAAGTAATTTGTATTCTTTGCATGGTGAAATTTAATTATCATCAAAGCTCAACAAGTAAAATATCACCCATGTGTTAAATGCTGCCATTCATAGAAATGCTAATGTGAAACACCAGCAGAGCACAAATGCACACAGGTACCGTATGTTACACGTGTAATATTACACCCATGAAATGTAGATGTATTTTTATTTTTTTGCATTTCAGATTTGTATTTCTTTTAATTTATTGTAGATTTGTATTTCCATGTTTTTACATTTTTATGCTGTATATTTTGTGTGTGTGTGAGAGAGAGAGAGAGAGAAAAGAGCACATATATTTTAAGAATATAGAAGAATAGGGCAGAAATAAATAACCTGCTCTGTGTCATAATGAGGACGTCAAGCAAAATACCATTATTTTTCCATTATTCTTTTTACTAAGATAATTGATGTGCTTGGGACTTAAATTGTGAAGAATAAACAGTTGGTTAATTATATATTAAATTAGCACATAGCTTAACCAGCTTTGGAACGGTTTCATTGCTAACTCCTCATATGACTCACCGCTTATTTCTTTGCTTATGTTAAGTTGCGTATTTGTGTCTGCCAAATGAATAAATGTGAATGCAATGTAAATGCAATGCATTTAATTATATGAAAGCTGGTGGCAGTTGGTGTTCATTGTGGGTGAAACAATCAGCTCCTCTCAACCCACAGCACTGATTCAGTTAGCTATCATCCTGAGATTGGTAGTTTTGAGCTGGTAATACAAAGATAGCTTTTTTTAAAATCATTTATCATTGTCTATTATTTTCTAACCAAAAGGTTAACAGCTTTCTGTTGGATAATGTGGCATAACCAACTTGAAATCTGTCTGAGAAAATATTTCACCCTCATGCGCAATTCCTAATCATGTATATTCCTAATGAAATGACTGGATTTCCCCTGCGAAAGTTTGCAGAATGACCACAATGAGTAAATGTGACCACAAATTAATGGCCTTTTTTCTTCTTTAACATCTTTTGTCCTGTGGATTAATTATTGAACTTTAAGACAAAATGAACACCGTGCAAATTCAATTAAATGAATTTGAACCCCCCCCCCACCACACACACACACAAAAAAGAAGAAAGAAAAATGAAAGAAAAACCACAAATATGTACGAGAGCTAATAACATGTAAGTGTTTCATCGCACTCAGAAGCAAAGTGGAGGGGAAAAAAGCATGAATCAGAGACACGACACAGTCAAACAAATAGCAAAAGTACTTATAAACGGTGACCTATTTGTGTACTTACACAGTATAATTGAGTGGTAAATCCCCTGGCCAAATGAAATGCTTTTCTCCAGACCGCATAGCAAAACAAGGCCTCTGGAATTGTGCGAGTCTCTGCTGGAGAGCATGAACTCTCTTCTGCCCACTCTGTGCTTAGTGAAGGAGAGCAGGAACGGGGAGGAGGGAGAAAGAAAAGAGATGAGATAGAAATAGCGGGTTGTTCATTTCTCCATAGTCTGTCCGAGGAGGAGAGATGAAAGGCACAAAAGTGATACAGAGGGGGAGGGGGAGGAGCATATATCTTAGTACGCAACACCTTCTTCTGGCTTTTGCGACTGATTGTCAAGGCGTTCTCATTTGTATTTATTTGATTAAGACTATGCATAATTCATTCCCCAAACAGGAAAAAACACATGCCTCCGGCAAGCTATTCACACACTTCCTGATCTCCACGCTGCTCTTTGAGTCTCTCAGGAAAGGCGCTGGAGATTTTTTTTTGATCCAGCATGTGGTGAGTGTTTATGCGGGTTCATACGCTCGCCTCCTTTGGGGTTTATTTATTTATTTTTAGAAATAACAGAGCGCCTAGACCTTGCACGGCACTACTGTAGACTACATTTAAAATGCGGTGGGAGGCGTTCTCATGGCTCTGTAGAGGTTAATGAGGACTCCAGGGTGTGGCAGTAATATATATCTTTTTTTCTTTCACCTGTCCATCTCCATATCAACTCAAGGGAACTGTACAGTTACCGAAGAGGAGAAAAGCCAAGCCATGGTTGTGTTTTGTGAGCGGCAAACTGTTGACGGCAAAGAAATGTCCTTTACTCGAGGCAATTTCTCAATGCCTGTAAAGGTGCACCAAAAATCAACTTGTAGGATTTTAAGGAGTTCTCTGGCCTCACTAAAAATAAAATTCTGCCATTTCTTGTTTAACCTAATGTTGTTCCTGTTTTAAACTCGTGTCTTTCCACCGAGAGTTACCAGGGACTGTCAAGCTCAGAAAATGAAGGAGACTGTATTTGAGTTGACAAACTCTATGTACAAGAGGAGAAAACAGTATGTTTGTGTTCCGGTGGTAATTATATGCACATAGCATTTCTGTATAATCCCATAGATGCACAGAATGTTTAGCTGGGAATCATTTAAACAAGACTCAGCCCACAAGAGGGAACATCTAGCATGTACAGTCTCTCATGTATATATACAGAGAGAGAGAGAGAGAGAGAGTTAATGACATTTGTTAAACATTACTGCTGCAGATGCTACATGGCCCTTGGTCAAAGGCTTAAACTGATAGTTGTGCTTGCACTACACCTATTCCTCTGCTAGATGGCAGCAAGGAGCAATTTCAGCCCTAAACATGTGTCCCAACTTCATTTAAATGCAGGTTACTGATCTGTAGCTAAGAGAAAGTCTCTCTCTCTCTCTCTCTCTCTCTCTCACTCCTCTCCTCTCTCTCCTCTCTCTCTCTCTCTCTCCTCTCTCTCTCTCTCTCTCTCTCTATCTCTCTCTCCTCTCTCTCTCTCTCTCTCTCTCTCTCTCTCTCTCTCTCTCTCTCTCTCTCCTCTCTTCTCTCTCTCTCCTCTTCTCTCTCTCTCTCTGGAAGCTTGGCTCATGTAACATCAGATTTAAAACTGAAAAGGCAGATCTGACTATGCGTACAAGAGAGGCCAGACATGTTTTTGGTCTACAATGCTTTTAACATTCTTTTCACACGGCTGCTCGCCGCTAAGGCCATCTAGAACTAGTCGGGTCTTGGCAGCATTGTGTTGCATAGGCGTATAAAAGCGTGTACGACGGCGTGTAGCGCGGCTTCTCAACCACCACTAAAGCTGAGCACATCAAAGCAAAGCTGGGAAATCAGAGGAATCCCTGCATCAGTTCAGATAAGAGCTAAGTTCCATTTAGTGGCTTAACCACATAGTGGGAACGGCCTCCTTTTTCCTCATCTCATAGCTGTTAGACTAGCTGGCTTATCTATCTTCCAGCTATGTGCCTTGGTTTATTCAGGGTGCTGTTTACCTGTCATTTTCACGGCTATTTTTGTGTTTTGCCGCAGTTACCTTTGTACTCCTAGTTTGCCATTTTCTAAATGGCTGTATAAAGGTCCTCAATTGGCCAATTGAACACGCACACACTCACAGATCAAAGCTCTCAATGAGTTTTCGTGTGTAATGTTGCATGGAGTGTTGCTGCTAGCAGGAAGGGAGAATGCTAATTGACATCCTTAATTGCTTTATTGAAAGTCAGTTCCACTTGTTGGAGAAAAGTGCCTCTGACAAGCCTCTCTTGATTATTCAGTGATCATAAGGTCGATGTATTGAAGTAACTTGCACCATCACTAAACCACCGTGTTATGACGGTGCCGAAAGCGTTTAAGCTATTAAGACTTATGTATAAGTCTCTACATTTTTGTTTCGAGTAGCAGTTGACATCTTAACATTGACCTTTCAGCCTAAACTGTTAGTTACCCTCAGGTACTCATTAGTTTATTGTTCAATTCCATCAGCTAGACTTGTCATACACTTTCGCTAGGCTAGCAATCATGCGTCCTCTATCCAACTACACTTCATTTTCCACTCGGCTTTAAGACACGAAGAGCACGGCTGAAAAATGAGACGCACAATGGCTCGTTTGTCTGCTACCTTGGACTGTTTGTGCAATATGTCATCCCCTCCTTTCTTTTATACCGAACGACGTTAGTGCGAAGGCACTCATAATGTTTCTCATGACAGATCAAATGGAAAGTGACAGTGGGAAGTTATGTATAGCCACAGGGACACCATTACACATGGTAAAATATGATCCGGGCTTCGCGCCCTGTCTGCGTTGTGTACAAAGTGTACAAATGGCTTTTAATACGCACTTCTAAGCATCATTGGGGTTTTGTGTTGCTCACCGTCTGTTTCCAATGAGTGGTGCACTTATTACGGGCCTACTGTTGCATAGAAATGGTCATCAGTTTTGCTCTGTGTGCAGTTAAGCGTCTTGTTCTGCGTATTTTATGCAGTTTCAGGAGGCAGTGACTGTTCAAAAGTGAATGATGTGATTTAAAAAGGAATGGAACAACTAAATTGAAAAAATAAATACAAATATTTTATGTGTATCAATTTGGAAAAAAAATTTACTCAAAAAATGTTTAACAAATCACTGCATACAGGTTCCTTTTATTTGTAAGCTGACCAATCAGAAGGGATATTTAAATAATGCAATGTCATTTGTTTCCGAAAAAGGCAAACTGCATAAAAATGTAAACAGTAGGGTTTTTTTTAGGGGTTTTTTTTTAGCAACAGGTTCTATATAGCAGGCTATCATCATTATAACAGGTTTTTAGAATAACAGTTTCCAATTTATGAACAACTCTACAGATTTTTGAAAGATCTCAAAACAAAGACACAAAGACATAGACATTTGCCATAATGAATATGCCATAATGCCATAAAGTTACGTCTTGAAATAACAATTGTGGCCAATATAAAACCATTTTGAGAATCATGTCACAGTGAATGAAATCTGGATGATTCTCAAGGCAGTAACTGGACTATTTATAATTAATACAATATTTATAATCAAAGAAGAGAAAATAAAGTACTGAGGGAGAAAATAAACTATATTGAAAATGTAATAAATAATAATATTAAAAAAAAACACAATACCGCTTTATTTCATGCAGGACCCCAGGCGATACCTTCTCTCAAAAGAGCTGAATCTCATGTGAAGCACTGCAGATGCTTTAAAGTGCCATCTGTGACAACTGCTACTGGCTGTTTCAGAGTTGTGCAAGAACAAACACCTTCAAACAATAACAGTTTATGTAACCACCTACTGTAAATGTTCTTTGAGTTTATATGCTGTTCCTGCAATTACCAACTGACTTAATAGGCTATCTGCTTGAATCCAGCCTGTGAATAGATGCTTGCACTTATTAATGTTTAATGAATCCTTAATACGATACCTCAAGTAATATGTTGGTAGAGGTGCTTTTGATCTCTATTGAAGACTTTGTGCAGCAGTAGATGCTATTCAGAGAATTATATGTTATCACGTGTCTAAATTTGGCCGGTTCCAATACTCGAAGTGGGCCGGTACTTCAATATTTTAATCTGTAGCATATACCCTCACTTTTTCTTTTAGCACTTCTCACATGTTTTCACCCTTCATGGCAGTTGAAAATCCTTTGACTTTTTCATCTGGAGCATACAGTATTAAGGGATGTTCTCAATGAAATTTTCTTGATTTATTTCAAATAAAATGTATATATTAGGTCAGGATGTGTAGGGTCTACTTAAAACCTATACTACTAGATTTATAATAATAATAATTAATTACTGTGATTTCATAGTAGTAGATAGAACATAAACAGGAGACATGAAAAGAAATGTTGAATTGCCTCAAGCTATCAGACATGCTGTGATGTGAATCCACATGACCTTTGACCTGGAGCAATGGTGTGTGTTGTATAATATATTTGTCAAGAGGAAAGTTTGGGGCAGTGCAGTGTTTCTCCAGTATCTTTCTAAAGCCTTTTAATATATCAATGCTATGACAGCATACTGCTGCACAGCTCAGGTTAAAGAATGATGAAGACCGCTTCTAATACCCGTAGCTTTTGTTAAATCCATGTTTTAATTAATACAGGCTTAGGAGAGATGATTCATTCTGCCAGTTATTAAGAAATACTTTCAGGCTTTTAATGCCAATTTCCTCTTGTTTAATTTATCCTTATCAGTGGTATATGAATTTTAACTTGACTATGAAGGCCAATGCTGCGGAATTAGGAAGCACCTGAATGCAGTGTTTAACACTAACCATGCATAAATAATAATGTGCAGATACATGCCTTTATACTGTATATCGCTAATTATGGAAGCGCTGAGGATGACTGTGCGAGTCCAAAAGGTCTGATTAGCACTTGCTAGTCATTTTTCTAATTGAATCTTTTAATTATAATTTATATTATCAGCGAACCATTTTTAATGAAAGAATAATTTTTTTGGTCCGTGTACTTTTGCGTCCATTCCTTTTTCCTTTTTTAACTCGTAATTGAAAACATGCTTTCTTCTTTATTCGTTTTTAGACTGGTGAAAACAAATATTCACCTTGTATACAATGCTTATTTAATTGAAAATCAAATAATTGACATACAACTTTTTTTCCATTTTACAAAAATGCAAAATTTGATTTCTGCATTTTATTTGCGCATTTCATGGTCGATGTATTGGCCGGAGGGCTCGTCCAACCCGACTTTCTGCGGCTCAAATTCCCTTTGCTGCCAATTAACCGGTCATCAACTTACGACCGTAGGTTGGTCCTGCCTGTAGAGTGGTGAAACAAATTAACTGGAACACAATGGCCTGGTTTCACAGACAGGGCTTAGACTAAGCCAAGATTAGGCCTTAGTTCATTTAGGACATGTAAGTAGCTTTTATAAACGTGCCTTAAAAAAAAAAAAAAAAAAAAAAAAAAACATTACTGGTGTGCATCTTGAGACAAAAGATCTCAAGTCTCTATCTGACTTCATTTAAGATATCTCAGTGCAAGTTGCTTTCAGTTAAAACATGCATTTTAGTCTGGGACTAGCTTAAGCCTTATCTGTGAAACCGGGGGTATATGGACTACAACAGACAATATTAGTTTTCTGCGGAGTTGGTTCAATCAGTGTTTTCAAGCAGAGGCAGATCTTTGAAAATGCTACTGCATTTAACTGCCATTGTGAACAAAATAAGATGTGCAATACCAACGTCTGCGTGCTCTAGGTCACGGTGTAATTTGTTTAAACCTGCCATCCGGCAGTGTATGTTGTTAAGCTATCTTCCGAGTCAAATACACATCAGTGATCATTATTCACGTATAATTATTTTATTTTTCACCTGTACATGCTACCCTTGGGAGATATCATTAGGAAGCATGGTATTAGTTTTCACTGTTATGCTGATGATACTCAGCACTATATTTCTTCACGCCCTGACGAAACTTACCAATTCACAAAATTAACGGAATGCATAGCTGATATAAAAAACTGGATGACTAGTAATTTCCTACTACTTAATTCAGAAAAAAAAAAGAGATTCTAATTATTGGACAAAACACTTGCTCACGTAATAACCTAGAATACTGTCTAACACTTGATGGCTGCTCTGTCAAGTCTTCGTCGTCGGTTAGGAACCTGGGTGTGCTCTTTGATAACAATCTTTCATTTGAAAGTCACGTGTCTAGTATCTGTAAAACCGCATTTTTCCATCTTAAAAATATATCTAGAATATGTCATATGCTCTCATTGACAAATGCGGAAACAATTAGTTCATGCGTTCATGACATCAAGGCTAGATTATTGTAATGGTATTATGGGTGGTTGCCCTGCATGCTTAACAAACAAATTACAGCTGGTCCAAAACGCAGCAGCTCGAGTTCTTACCAGAACCAGGAAGTATGACCATATTAGCCTGTCAACACTGCATTGGCTCCCTATTAAACATTGTATACATTTTAAAATATTGCTGATTACTTACAAAGCACTAAATGGTTTAGCTCCGCAGTTCTTGAGCGAGCTCTTAACTAGGGCTGTGCCGGTAAACTTGACAACCGCACCACCGTTTTATGCTTGTATCATAAACTGAACGATTATATCACTTAGCCGCTCCACTAATTTTGGTGTTCAACCATTCATTTAAATTTTTTTAATTACAGGTTAAAAAGGAAAAACGAATGGACGCAAAAGTACACAGACCTTTTTTGAATTTATGAATCAACATTTTGTTCTTTAATGTAAGCAAGAAAATTTTACCATCACGATCAATGTCACATATTTTCATATTTGATAAGTGATATAAAAAAATATAAAAAAATCAAAATGGTTTTGCAATTTTTTTTATTAAAATCACAACAATCACAAATGTACATTAATGTGGAAAAAAAAGAAGGAAAAGAGTGATGTCCGAGGGGATTTTTATTTTATTTTTTTATATGAGAGAAGAACAAAACGCTAAACTTGGTTAAGGTTTAAAAAAAAAAAAAAAAAAAAGGATTCCTATTTTGTGGTTTTCTCTTGTTTTTGCATGTGTTCATAATTTATTTGTATGACAGCCTGGCCAGAAATTTAGCATGTTTCATTGCGTTATCACAAATAATTGACTCCAAGCACAACTACACAATTTGCTTACAAAATCTTTAACACATTTTGTTTAATAATATTTGAATAAATGGTGAATATGACAATGTCTACTGCTTACTCACTAATTATTTCTCATTTAGATTTATTTCTCATATCTCATTAGATCCCTCATTTATTTCCCGGTTTAAATGTGTTTCTTGATTTGGTTCCGCAACAGTTGAGTATCTGAAACTGCACAGAACAGGCTGTTATGTCACTACTATCAGCGATAAACCTCTCTTTAGCACAACTGAAACGATCAATTGACAGCTATGAAGAAGCTTTGGGTAATACTCAACAAAAACCCTCACCCTTCTCGCTTGCTCCGAGCTAGATCAATATGATCTTTAATGAAGTGAAAAGGTAAGGTTTAAACACACAGGAAAGCAAACAAGAACGAGACAATATCTCAGAGTAGCTTGCTTAAATTTGTTTTCATAGTAAAAAAAAATCACAAAAAAAAGAAAAAAAAAAGGGGAAAATAATGTGTTATTCTTGTGATTAATATTGGCTGACTAACATATTGAAATTGAGCAATGTATTTATTGTAGGATTTATTGTTTAGTTTAAATTTTTCACTTCCTCAGGCAACAATTATGTTTTATTCCTTCCTTTTCTAGCATTCTATTTTTCATATTTTGAGACATATAAGACATTTATTATATTGGATTTATGGAATGTTTTATTTTATTTTAAGTAAATATGGTATTATAAGATTGACCATGTTAAAATAAAATAAACTATGGCCTTCAAATATGTTATATAGTTAACTTTAACTAACAATGGAAAATACTTAATTTATTAGTTAATTGGTAACACTTTACAATAAGGTCCCATTATCAAACATTAGCTAAAATAAATAAATAAATCTTTGTTAACGTTAGTTAATACAAATACAACTGTTCATTGTTAATTCATGTAAGCTCTGGTTCACTAAATAATATGAGCAGATACCAGAGGTGGGAGTAAGTCACTAAATTCAAGTCTCAAGTCAAGTCCAAGTCTTAACATTGCAAGTCAAAGTCAAGCCAAGTCATTCTGTTGTAAGGGTCAAGTCAAATCAAGTCAAGTCAAGTCATACTCTTTGTCAAGTCAAGTCAAGTCGCAACTTAGTCATCAAGTCATACCAAGTCACACACAGGCTCGTTTTACAAATTTTTTAACTCTGGGACTTTTATTTCTTATTTAGACACAGAGGGCTGATGGGTAATTTTATTTTATTTTATTTTTTTAGTGTGTTCACGTTGGCCTAATTGGATTAAATTGACATTTTTAATGTTTTTGTTTCGTTTACACTTTCATAGAGGACATCACAGCAAAATAACTATGTAGGGCTAGCACAAGATGGGAAAAGTTTTATTAATTCTTGTTTACTTGTGTCCATTTGATTTATTTTTATTTTAGAGCATTTAATGTGCTTCTTAACAATATTTTATTTATTACACACAAGTAAATTTTTTTTTTTTTTTTTTTTTTTTTACCCATCAGCCCTCTGTGTCTAAATAAGAAATAAAAGTCCCAGAGTTAAAAAATTTGTAAAACGAGCCTGTGTGTGACTTGGTATGACTTGATGACTAAGTTGCGACTTGACTTGACTTGACAAAGAGTATGACTTGACTTGACTTGATTTGACTTGACCCTTACAACAGAATGATTTGGCTTGACTTTGACTTGCAATGTTAAGACTTGGACTTGACTTGAGACTTGAATTTAGTGACTTACTCCCACCTCTGGCAGATACAATAATGTATCCAACAAATGCTTTAAAATACATTTTTAACATTTTAAAATGTCGTTTACTAATGTTATCAAATGCAACGTTATTGTAAAGTGTTGCCAACAGTGTTAGGGGTAACGCATTACAAGTAACGCAAGTTTCATAATTAGATTACTTTTTCAAGTAACTAGTATAGTAACACATTACTTTTAAATTTATTTAAAACAATCTGAGTTACTTTGTTTCCCATTTTTTTTTTATTGACAGCTCTCTTGTGTTGAAATAAATCAGAAGTAAAGTGCAGAGGCATTGTGTGCACTGTGTAAATATGGTGGTTATTGTAGGTTATTGTATAGTAGATGAATCTCACTTTATTAAGTCTTTGCTGCTGACCTTTGATGATGCATTTGAACCATACTAATAAGCAAAAATGACTTTAGATAAACGTCACGTTTAATTTAATTATTTCTGAAGAGTGTTGAAATTTAAATACAATACACTACAATAACCATCATGTTTACACACAGCGCACACAACACCTCTGCACTTACTCCCGATTTCTCTCAACATGACAGGAGATGTGTCAGTCAATAAATGAGAAAACAGTAACTTGCTTATTTGACAAATTAACTCAGATATTTTGTTATAAATTCAAAAGTAATGCGTTACTTTACTAGGTAATTAAAAAAGTAATCTGATTACGTACAGTATCTCACTTATTAATGTGGTGAGTTACATGTAATGTGTTACCCCCAACAATGTGATTCATAACCATAAAAAGCATTGCTCGGGATTTGATAAACTTGAACAAAATTGTATTAGGTCAGAATTTGAATCTCAGTCTCCAAGCATACTAAATTATAAAAATAGTATTTCTAAAAAATAGTTAAAGAGTAATCGCAGGTATGTTTGTTTGTTTAAAACTGCATAGTTCATCTGAGATGATATTTGGATTAGCACAGTCTCTGTGTGAATGATATGTACTTCCTCTGCAGGCCCTCTGTGTTCTCAAATAACAATCAACTGTGAGCACACAGAAGAAGTGGCATTGCTCGCCACATGACATTCTATCGCCTAATGAAATTTAGGATCATCAGTTGAGCATGATAATGGGTAATTGAGTTCACATTTAGCCTGCTATTTATAATAAGCAAAGCCTTGGCAGGACAAGTGGAGAGAGGATGAAATGGAGAATACAGGGGAAGAGTGGGATAAACATTGCGGAATTAAAGGGCTGTCCACTGAGGGCCACTACGATCACTTATAACCCTCATGGATGGGTGAGCGCATGTGTGACAGTTTCAGGAACAGGAAGTGCTCCCTCCATGACTCTGTCAGTGGGACGTGTGGCACATGTTTTGATGATATGTCATGATGTCATGTGTTTCATATTTCAGAGTCAAGGTCAATTACCTTTTTAGATCCTGAAATGAAAGGCAGCGGTAGTGCCGAACATTTTCAAAAAGACAGACTTGATCATAGGCCACAAACATGCACTCTCTGATTTTTTTTAGACAGCTTCCACACTCCAAAAATGTTGTTTTTCAAAGTAATTTGTACATATTACAAAAACAACAACAACAAAAAACTATTTCAGTCTTTCTACTTTCTAATTTCATGTTTAATTCAATGTGTTACTTGCTGTTTCTTTTGTAATTATCACACACACATTTTAATTATGTATGTATGTGTGTATTTATTCTGGGCCAGAGTGAAAGTTTTGATTGAAGGTTTTTGCCTAAAAATTGTAAACAGTAAACAGTAAAAGGACAAAAAAAAAATCTAGATTTCAAGTGAAGAAAAATCCTAATGAGCAAATCAATAAAACTGCACACTATAGGAAATGATTCCCCTCAAAACAAAGAGAGATGCTTTTGAGGTGAAAGTGATTATAGAGTAACTAACTACCATAAATATTCTTTCTTTGTTCACCGGGGCATTGAAAAATGCCCTCAAAAACGGAGAAATTTCCTGAATTAAACACATATGGGATGCCGATATAACCTGATGAACCGTTCTATTGATTTATTAGCTCGCACAGTACTGCATGTACAACAAGTCAATAACTTCAAATCTAAAACAGTTGAGTAAGTGAAATTATTGGAGCAGGATTACTGTCCAAGGGCCAGTGAGACTGAATAGTGTTTGTTTCACTAAAACGAGACAACCGGGTAATCTAATCTGACCTGATGTGAATACATTGCAGTCAGAATGCATGAAAAGCCAGCCAAGATAAAAAAAAAAGTTTGGCATTAAAAAACTGATAGATATTTCCAGTGGAAAAACAACCTTAAGTCACTCATATTCATTGAGAGTTGGCTATTTGAGGTGACGTCAATTTGTGAACGTGGCCAATGCGACAAAGTTTACTTAAAATATATATTTATTTATACATTATTTATTTTTTATTTAATGAGAGATAATGTGCAATAAATAATTAAATTTATATGAAGAGTACATTTACAGCATATACCTTTTTGAAAAGGCAATTTCAGAAAGCTATATGGCCAATTTGTTCAATTCATTTTTGACTTGCTTTTATGTTGAGTTTAGATTACCTTTCAGTAGTCAAATTCACTTTACTTTGCTAACTTCAGTTCTGTCATGAAGACTCTCGGGAGATTGGTATGGTAATAGAGACTGGCATGGTGATGGATATGGCAATGTTAATGTATTTGGTCTTGGCGGAATAGATCTGCTACGCTGCTGCATAACATACATGAATTAACCCCGTAGCAGATCTATACAGGTGGAGCTGGGGAAGGGGGAGGGTTCTGGAAGCACGCTGCAGAGTGTTAACAGCAACCAATCAGCTGTGCAATGTAGATTACGGCATGATTGCTACCAATAAGTTAAAGACCTATCAGCCTGCACCATTCATAGCTTCATGCCAGAACTATGTCATTTTGTAGACAGTTTCAACAGTTTTTTTTATTTTTTTTATCTTGTTGTTGAAAATGATATGAAACCCACTGATTCCTAAACACCACCACCATTTTGTCACATTTTATTGTTTTGAAGTGTGTTACTTTGTTCAGTCGAGAGCACACAGAATAGCACATGTCTGCTGCAGGCACAAAATTCATGTATAAAGATGTCATGTGTCCTTATGCTTTTTGTCTCTCCTCCACTTTGTTGCCGGTCGGCCTTGTGAGATTTCTCCCATGGCGTCTGTCTTAACTGCAACTTTCCAGCCCCTTCAAAAAGTCAAACAGCTGAACACGTTTAGCCGATAATTGTACAAGGAGATCAATGGGATGGATGGGGGGAAGATAGCATTGTGCACGGATCTATGAGCACTGTTGATCCAGCACTGATGGATGTCAGAGAGGAGATTTTTGAGCTGAGCCCCTGGTGCGGGGAGATGCTCAGCGGGACAGGAGGAGCAGAGAGAAAGCCTCCAGCACCGATCACCTATCTCCACTTCAGGTCCTCCGCTGAGCTCATGTCAGCCCACACGGCTACATCAAAGTGACGCTCTATTAGACAGATCTTCATCCTCTTCTCAACCGATTCTAATCTGGGTTTAAATTAATGTGCCGCTTGACCCATATTAAGACATTTTGTGTAACCAGACGAGTCTAAGCTGTCATACTCCTCACCTACAGTATACTGTAGCACAACTGTGTAGTTCCTGTGCATTTATTGTCAGGTGTCGTCAATAAATATAACAAACTGAGTTACTACGTTAGGGGAGAGTGGGGTAAGGTGTGTCACTTAAGTTATCCCATTTATGAGAAATTAGATTCTATTTTCTATTTATATTTTACTTTGTCTGCAATCTGCAAAAAAATTACCCTATTTCTCTGATATAAGAGCTAAGCTACACCATGTTAAAATATACAATTAATGACAAAATACACAAGCATTTAAGTGTTCTGTTTTGTTTTTGTTTTCACTGTACTCATTTGCCTGTGCTATTCGTTAGTCTCCCTGGTTTTTAATTAGTTAATGTTTTTTACCTTGATTACTCTCCTTGTGTATTTAAACCCTGAGTTTGTTCTGTTCATTGTCTCATGTTGTCAATGTTATCGTGGTTGTGTTTCCAGTGGATTTCTGTTATTCTCCTGCATGTTCCTGGGAAGATTCATAATTAAAGTTGATTAATAATTAATTGTGTTATACTCTCCTGCGTTGTGCGCTCATTACAGCCACCGAACTTGACATCAGGGTCTGTAGGTTTAAAAAAATTAAATAAAAAAGTAATACTTTTATTTAGCTACAATGTATTAAATTGATCAAAAGTAAAAATATGCTTTGTACAATAATGCTTTGTCTGTAAATGATGGTTTATGGATAATGTTTTCAAAACACTTACATGCAATTGCGAATGGGCGTTGATACTCTTTCCAATGCGATGACATTAGCCAATCATAACAGTGACTGTTTACTGACAAGCCTTGAAGGAGCCGCGGACTTTCAGACAGAGGGTGAAAAAATTGTTTTTCCGCATGTAGTTTTTATATGTGATTGTGCGTGTGTTTGTGTGTGTGTGTGTGTGCAATCAACTTTATTAACATTAAGTGAACCTCAAGGAATACTGTATATTAAAATAATTTAAAAGTCCATGTCATGACCCCTTTAAAATTAATGGTAACACTTTAGTTTAGGGTCCAATTCTCACTATTAACTAGTTGCTTATTAGCATATTACTAGGATATTGGCTGTTTATTAGTACTTATAAAGCACATATGAATGCCTTATTCTGCATGACCATATTCTACATCCCTAATCCTACCCCATTCTTAAACTTAACAACTACCTTACTAACTAATAATAAGCTGTAATTAGGAGTTTATTGAGACAAAAGTCATATAGTTAATATATTAATAGTGAGAATTGGACCCTAATCTAAAGTGTGACCAAATTAATTTACCAGCCATGTAGAAAATAAATCATTTTGACGTCCTTATCATCATCATAAAGTGTTGCCTTATACTTTTCTCATGTGCATCTCTCAATCGCAAAGCAGCTGCAAAAAAGATGGGCCCTTTATTAAATATATACGGTAATGGGATGAAAAGTTTGCTAGATCCCTTTAGTGCCTCTTGGGTACAACGGTAGTAGCTGATGGACCACTCTTTGCATGGTTAACCTATACAGCCTAGATCTTTAACAACAAGACTCCACAATCCTTTTAAATTACATGAGAAGCATATAAAGACTTTTACCATCCTGGGCACAGATTCTTGTCAGTGCTCCCATCAGGAAAGCGCTATCGGATCCTGAGGACAAATACAGGCGGGAAGGAGTTTTTATCCTCAGGCAATCCGGTTACTTATTTTTTGAGAAGTCTGCAGAATTGTTAGTCTTACACGCACACACTATTATATATTTATTTTTACTACTTTTATTCATGTTATTTTTGATGTATAGTTTTTTTATATTATGTATTCATTATAATGTATTATTTGTTGTTGTTGCATTGTGGGACAAGAAACTACAAAAACATTTCACTATATTACATCACACACGAATGTAATATGACAAATAAAGGACCTTGAACCTTGAAGCAGCAGAGAAGACGTTTTCATGGCTCACCGTGTTTAACACAGCAGAACATCGGCAAACCGTGCAACCTAATCAACATGGCGAGTCACTTTCTCTCCCCAAAGAGCATCTGAATGGCTACGAAAATGATCAATTTAAAAACCATGCACCTCACGGTATTAGTCCAAAATCTGACAGCCTTCCACATCTATCTTCACCGGGGTGCGTGAGCACTGTGGTGCAGCGTCGGCGGAAAGAGGCCAGCGCATCCCGCT
This sequence comes from Leuciscus leuciscus, assembly GCF_965113295.1. Classification (NCBI taxonomy): domain Eukaryota; kingdom Metazoa; phylum Chordata; class Actinopteri; order Cypriniformes; family Leuciscidae; genus Leuciscus; species Leuciscus leuciscus. The sequence continues at coordinate 39,830,063 of NC_138727.1, read as the reverse complement.
TTTAGATTGCAGACTTGATTACCTATTGATTTTCTGCAGCATCCCCATTATAAGTATATCTGTAACAAATGCATAGAGCTCATTTTTTTTAGCTTATGGCACTCACTGAGCTCCCATCTTATCTAAAAGCCCGTTGCTTATTCATATAGAGTCAGACACTAGCACAGCAATATGTTTACATGAATGATTAGTCATTTTCAGCAGGCTGAAGTTTTTTGGTCTTAATTACTACTAATGACAATAATCTAGCCTTGAGGAATAAATAAGCATTATCAAAAAAAAACTTTCACTGCCATTTTTCATGAATTAGTCATCATGTTGTCAATATGCATACCGTACATTACAAGCCACGCTTTGCAGTGACATCCATCCAGTTCACACTGATAATGTCAAATGCTTTAAATGTGGATGCATGTAATATATAAAGTATAACACATGTGTATGTGCGAATGGTAAATACACATGCCATACATGTGCTGAACTCTCAAGGCCCTTGTTTTAATCCTCCATGCTTTAAAGTGAATGATAACAGGAAACCTGGAAACTTTGAATTAGATCACAGAAATCAGGCGACAGCATCGCTCCCCTTTGGACTGATGCACGTTGCCATGGCAACCCTTCAGTTCCATACCCTTCAAAACAATTAGAATTCAACACCGTTGCCACTGCCAAAACTCACCGCATCACACTCCAGTCCAGGGCTGTGGATGGATTGTGCAAATTGCATGCGGTTGAATCTCTCTCTCTTTCTCAGTATAGAATCAAAAGCTTATCAGAAATAGAAACCGAGTCTATAGAGGCTGTAAACAGGGAGGACGCACGTAACTAGATCAGGGAACCTGACTAATCGTTGTTTCTCAGTTGTATAATAGTATATTGGTTGTACCAGTTTTGCTCTGTATTCATTGGCTGGTTTGGTGCCCTTTTGCACAATGTAATTTACTTTAATGAGAACACTGCTGTCTGCAGTCACATTTTTCGACTTGATTTTAGACAAATCAATGCTTTGAGCATGCTCTCGAAGCTTTAGTTGCAAGAAAAGACACTGTTTAAATGGATTACTTCTCTAATTACTTGGAAAGAGACAAATGTTTCTTCAAGAGATGGATTAGGTGTTGTTACACTTGTCTTAATACTATACTCTAATTAGCAATTTTATAACCATTGTAAGGGATATTTTGATCCATAATGAGTCTGTTCATTGTTCACATATATCTAATAATACCATAATATGTGCTAACCAAATGACAATGTAAACAAATCCAGGAATGTAGTGAACTACTGACAACATTTACCATTGAATCTCTGATCAAAACAATACAATTACAGAAACTTTATTGCATTAAAATGAATATCTTTACTCTGTCTGCATTTTATACTCTAATTAGCAATTTTATAACCATTGTAAGGGATATTTTGATCCATAATGAGTCTGTTCATTGTTCACATATATCTAATAATACCATAATATGTGCTAACCAAATGACAATGTAAACAAATCCAGGAATGTAGTGAACTACTGACAACATTTACCATTGAATCTCTGATCAAAACAATACAATTACAGAAACTTTATTGCATTAAAATGAATATCTTTACTCTGTCTGCATTTAAAATGTATATTAAGTATTGTGTTATTGTATGTTAGCTCAAACACTTAGAACAGATGTGTCTATGCAAATGTACGTGTGGTTGTAAAAAATAAATAATGATGCTGAAAATGTATCTATACCACCACAGGTATGAATTGCATTTTAAAATAAATTCAAATATAAAAGTTATTTTAAATGGATTTCGGAATACTGTTTCAACATGATTTTTTTTTTTTTTTCTCTTCATTGTTTATTATCAAATAGCTACAGTCTTGGTGAGCACAAGATCCTTTTAAAATGTAACCAACCCCAAAATTCTGAACGCAGTAATCAGTAACAGTAACATCAAGAGTTTAGCTAGATGATTCCTATCCCACATACAAAACGGCTCATGGTGTCTTACTGCCCATTTTATGGGCAATCAGGTCGTAGGCTATTTATTTTATCATGGGCATTCAGACAATATTTACAAGCTTGTTTGTCGATCCATTTATTGATAGAAACTACCAATGCAGGCATCTTTTGCACCTATTGGCTTGATGAGCAGGATTCTAAGTGTCCACAAAAGGTCAAAAGTGTCTTCCACTAAATTGAGCTGAGCTGTTAAAGGTGCCACTGTAGGCTGGGAGACAGCCATTACCACAGCTGATTGATTAGCTGCCAGCAAAGACATGTTCCTGGGGAACGGGAGAGCCACGTTCCCCTACATCTGCATTCCCTGCACTGTTCTGCTCATTGTTTTCAATTGAGTTAGCAATTCAGCATAGATTCAATCAATTAAAGCAATATTGCTTCAAGCTGCCATTTGAATGGCAATATTAAATTATCTGTCTAAGTATTTTGGCAGCATTAAACCTTGCATGGTGTGCGGTTCATAGTAGAAGCATTGCTTCAGAAAATAGTTTAGCAAGGTATCAGCTAATAATAACATATTAGCAATTTATTTGATTTGATTTATTTTTATTTAAAAGTTTTCTTCTTTGTTAACAAGATTACAAAAAAAGTCCAGTCTTATGTGCTTTATGTATTTTTAGTAAATCATAAAAATAACTTAATAAGTTTGTAGTTGTTTACAAAACTTGCTAAGTTCACATTCTCGTTTCTCCGAAAAACAGTTCTACAGCCAGTTATTCTACTTTGAAATGTGGGTTCCATGTCAGAATGTCTCCTTTTTTGTTTTGTTGGTCTGTGTTATCCCGCCCACTGCCAATTACCCAATAGTATTTCGACACCCCGTGTTGCCAGTTGGATTAATATTTAGAGATTAATATTTAATTAATCTTAAAGAGCACAGTGTATAGGAGAATGACAGAGAACTACTTTGAATATTAATTTAGAATTTTGGGCATAAACGTATAAATTACAAAAACAGTAAAATGATTGACAATGAAAAATCTGATCTTATTCATCAGGTCTCAGACACTTCAGCATCACAGTCACTAGTTTAGCACTGACACCCTGTGGTGAAATAATCTCGAATGTTTAACAGCTGCTGCTTTCTCAGATCGGCTTTGGTTGGATTAAAACTTCATGTATCGTTTTGTTTGGAAAATGCTTTATATAGTACGTTATTACTGACTCAGGGCCATAACAGTAGATAGGAGACCATGCCACAAACAAACGGTGCAAAACATACGTTTATTGTGTATCTATCACAAATTTAAATAATAGAACCAAATATGGGGTGTGAATGTCAGTGTCAGTAGTGTAGGGCAGGTGCGTGGATGTGTTGTGTGTGCGGGTGCAAGTGTAAAAATAAAAGACATAAACTTAAAATGTGATCTGTGTAAAGTCCTGGCGTCCCGAGCGAGGCGTGAACCCGGACAGGCCAACAGAGCAGCGTTCGAGCCTTATGCCACCAGACAAGAGCAGGAAGATAGATCAATGCAGCAGAGAAGCTCTTATTTAAACATCATCTTCCCAGGTGCCAGCAATTAGGCCTGAAAGAGAGGAGGGGCAGGAGAACGACCAGAAACAGGCCAAGGGCCGTAACAAGTAATCATCAGAATATCTCTTCTCCTGTCTCTGAAAATGTCCAGTTTTTTTAATCTTCTTGCGGACAATCATTTTAGGTGGCATTGAACAGCACATTGAAAATATACATAACCAGAAATAAATGAGTTGTGCTATTTCAAAATGGAAATGTGTCACAAAGCTCAGGGCAAGTAGTCCATTGTGCTCTTTCCTGTTGTGTGTCCTCAATCTGGCACCCAGCGTGAGCTTCAAATCTGAGGAAGAGGGGGCGGGGGAAAGAACTCTCTCTAATATTTTGAATTTGGACTGCAGTACCCATTTCAACCACTAGCTGTCAATGTTACATACTGCACCTTTACCAACCAACTATTTTTTAAAAACTTTTTTTTTATTTTTTTTACTTAATGTGCTTTAGCTGTTTGTTTGAGCAACAGGTTTGTTTTGGATTGTTACAATGTAAGTCTTTGATTACATCTATATGTCCAGTTTTGCATTCTGGCACAGTGACAGACATTCACATCTTTCCATTTGCTTCTGAAAAACATGCTGATTGTACAGAATTAATTGATCAAATCTATTTTTTGTCTTTTATCGATGGACATGAAAGAACAAAAAGGACAGAAAACCAAAGAGACACTGATATTGTAGGAAAAGGTGTCATGTTGAACAAATCAATACTGAATTGGCTTAAAGTCAGCAGCGTCTGTTAAAGCTTGCGTGGAGGACTTGTTGCAGGCTGATTTTGATCTGGCTAGCTGCGTCTAAAGAGTGTGCTGATAAAGAATTCAACGCCACAGAACCTGTGAAGTATACCTTGGAGTTTTCCTCTTTCATCAACTCAAGGCAATGAAAAGGCTGACAAGCCCTGATCCGGCTTGAAAACAGCTGAAGCAGTGGTTATGTCTCAAGACAAATACCCTCCTGCTTGTTAAATGGCACGCCTCCTTACTCCAAAGAGGCTTGCCGCATGGTTTTTGTGTGTATGACAAAGAAGATCTTACCACAGACAAGCAAACACCATATCAGCAGAAAAAAGCAAAGGGTATCATGGATTACAGGGATTATTGGAGACGCCACTTTGGAGTGGAGCTCCAGGGTTGTTGCACTCTTTGCTGACTCGCAAAGCCTCGTCACTAAGTGTTGCCTTGGGCGCTAGCCCTTCTAAAGAAGTAAATTCAACAAAAAATCTTGTCACAAAATATTCATTGCAAAGCACAAAAGGCAAATAATTGTGGATATAACCTATTTAAAGGGTTAGTTTGCCTCAAAATAGAAATTATGTCACCTTTTTTTCCATGCAGTTATGGGGTCTGGAACTTTCAGTCTTCAAAAACTGTCACAGAAGCATCATTAAAGTATCATAAAAGTTGTCCATATGACTTAAGTCTTTCGAAGCCATTTGTTCTCTTACGAGAGGTACTCTCGTACTGCGTAAGTCTTACGCTAGGGGAAAATCTCTTTTCCGCGAGATACTGAAGCCAAAAAATTATCCTTAATTTTGAAATAATGTAAAACGCGTTGCGGCAGTATGCAGACATAGGCGAGACAGCTCGCGTGCCTATTGGCTGCCCTGCGGCAACTGCAGCAGCCTATCGATAAGGCCCTTTCGTGACGTCAGCACCAATGGGGGCGCTTCGCGCCCAATACGTCACGTCCCGCCGAAACGGGCGTGGCCTGGGGCTATAAATATAGCATCGAAAGGCTAGCTTACCGATTTTTCATCTCTTCAGCGGAGCTCACGCATCGCTGGATCCAGAGAGAAGAAGCCGCGCCGTGGAAAAAGCATTTCAGCGGGACGAGTTCGGTACCTGGAGTCGCTGGCCGCGCCGCCTTCAACCGCCGTTCCTGCTACGCTATCCGGCGTCATATCCTTTTCATTGCTAGTGTGTGTTCGCCGCCGGCGACTCACACTCCTTCTCTAAAAGAGCAGAGCGTCTTTTTCAAGATGTCTCGTCCATCCTGTGGCTCGTGCCGAGCCCCACTCTGCGACGGGGACCGCCATGTCATCTGCGTTTCCTGCCTGGGTGAAGGACATGCAGCTCTAGCGCTCGCCGACGGCGGATGCCCTCACTGCGAGCTTATGCCTATGGCGACTCTGAGGACTCGCATGGCAACCTTCCACGAGCCTGCACTTCCCGCTGCGACGCCGCGTCGTAAAAAGCGCCGTGCTCAGCGGATCCCTGAGCCTCCCACCGAGAAAAGCTCGCCGGTGCGCCTGCCAGCTTCGCCGTCTGCTTCACTCGAGTCTCTCACTCCCGGACAGTGGCCGCCGTTGGCCGGCGCTTCCGCCGGAGATGACAAGGAAGAAGCGGCAGTTTTCGAGGAGGACAACTGCTCTATCCTGGCTTCGGACAGCGAGGATTGGGCGAGCTCTGTGGACCTCGCCCCTTCTTCTGCCCGCGAGTCGTCAGGAAAACGGGCCAGTATTGAAGCTGAGCTGATGCGTCTGCTCACACAGGCCACAGAGAGCCTCGACCTCGAGTGGTCCGCGCCCGCCGAGCCTACACGCAACCGTCTGGACGGTTGTTTTCTACAAGGGGACCGAGTTTCCACGCCCTCAAGACCCGCCCCGTTTCTTCCTGAGCTTCACGAAGAACTGGCAAAGTCTTGGAGCGCCCCTTTCTCAGCCAGGCTGCGCTCCTCTGCTTCCGCGGCATTCTCCGTGGTGGACGGTGCCAAAGACAGAGGATACCTCGCTCTTCCTCTGGTGGAGGAGGCAGTAGCAGCCCATCTTTGCCCGCCCTCTGCTGGACGGCGGACTAAGACGGCGCTACCTTCAAAAGCCTGCCGCGCTACTTCTACCCTGCACAGTCGCGCTTACACCGCCGCTGGGCAGGCTGCATCAGCGCTACACACTATGGCCACTCTCCAGATCTTCCAAGCTAACCTTCTCCGAAAGCTGGACGAGGAAGGCACGGAAGCAGTCAACGTGGCGGATTTAAGGAGCGCTACGGACCTCGCTCTCCGCGCTACAAAATCCGCTGCACAGGCCATAGGGCGGAACATGGCCTCTCTCACCGTTGCTGAGAGACACCTCTGGCTGACGCTTTCAGAAATGCCGGACTCGGAGCGCTCTGTGTTCCTCGACGCCCCCGTTTCTGCTACTGGCCTCTTCGGATCGTCCGTCAAAGATTTCGCGGACAGATTCGCTGAGGTAGAAAAGACGTCGCAGGCCATGAAGCACTTCTTGCCAAAGCGCTCTAGCTCCGCATCAGGCCGCTCTAAACAGCCGTCTGCTCGCAGCTCGCAGCCGCCGCCCCCCGCCGCCGCCTCACAGCGTCGACAGGCCCGGGACCAGAGACCACGCTCTCGCTCTGCCGGCCGCCGCCCCCCACAGCGTGGGACTCGGCCGAAGATTGAGATGAAGCCCGAGGCCTCAAAGTCTTCCTAGCCAGCTTAGGAAAACGACGGTGTTCAAGCCCCGCTGCGGCCGGGTTTCCACCAAAACTTCTCGCTCGTCCAGTTCCATTACATGCGACTGTTCCAGTGTACTCTGCAGTAAACAAGTCGGTTACATTACCCGCTTGCCTGTACACAAACGCCGTTTTCACGGCGACCCAGATAAATCCTGTAAAGAGCGTATTTTCTGGTATTCCGGCCACGGCCGACGGTGTTATGAGTGTAGTAAAAATGCCCACTGCCCAGTGCCCATTCCTACACACAGACACAGCCCGCCCCACAGGGCTCGCGCACATAAAATCGACTCATGTCGATTGCGCACAGAATGTAGTGAGCGTGCCCACATCCCAGTGCCCACAAACACTACACGCTGCATGTCTCTCGGTTTCTGTAAAAACGAAACCAACACACATACAGCCGACTCAGGTCGATGGTGTTTTCAGTGCAAATGTGCCCGCTGTCCTGCGCCCACATTCACTCACAGACATGACGAATCCCTCGGTTTCCCCCACGCTCGCCGTCTCTCAGCTACCTGCCGTGAGAGAGCCGAGCGCGGGCGAACCGCCCGCTGTGATCAAAACACTCCCCGCCTCGAGCGCTGCAAATGCGGTGTCTATAATACAGCATACCGAAGCTCCCCGGTCGCCACTATGTCACGGCCAGAGCTCCGATCTCATTCAACCCTTAGCTATGCATGCACATGCGTGGGCAAAGCTTCCCGGTGTATCAGAATGGGTGCTGAACATTATAGAAAGAGGCTATTCGCTACAGTTCGCTCGACGTCCCCGCCGTTGTGCGGTGCGAGTCGAAACCACGGTAGAAAAGGAAGTAGCAAGTGTACTTCGTACCGAAATTGCGAAACTGTTGAGCAAAGGGGCAATAGAGCCTTTATCTCAAGCTCAGAGCGAAGGGGGGCTATACAGCAGATATTTTCTGGTTCCGAAAAAAGACGGGGGTCTCAGACCCATTCTAGATCTAAGACAACTGAACGAAGCGCTTTCAAAACGCCGGTTCAGAATGCTCACAACCAAGAAAATCCTCGCGCAAATTCGCCACGGGGACTGGTTTGTGTCAATAGATCTGAAAGACGCGTATTTCCAAATACAAATAGCGTCACGTCACAGGCGATTTTTGAGATTCGCCTTCGAGGGCCAGGCTTATCAATACACAGTCCTACCGTTTGGCCTGTCCCTAGCACCCCGTACATTCACGAAGTGCATGGACGCAGCCCTCGCTCCCCTGAAACTTCGGGGAATGCGAGTTTTGAACTACTTGGACGATTGGCTGGTTCTAGCTCAGTCACATACAGAGCTCATAGAACACAGAACCATTTTACTCGAACATCTCGAGAATCTGGGTCTCAAAGTCAACTGGGCGAAAAGTTCACTGTCTCCCAGTCAGAGAATATCTTTTCTGGGCACAGAACTGGACTCGCTGTCAATGACTGCTCAAATATCGCTACAGCGCAGATTGACTATTCAGCGCATGACAGAAACCTTCCGCCGCGGCACTATAGTCCCGCTAAAGAAGTTTCAAAGGATGCTCGGTCTCATGGCAGCAGCATCCACAGTTCTCCAGCTGGGTCTGCTTCGCATGCGCCCACTGCAGTTCTGGCTACAAGCGCGAGTACCGCGTCGAGCGTGGACTTCAGGTCTCTTTCGCCTCAAGGTCGATCAAAAATGCGTCTCAGCACTGATACCCTGGAGAGCGACTGACTGGTACCAGTCAGGTGTAAGCCTGGGGACTTCCTCGAGTGTGAAGGTGGTGTCCACGGACGCCTCCACCTCGGGATGGGGAGCACTGCTCGAGGGCAGACCGTTTTTCGGCCAGTGGTCAGAACGGGAAAAGCTTCTGCACATAAACTGCCTGGAAATGATGGCAGTCGACAACGCGCTGAGGCGCTTTCGTCCCCAAATAGCAGGACACCACGTCTTGGTCCGCTCGGACAACATGTCAGTGGTAGCCTACATAAATCGCCAGGGAGGCATCACATCCCGAAACCTGTACAGGTTAGCGAAACGCCTCCTGGTATGGGCTCAGCACAATTTGCGCTCGCTCAGGGCAGCGCATGTGCCTGGCCACCTGAATGTGGGACCAGACAGACTGTCCAGGAACAATGTTCCAGCAGGAGAATGGTCACTGCATCCGCAGACAGTCCAACTGCTGTGGCAGACATTCGGCAGAGCAAAGATAGACCTGTTTGCGTCTCAAGAAAACGCTCACTGCCCGGAATTTTTCTCCAAGAGCAGGGATGCGCTGGCCCACGTCTTGCCCCGCTGCCCGCTCTATGCTTTTCCCCCCGTCACGCTCCTACCTCAGGTATTAGAGCGGATCAGGGAAAGCAGATGCTCAGTGTTACTGGTTGCTCCGTTCTGGAAGAACCAGGCTTGGTTCCCAGTTCTTATGCAGCTGACGAGCACTGCCCCATGGCCAATACCAGTGAGGAGGGACCTCCTCTCTCAAGCCAGGGGCTCGATCTGGCATCCTCGCCCGGAGCTTTGGTCCCTACATGCGTGGGCCATCAACGGGTACCCTCTGATATCCCAGAGGGAGTGTTAAACACGATCATGCAGGCTAGAGCTCCCTCTACGAGACGGCTCTATTCCTCAAAATGGTCAGTGTTCTCCAGCTGGTGCACAGCACGCGGCTTTTCACCCCTGGACTGTGGAGTGACGGAGGTTCTCTCCTTCCTACAAGAGCTACTGGATGAAGGCAGAGCCCCATCCACGCTCAAAGTCTATGTGGCGGCTATAGCAGCGTTTTCCAAACCAACGCTTGGTCAGTCACTGGGAAGGAACGATCTGGTCATTCGGTTCCTTAGAGGAGCTAAGAGGTTAAATCCTCCCAGACCTCCCTCAGTCCCCATATGGGACCTTTCTACGGTCTTGGAGGCCATGAAGGGTGCCCCATTTGAGCCAATCCAGTCAATAGATATCAAACACTTGTCTTTCAAAACGGTGTTTCTTCTGGCTCTCGCTTCAGTGAAGCGCATAGGGGACTTACAAGCGCTCTCAGTGAGCGCGACGTGTATGGAGTTTGGGCCAAATGACTCGAAAGTCATACTCAAACCAAGGCACGGGTACGTCCCTAAATCCCTCAACACACCGTTCAGGGCCCAGGTAATTTCCCTGTCTGCCCTGCCGGTCTCTAACGAGGAGAAGGACGCCAGCTTCCTTTGCCCGGTCAGGGCGTTAAGGGCTTATGTGTCCCGCACGTCTGTTTTCAGACAGACGGAGCAGCTCTTTGTTTCACTCTACGGACGTTCTAAGGGACTCGCCGTGTCGAAACAGAGTCTATCTAGATGGATAGTCGATGCTATAGCGCTGGCTTACACCTCTAAGGGCTTGCAGTGCCCATTAGGTGTCAGAGCGCACTCCACGAGAGGCGTGGCCTCGTCGTGGGCTTGGTTTAGTGGGATTGCCTTGCAAGATATCTGTATGGCGGCAGGCTGGGCCTCCCCGTCTACATTTATAAGGTTTTATAACCTAGAGGTTCCCGCTCTGCAAGCTAAGCTGCTTTCAGTCTAAAAATCGGTACTGTCTGCCCCGAGTGCGTCTGGCCCAGAATACCGAAATGGCTCGAGCAACGCTCGTTTTAGATCGCGCAGCTCTATGGGCAGTGTGTAAGACCCACTATATTCATCAGTCCAGGCCGGGGTCGCCCTGACTGAATAAAATACCATCACTATAACTGTTTCTTATAGGATGCTGCATTATAGGAATGATGCTATTCTAGCCACTCTTCCTGGGCTCTCTGTGAGTCACTTATGATCATGTACTACATGAGCCCGGGCACTTGCCCTTGGGACTTTGGTGCTGGATCATAGCATGCACGGCGTTTTACACTGTTTCCCCTAGCGTAAGACTTACGCAGTACGAGAGTACCTCTCGTAAGAGAACGTACTCGGTTACTAACGTAACCTCGGTTCTCTCTAGAGAGGAAACGAGTACTGCGTATCTTGCCGTGCCTGCGCACGCTCCGGTTCGCTCCGGCGATGAAAAACCGGTAAGCTAGCCTTTCGATGCTATATTTATAGCCCCAGGCCACGCCCGTTTCGGCGGGACGTGACGTATTGGGCGCGATAGGGCCTTATCGATAGGCTGCTGCAGTTGCCGCAGGGCAGCCAATAGGCGCGCGAGCTGTCTCGCCTATGTCTGCATGCTGCCGCAACGTGTTTTACATTATTTCAAAATTAAGGATAATTTTTTGGCTTCAGTATCTCGCGGAAAAGAGATTTTCCCCTAGCGTAAGACTTACGCAGTACTCGTTTCCTCTCTAGAGAGAACCGAGGTTACGTTAGTAACCGAGTACGATTTATTGAAAACATCCAACTCCAATTAATAATTTGCTCACAAATCGGATATCGTGAAAGTGACAAGGAGCTGCACTGTAGCATGGGTGGCACAGCAGTCAGTTTTTCTTTTGTGTTTTGCTGAAGAAAGAACAGCATGATAGAATTGTCACTTCAGGACGAAACATTAATTATGGAGGAAGATAATCATGTTTATATTAACTGAGATTGAAATGACCAACAAAACAATGTTTATTGGCAGAATTTTCTGCCATTCGGTTCAACATGCCACTTTCCTGCATCATTTTTTGCTCTGTGAAAATAAAGATTGACAAAGAAAAACAGTTTGGCACAGGGGAAAAAAGACTACTACAGAAGAAAATTAGATTGGTGGACAGAACAGACATGTATATACCAGTGATGCGCGGGTCAATGTATAAACAACCCGGACCCGACCGACTTTTTCAACTAACCCGCCCGCAACTCGGACCGCAAAAAAAAAGAAAGAAAATATTGTACCCGACCCGCTTCCTGACCCGCATTTTTTAAAAGTAGGCTAGTAAATGCATAGCAAGAAATACACATGACAAAGCCAGCACTTTGGTCATTATCTTTCATTATTTCGGCAACTTTGCTCTTTCTGTTTGTGTATTTGCGGAGCTTCCACTCCCCAGTCTTCACCTTTTCTCTTGCCGCCTCCATCTCTACCTGCAGACTGAGCTCGTGCGTCATCTTCGCGCCAGTTATTCAGCCAATAAAGTGTAGGCCTATGTATTTCATAGAAAATTGCATGTGAGCGGAGTGGAGCGGGAGCAAGCGGGCGGATCTTGGACAGAACGCAGAGCGGCATTTTTAAAAGGATGGAGCGTCGCCCTATTTCCCGCTCCAATTTCGCTCCGCGCACACCAAGATTCTGAAGCATGCTCAGTCAAGCCTGACTCAGTCTACTGTTGATGACTGCAAGATGGATTCTATTTTCAGTCAAAACTCGGCTCAATAATGGAGTTCAAAAAGTAGGCTACTTCAAAAAGGAAAATAAGAAGTCATACAGGTGTAAAACTAACTATTATGTGGTAGAAGAAAACGACATCGTTTCAGTCAGTAGGCCTAAAGATTAATTTTGGAATCTAAAAAGACACATCTCTCGAAAACATGCAGTGTGATATGTGAACACGCTGGGAAGAAAGCAAAAGGTTAGCAAATTGAATACGGTAACTTAAAGTGTAGCCTAAATTAAATACAGCGTAAAATGCAAACAATTGATACAAGCCCATTTAAATTTTAATCCTGCGCGCTGCGCACAAGTTCAGTTATAAGAATGTTGTCCTAATAGTTAATTTAGCCTAGGCCTACTTTTAAAACGTTTATGTATATTTATTTTATATTTTTGTTTATATAAATTTTATTTATATTATTAGGCCCATTTATTCGTTTTATTTTACAGCAGTTTGTGTGTACAATGGATATAAGCCCATTTAAATTTTAATCGTGCGCGTTGCACAAAAGTTAACTTATCAAAATTCTGGCCTAATAGTAATTTTTTTATGTAGGCTATATTTTTGTTTATATAATTGTTATTCATATTTATATTATTAGGCCCATTTATTCGTTTTATTTTACAGCAGTTTGTGTGTACAATGGATATAAGCCCATTTAAATTTTAATCGTGCGCGTTGCACAAAAGTTAACTTATCAAAATTCTGGCCTAATAGTAAAATTTTTATGTAGGCTATATTTTTGTTTATATAATTGTTATTCATATTATTAGGCCCATTTATTCGTTTAATTTTACAGGACTTTGTGTAGGCTATATTCCTTCTTACATAGGCCTAATTTGTCATTTGAAATACAACATTTCTATTTGAAAAATGTTGTTGTTGCTCATTAGTTCTTTAGGAGGTAAGGCTGTGGTCTAAGCTACAGTGATATAGGCTACATGTAGATTTTTTTTCCCCTTTTTGGAGCGAGCGGGGGGCGATTTGAGTGGAGCGCGGATCAAACTGCGTTGAGCGCTGATCGAGCGATAATGAGCGGAGCGGCCTGATGTAGCTTTGAGCGGGGGAGCGGAGGGGTGGACAGTTCCGTGAGCGATGAGCGAAGATTCTCACCGCTCCACTCCGCTTATGCTCTCTATACTACTATATAAATTACAAAGGTTTAATTGGCATCTTTATTTCAAACGACCCGACCGACCAAGACCCGAATATCATTAAAAATATTTTTGGATGACTCGTAACCGCGGGTAACCGCGGGTGACCGCAGGCACCCGCTCATTTCGGATCAACCCGCGCATCACTGGTATATACTAAGACAAGAACCATATGTACAGGCTCAGTTGAAAAACTTGCCTTTACCTATTTAAAAAAAAATAAAAAAATGTATGTACAATTCACTGCAGTTTCTTTTTTACACAAATTATGGTTATGGGGGCAAATTATCAATAAATAATGTCACAAAATCCAGAATCGGGGAACCAGCTTCATATGGTTTTCCTGATGCTAGTAAACTTGCTCGATAACTCACCTGGTACAGCATTGCACTTGCAATACAGTGTACTCGGGTACAAGTCTGGTTGTCTCAGCAAATGCATTTTTATGTAACGCTGGCTTTTGTTAAAGGTCCCATTGCATGGATTATTTTATTATTTTATAATGTTTCCTGGGTTGCCCTTATAATGTTAGTATGTTTTTTAGATCAAAAGTTGTTAATTTAGAAATAAAAGGCATTTTTCCTAGCCTGATTTTAGCCTCTGATTTGTTTGAAGGGGCGTGTCTGCTGTGAGACTTCAATGTAAACGCCCACTGCTGTGATTGGCTGACATGCTTGCATATGAAATATCTAGCATTACATGTGGAACTCTCTAGAAAACTTTTACTATTACAGCTATTATACGTTTTTACTATTACAGCTATCGAGATTAACGAATCGTTTGAAGTTTTTTAAGTATTTAGATCTATTCCCATCACATAAAAGGTTGCAGTGATGAGCATTGAGCAGATGACAGCCTGTTGATCGCGTGAATGAAGATCTAATCATTGCAACGCAGTTTTGCGTGAATGAAGATCTTATCATTGCAACGCAGTTTCTGCACTGTCACTAATGATTTCACCAATGCAAACATGAGGTATGTACAGTAAGAGCTTTGTTGTGCAGCGTAACAGCGTCATTGATTTCATAACGAGTTTTGGCAAGTGTCCAGATAAACTCGCGCTGTGTGATTGACAGCTTGGGCGATTGGAAAGGGATTGTTCTTTGATCGCTTTCTGTATATATATTAATCACAGTTTAAGTAAGATTATTTTCATCCTACTAAGAGAAACGACGTGAAGTTGATCGTTTAGTCACTGGCTTGATTTACTGATGCATAAACAGTATTGAACGACTTTGAAAGAAAGATTATCTGTCTGAACTTGAACAATTACACATCAGAAATTCACATAACCCACTGGTTCTTCAGAGGCTCGGATGAAGGAACTAAAAAAATACTTTTGTGTTCATTTGTACATCCAAAAACTGAGCAACTGCCATGCTTCGCTCGTTTGCAAGCAATGATGTCTCTCAAGGAAAAAACAATATCGTGCTCGTGCAGCTCATTTTCTCATGGGCGGGCCAAATTCTTTTTTCGGGCAAAGAAGAGAAAGGGGAGGTAACCTTTCCCCTTATGACGACATAAGGGGAAGATTTCTAGATTCACCCGTCTGAGCTTTCATTTTCTCAAAAATACCCAGGGCTTGGTTTACATCCATCAAAACGTCTAGCCACTGGGGGACCATAGGCAGGCTAGGGAAACTCATATTAAGGTAAAAAAAAACTCATAAAGTGAAATTTTAATGCAATGGGACCTTTAAAATTATCAGTTGGGTTTAGAGTCAAGTCAAGTCAAGTTTATTTGTATAGCGCTTTTCACAATACAGATTGTATCAAAGCAGCTTCACAGTATTAAATTAAAATAATACAACAAAGTTTGTTTCAAGAGGAATTTGTTGATTGATAAAATTAAATTAAATATCCCCAAAATATCCCCAACTGAGCAAGCCAAAGGCAACAGTGGCAAGGAACCGAAAAACTCCATCAAGTGACCTAATGGTGTCCTAAAACTCCATCAGGTGACCTAATGGAGAAAAAAAAACCTTGGGAGAACCCAGGCTCAGTCGGGGGCCAGTTGTCCTCTGGCATTTATGAGCTAGAGGCTGGATTGTAGTTTGAACTGTAGGATTATATGAATGCCTGGCTGAAGAAATGCGACTTTAATCTAGTTTTAAACTGGGAGAGCGAGTCTGAGCAACGAACAGTATCAGGAAGACTATTCCAGAGTTTTGGAGCCAAATGTGAAAATGCTCTCCCTCCTTTGGTGGTTCTGGATATCCTAGGTATGACCATCACTATAACTGTAAGAATATTATAACATTTACTATAAGAATTTAGTGATCTTAAAGAGCGCGATGGATTATAGGGCGATAGAAGATCCGTTAAATAGACTGGAGCTAAGCCGTTTAGGGCTTTATAAGTCAGTAGCAATACCTTGTAATTAATACGGAACTTTATAGGTAACCAATGCAGTGATGATAAAATCGGTGTTATATGATCATATTTTCTTGATCTCGTAAGAACTCTAGCGGCGGCATTTTGGACTAACTGTAGCTTGTTTATTGAGGATGCAGGACAACCAGCTAATAAAGCATTACAGTAATCCAGTCTCGAGGTCATGAATGCATGAACAAACTTTTCTGCATCAGAAACTGATAGCATATTACGTAGCTTAGAAATGTTTCTAAGGTGGAAAAAGGCTGTTTTTGTAACATATGAAATATGATTTTCAAAAGACAGGTTGCAATCGAGTATAACACCCTGGTCTTTTACTGTAGAGGATAAAGTAACAGGACATCCTATGATGTTAAAGTTGTATTGTGCGAGGTTTTGTGGGCGTTTTTTTTAACCGATAAGTATTACCTCTGTCTTGTCTGGATTTAATAAAATAAAATTACGCGTCATCCAATCTTTTATATCTTTAACACACTCTGTCAATTTGGAAAATTTAGCGTTTTCATCCGGCCGTGATGAAATATATATTTGAGTGTCATCAGCATAACAATGGAAACTAATTCCATGTTTCCTTATAATATTTCCAAGTGGCATCATATATATTGAGAATAACAGAGGGCCTAACACAGATCCCTGCGGCACTCCATAGTTTACTGGAGTTATGATCGATTTTTCTCCATTTAAATAGACAAAATGGTAGCGGTCAGATAGGTATGATTTGAACCAGCTTAATGCTTGTCCTTGAACACCAGTATAATTTTGTAGTCGATCTAAGAGTAATGTGTGATCTATAGTATCGAACGCAGCACTAAGATCAAGTAAAACTAGTATTGAGATACAGCCTTGGTCAGAAGCTAAAAGTAAATCATTTGTGATTTTAACGAGCGCAGTTTCAGTGCTATGATGCGGTCTGAATCCAGACTGAAACTTTTCATAGATATCATTTTGTTGCAAGAAAGAGCCCAGTTGAGCGGACACCACTTTTTCTAATATAGACATAAATGGAAGATTTGAAATGGGTCTATAATTTGCTAGATTATTATGATCTAATTGTGGTTTCTTAATGAGAGGTTTTATAACTGCCAGTTTAAATGTTCTTGGAACATGAACTAAAGATAAAGACGAGTTAATAATATTGAGGAGAGGCTCTTCCACTACAGGTAACACTTCTTTCAGTAGTTTAGTTGGTATAGGATCTAATAAACATGTTTTTGTTTTAGATGAAGTGATAAGTTTATTTAACTCTTTTTGTTCTATAGTTGTAAAGCACTGTAATTGTTCTTGCGGGGTGATAATTGAAGCTGAATTATAAGGCGCAATTGAAGATTGAACGTTTACAATTGTGGTTCTGATGCTTTCTATTTTCTCAGTGAAGAAGTTCATGAAATCATTACTACTGAACTGTAACGGGATATTTTGTTCGGGTGACGTCTGTTTATTTGTTAGTCTAGCCACGGTGTTAAATAAAAACCTTGGATTGTTTTGGTTGTTTTCTATTAGTTTGCGGAGGTGCTCAGCCCTGGCCGCTTTTAGGGCCTTTTTATAATGTGACATACTGTCTTTCCACGCGATTCTAAAGACCTCTAAATTAGTTTGTTTCCATTTACGCTCTAAAATACGGGTTTCTCTCTTTAAAACATGCGTAGTATTGTTGTACCATGGTGCTTTATTTTTCTCTCTGACCTTTTTTAATTTAATAGGTGCAACCACATCCAATGTTCTAGAGAGAATGGTGCTCATAGTGCTAGTTAGTTCTTCTAGTTCATCTGTTTGTTTGGGTTCAGGCTAGAGGTCTTCACGGGTCTACTTGGATCCGAAAACCCGAGGTCCGACCCGAGACCCGAGCGGTTTCGGGTCCAAAACTCAGACGAATGTCTCGGACACGGGTCGGGTTCGGTATTAGTGGCCTCGGGTCTCGGGTAATTTACAATAAAAATGCTTATTCCAAATGGACCCGAGAAGACCCAAACTATGTTGGGCATTCAACAAAATTGCATTATTTAAAACAACTCTATGACACCGTTCTCTCACTTTTTCTAAGGGAGAGCGAATCCACGCTTCTACGTGCAATGGGCTATAAGCACGGTTGCCTCCGCATTTATTTACTCAGTTATTAATTTGCTTAGTTATATAATTTATAATTTCAATAAGTGAACAACCCCAATAAACTTGGGGTAATCAGATTTTTTTTTTTATTCATTAGGCTACATTAAAGATCGGAATTTTCTTCAGGAAACTGGCAGACTTGAATAAATAGCAGCAAACAATAAACGATAAAAATTGCAAAAATTGTTTTAATAAATAATCCAAAGTTTGAACATTTATGAGTAGGCTAAAACATTTTATTTTGAACGTGCGTTGTGTGACTGTTTACAGTAAGCAGACACGTTGCTCAAATAAAGAAAAGTTGCAAAAATAAAGACATGCCTACATGGTATTTGACCTGCTATGGCGGTTCTAATGCCTTGTTTTTAATCTGGTTTTATCTAAACAACTTTTTAACAACGGGATTGTAGGCTAAATAACAAAATTTTAGTAAAAGTCAATGACTGGGAGACTTTGGATATTTTATTGAAAATCTGTTATAGGCTACATTTGAAAAACAGCCATCGGTAAATTTTACCCTGTGGTGGTTCTAATGTTAATCATCGTATGGTCCGGTAAATAACATTATGCCAAATTTTATAGGATGTAATGGGTTACCGACCGTGATGTGTGATTGACATTTCAGCACTTCAGCGCGTAGGCCTTTGCGCGTCTATGTTAAGTGCATTTTTGAGAAACGCAGGGCTGCAGGCTGTGCACAATGTAAATGCCGTTTACGTTCGGGTCCAGTCGGGTTCTAAAGGAAATGGCGTCAGGTCGGGTCGGACTCGGGTCTAATTTTATCGGGTCTGTCTCGGGTCGGGTTTTTCTTTAAAAAAAATTAATTTATGCACGTCGGGTTCGGGTAAGTAGTGATTCGGGTCGATTCGGGTCGGGTACAGTTTTTAGGACCCGAGAAGACCTCTAGTTCAGGCAGCAGCTGAGACAGATTAGATAAGCAATTTGAGAAATTATCTATGGTGGATGGGAGGAGTGTTCTGCCTGGTTGATAACGCGACGCCGCATGACATATTACAGCAGTACGTAATATGCAAGTTACCATGTAGTGATCAGTGACATCATCACTTTGTGGAATGATATCTATATCGGTTGGATCGGTTCCATGTGATATAATTAAATCGAGTGTATGATTAAGACGATGAGTTGGTCCGGTGACGTTTTGCTTGACCCCAAATTAATTTAATAAATCTGTAAACGCAGCCCCTAACGCATCATTTGGATTATCTACGTGTATGTTAAAAATCTCCAACAATTAATGCTTTATCGACATTGACTAATAGGTCTGAGAGAAAATCTGCAAACTCTTTTAGGAAATCAGCGTAAGGCCCTGGCGGTCTATATACGGTAGCCAAGGCTAGAGATAATAGGGATGTTTTTCTAACATCTAAGAGCGTAACATTTAGTACAAGTACTTCAAATGAAATAAACGTATAACCCGTTTTCTGAGTAACATTGAGAATATCTCTATAGATGGTTGCAACACCGCCGCCACGACCAATCAGACGGGGCTCATGCTTATAACAGTATCCAGGAGGAGTAGACTCATTAATACCGAAATAATCATTTGGTTTAAGCCAGGTTTCAGTAAGGCAAAGTACATCGAAGCTATTATCTGTGACTATTTCATTTACAATAACTGCCTTAGGTGTGAGTGATCTAATGTTTAGAATACCTAGCTTTAGAACTAGTTTTTGTTTACTAATAGCAACATTTTCTGTTTTAATAACAATTAGATTTTTCCTAGATCCTGCAGTAGATTTATTATTTGATCTCACTAAACGAGGAATAGACACGGTTTCTATGCAATTTTCTACACTAGTATTTATATCAGTTAAATTAGTGCAGCAGAGACTATGATTTGGACTTTTGGTTACTAGTCAAAGGGTATTTAACATTTTGGAGATGTTATCCGACAGAAGATCCGCTCCGAATCTGCTTGGGTGTAAGCCATCAGCACGGAAAAGCCTAGGACGCTCCCAAAACAGATTCCAATTATTTACAAAGAGCAGTTTCTGCTCATTGCACCATGACATTAACCATTCATTTAGCGCAAATAATCTGCTGAACTTTTCATGCCCTTGTCGGTACGTGGGAAGCGGTCCTGACACAATGATCGTTGTTTCAGGCGATGTGCTGCGTACCGTATCGATCAGATTCCTGAAGTCTTTCTTCAGAATCTCCGTCTGGCGCAGCCTGATGTCGTTCACTCCCGCGTGCAGGACCACAGTTCCGACGCGCTCGTCAACGTTCAGGATCTCGGGAACGCGAGCAGCGATTTCAGAAACACGAGCACCAGGAAAGCAGTGACTGTGCACCTTACTTTTACCTAACGTAGCGTGTACGTGCCGAACGATGGAATCGCCGATGATCACAGCATCGCGTTCTGTTTTGCGAAGAGGGGAGAAGCGGTTTTGTGTGGATAACTCGAAAACCGGGAGGGTCGGAGAAAGTCTTGGTCTAAACCTGACTCGCGTCTTCCGCTGCGGAACCACCCAGGCTTCGTGGTGGCGTGTTGGAGCCGGAGTGAACGAGACCATGGCTGATCGCGACCGATGCTGAGGAACGCACGGAGTAGACGTGGTCGGAGTCAGCGGGTTAGTAACGTTAAACACTGATTTGTGTGCATCGTCGCGTGATGTTTCAAGAGCCAAACACCGGTCTCTCAGCTCGGCCTGTCTCAATAAAAGGTCGTGGATCTGTTTCTCAACAGCTTCCAGCTCAGACTGCAGTGCGTGCAGCTCAAATGTGTCCTCACCTGCACCAAAAGGTAGACTACTTACATGTGATATATTCGCCATTTTTTTTCAATATACATTTTAATTGGTTTTATATATATTCGCCATTTTAACAGATGGACAGTGAGTTAGCAACGAAGCTACCAGTGATGCTATCAATATTAATACAAATTTATGACTGAAGTCTTGGATATAATCCGTTTTTTTGCAGATGCATGCGCAGTGCGTAGGTGCATTATTTTCAAATGAGAGAACCTTTAAGCACCAGCACCACTCACTAGACATTTAGGCCCCGTTTACACGATGGGAAAACGCAGATATTTCCCTGCGTTTTGGCCTGTCATTTACACGAAAACGCCGTTTTTATCCCAGAAAACGATTATTTTTAAAAACTCCGGCCAAAGTGGAGATTTCTGAAAACGCCGGTTATGTGTTGCCGTGTCAACTGGGAGAAACGGGGTTTTAGGTTCTCAAACGTCACATTATGCGCCAGAAAATGCTTACGTCATGTGAGCGCCCTATGTTTAGAGTTTGTTCCATACTGTCTATGAGTTTGTTTGGCTACTATTTGATCATGGATGCTGTTAAAGTGGTACTCATTTTTACTTTTGTGAAAACGCTTTTGGCCTGTTTGCATTTGCTTCGCTGTCTGTCCACACGAATGAACCTCGCGCCATGTCTATTGTTTTGAAAGGAACAGGAAGTCGCTCGTGCTATTCGTCGTTGTCGATTTTGAGGATTCTGATTGGCTTGCATGGCTTTATCCTTCTCCTTACACTGCCGCCCCTTTGTATTTATGCGGGTTGATGTAAACGGCAACTGTTTTTGAAAACGATATTGTGTGCACGATGTTATTTTTGAAAACGGAGGGGGAGAAATATTCGTTTCTCTAAATACCCGGCTATGTGTAAATGTGGCCTTAATTTCCAAAATACTGCGATACATACAACCAATAAAATAAAACATTGTCAGATTCACAGTTTTGGATAAAACTGAACCTACTTTTTGAGCAACTCACTGGATTTTTCACTTTGAAAGTGTCACAAAGCGTGCAAGAAGCAACATAATATAATTTTCCAGAAATGTTGCCAAAAGCACGTATTTCCAATGAGGCATGTATTTCCAGTGAGGCTCGGTTGCATATATTAGCGTGTGCACTGTGTGTTTTCATAGCTTATTCCCTCCTTCCCTGTCTTTTCCCCCGTTTAGGGAGGGTCTGATTGAATAGGATGAAATGGGCAGCCTTGTCTCATTTTGTGTCTTTTCCATATGGGTGGAGATCTGTGACTTCATCATCCACTCACAGAGATACAATTAAGCTTGTCACATCTGATAGCTTAAAGCCAAAATATTCACTCACCAAGACACAAGTGCAATCAGAATATCAGAATAAAGCTGCTCTTCTTTTGACAAGTAGAATTTGATGTCCATATGCACTCCCCTGTTCCAGGAAAGAAAACTCTTAATGAAGACATTTTTTTTTTATCTTTCACTTTTTTATACAGTACTGTGCAAAAGTCTTAGGGACGTTAGTATACACTTGTGGTGTTTGTGTGACAAAATCTGTTTCTAAATGAGTTTCACTGTTCTATTTTTTGTTTAAGTTTAAGTTTTTACCAGTTTTCATGATGTGAATCAGTTGAAAATGACATCCACTGACAGTTTTCAGTGTGTATCAACAAGTGGACTATTTTTCTTTGGAGTACGAATTTACTGAGCGATCTGGATCTGTACTTTGTCTCATTTGCAACCGAAATGTGTCGCTTAGAAGATCTAATGTGAAGACGCATCACAAAGCGCTCATCAAAATCATGCAATTTGTATTGACTTGCTGTCTGAGGAAGTTGTCATAGTTGGTTAAATGAAGTCTGATGGTTTGAAATTAACACGCTGTCAAATCACTGGCCAATTTGGCATGTTACTATGTTTACTCACTTTGCTGGGGAAATTCGTGTAAGCCAAATCTGCGCGGATTTTGCGCAAATACTTGTGAGTCATCATGATCTATTAAATACAGCGTATTGCACAGAATCTGCGCATTTCTGGCTTACTTGAACACACACGTCACTACACAACAAATAGCGGTGCTTGATCACTTGCATTGAAGCAATAGTGTAGATTAAAAAGAAAAGCATTTGGCTAACAGAAAAGACATTGATATTTTACAACATCCTACATGTTCTTTGTACTGTATTGATCTGTTCACCTAAAACACATTTTTGGTAAAAAAGATGAGAATAAATGAGGGAGGGATGAGATTGCTTGATGACAGGCTTTTGTTTGAATAAGAAATGAATGTATGAAATCCAAATTTTAATATAGCCTTATATAAATAAGCTGTGAAATAAAAATTTTTGGCTGGTAGAAGTTCTGAATTAGCTGGTAACTTATATAAGTTGTATATATAAACCGTTAACTGTCTCTTCTCTTTCTCTGTAGTTTCTCAAATGAGAATAATCGTGATTAATTATCGCAATTGTAATTTTGAGCAAAATTATCGTGATTATCAGTTTAACCATTATCGTGCAGCCCTAGTAGGTGACTTACAGATTCAGTTAACATCCACAAATGAATAAGGGCGACGATTCAGGGAGCAGGCTACACAGTGAACTCGACGATTCAGGGAGCAGGCTACACAGTGAACTCGACGATTCAGGGAGCAGGCTACACAGTGAACTCCGAAAAAATGCTACGCTTGAGCAAACAGTTTGTGAATAGGTTACTACAAATGATGGCCGTGAATAAAATATACTATTCAGAAGTAAACAGTGTAGCTGACATAGTGTTTATGTCAGAATGTTTATTTTTAAACCACAACCTTCTTGGGGCTTCTTTGACCGATACAACCCTCTAATGTCAGAATGTTTATATAACTGCTTCTTATACCGATATATTTACCGATATCTTTTGCATTTCTAATCCAAACAACGTCAAACTTGGCACTGCACTTACTCGTGCCTGTAGAGAGACACCTGTCAAGCTTGAAATCCATCGGACTAACGGTTCGAGAGATATGCGAATAACAGACACACAGACTAACTGATAGACGTTTCTGTAATTTATAGATAGATGATAGGTAATAAAAATGCTTATTCCAAGTTTTCCCATTTAAAACATTATTTTCGGGTCTTCAAATGAACAAATGAATCGGTGATGATGTGATTTGTAATGTTATTATAATGATTTTATAAAGTAAAAAAATTATTTAAAATGAAAAACCCTTGAAATGAACTATATTAGTGAGCATAAGCCTGGCAATTTATGTGCCACAAGAGATGATGCCCTCTTCACAGACCCAATCAGGGACGGACTGGGGCTAAAAAACAGCCCTGGACTTTCTCCCAAATAGGCCCATCATCCGGCCATTCGCCTCTAGCCGTGTGCGACAGACACTAGCCAGGATGTCCTGATACTATGCCACAATACTGTAGCCTATCAGACAAGGTATTCACAGCAGGTAACATCTCAAAACAAATGATGATAATTGGGGTTGTGTTTATTAATGAAGCCTCAGCCTTCAAATAAAAACAAAAAATGTACAATGCCATAAAATACAAATAATGAAATGTCACTGGCTACAGTAACCCCAAAATACACAAACTTGTAATTATAAAACATATAGTTACTATATACCAGAGTCCAACCTTTTTGTGTGCGAGGGCTACCTCAGGGGATACAATAATCTAGAAGGAATTTTTATTTGTTATACTCCAATATTTATTATACATAACATGGTGAAGGTTTTTTACTTTTCACCATCATATGGGAAATAATAAAATATCTTGATTTTCTGGTTCAGACTTACAAGCGTAAAAAAAAAATTAATTATTATGAAAAATTATGAAAAATGTATTGATTTTTTTTTTGATTTTCTATAAACCTATTGTATGTGTTATCAAAAACAATAGCCCAAACATTTAGTATAAATATAAATGAAAAAATTCAAATAAACTGCCATAACTTCTAAACAAAACATTACTGCATTAGGCCTACATTTAATACATTTATACAATACTATATTAATATAACAGCATTTTAAATATGAATACAGGCACATTTCTGCTAAAAAAAAGTTTGTTTTACTAAAGTTAATTCATAAGTTTTGGTGTGAAATGTCTTCTAGCTGGTTTGTTCTTGGAACAATGTTTAGCCTTTTTTTTTTTTTTTTTTTTTTTTTTTTTGTCACTATGTTGAGAATATCAGCGCTGTTTCATCTGGCTTTTTACAAGCTTAAATCACATAGTCATTTGTGGGTTTATAATAGAGATAGAGAATTCTGCGCTGAATTGAAATGCTTCTCAGTGGATCGCGCAGCTCTGTGTAATAGCCCTAATGTTCGCGTGATCGAGATCAGCCCGCACAGCTGCTTTGGCCGCGATCGCTGTTTTTTGGGCCGAGCTGATAATGCTCTGCGCTGCTCAGAGCAAACACGTTTTGTTCCGCTTTTTGAGCGTTTGTCATTTGATGTTTCTCATACGCAACGCAAATGACTGCGTATAATCAAAAAGAGTTAGGTAATTTTGTAGAGGCAAAAGTTCAAATTGAAACGTTTAGTTGAAAAGGTCGCAAAATTATACCATTTATTCGAAGTCTGGAACCCCGACGACAAGTTGGGGCTATTTATAGAATGTGTTTAGCGGGCAACTCACAGGCACCACGTAGGAGACCACTGCTATTCAAATATAATGTAAGCAAATTTAAAAGTGCAGCCTTAAAACTAACTTTCTGTCAGTGGCTATAGGCCGACTCTTCTTCGTCAGTTGTTGTTTTTTACACGTAGCATATAAGTGATCACATTAGTGCACTGCCCCTGCTGTTGGCTGTTCATATTGCTTTATTAGACTTTTTTTTTTTTTTTTTTTGTACCGACGGCCCTCGGTTGGACGGCCGTTCTGGACTTTTCCAGAACGCACAGATTGTCAGTCCGTCCCTGGACCCCATGCTGAGCGGCCTTCCATGACCGCACCCCGGCCCGTGAGGGACACATTCGTTGTCACGATTTCCTGCTGACACGATGCTCCTAGCACCGGGCCTTGAGACAGGTTTATTCCGTAGGTTTCCTCCATATAGCCAGGAAATGAAGGCATCTGTACCAGAGCATATGTGCGGAGTGGAGCGGTGAGAATCTCAGCTTATCGCTCACGGAACTGTTCACCCCTCCGCTCCCCCGCTCAAAGCTACATCAGGCCGCTCCACTCATTATCGCTCAGCGCTCAACGCAGTTTGCGCTCCACTCAAATCGCCCCCCACTCGCTCCAAAAAAGGAAAAAAATCTACATGTATATCACTTGTAGCTTAGACCACAGCCTTACCTCCTAAAGAACTAAAGAGCAACAACAACATTTTTCAAATAGAAATGTTTTATTTCAAATTACAAATTAGGCCTATGTAAGAAGGAATATAGCCTACACAAAAAGTCCTGTAAAATTAAACGAATAAATGGGCCTAATAATATAAATAAAAATTATATAAACAAAAATATACATAAAAGTTTTAAAAGTAAATGAACTATTAGGCCAGAATTTTGATAAGTGAACTTCTGCGCAACGCGCATGATTACAATTTAAATGGGCTTATATCCATTGTACACAAAAACTGCTGTAAAATTAAACGAATAAATGGGCCTAATAATATAAATATTATTACTGACGACACAAATTAAATAAAACGAACCATTAGGCCTACTTGAATGACAAAACGAATGTGTTTGAATATTACGCTATATTTAATTTACACTTTGTTACAAGTTACCGTATTCAATTGGCTAACCTTTTTCTTTCTTCCCAGCGTGTTCACGTAGCACACTTTCATGTTTTCGAGGGATGTGTCTTTTTAGATTCCAAAATGAATCTTTACTGACTGAAACGATGTCTCCACATTCGTTTTCTTGTACCACATTATCATTGTTAGTTAGTTTTATATTAATGGTACACCTGTATGTCTTCTCATTTTCCGAAAGTGGAGCGGGAAATAGGGCAACGCTACGTCCTTTTAAAAATGCCGCTCTGCGCTCTGTCCAAGATCTGCCCGCTCGCGCTCGCTCGCGCTCGCTCCCGCTCGCTCCCGCTCGCTCCCGCTCCACTCTGCTCACATGCTCTGATCTGTACATAACCCTGATCATATGGAATGGGTTTCCCCTCAGGGAAAACCCCTTGGTCCTGAGCCACCACTGCAAGGGTCTCATGTACAGCAGGCCAAATGATTTTACGTTGGACGCAGCTGCCATTAGCCCCAACATGTTGTACAGGGATGGCCTGGCCCAGAGCCATAGAGAGAGAGAGTTGCGACACTCCCATAGACCTCCGTTGTAAATAATGGCGGCGCTTTTAACCGCCTACTTCCGGGATATGAAGATCGGAATAGTTCTAAACACTGTCATTTGGGCGTTGGACACCATTCACTTACATTGCTGCGCGTCGAGTTGTTCCAGAGTTAAGTTGCCGAAATATCGACCTCTTTTGAATTGTCAACTGTCTATATTGTATCAGAGGCCCTTTGCGATGCTTATACTGGTCTTCATTTGTACATGCACAGCGTAATTATTTATATTTTATGTTGGTTGTTTCAACCAATTTTCAAGCACTGCCTGCTAGCTAGTTAGCTAGCGCGACTTCGTCAGCTAAGAGTTCGGTAATGAATCGCTACCACCTTTATAGCAACTTTTATTTAATTTAATTTTTTGGGATATACTAACTTTTCATTATGTTATTATTGTCTTGAGTGAAGCGGCTTGTGAGAACAATGCTGGACCTTTAGGATTGTTATGGCCATCACCAGTCCTGTCTGTTTCATGGATCACCTGCCCCTGGTTTTTGTTTTTCTTGTTCACACACACAAGCACACATTTTTGTTGTCTGTCATTGTTTAATAAAAAATATTTTATTTGAAAACCTTCATTTGTATCAGCCATGCTTAAATTCGTTTTTAATCTGTTATAGTTTTGATAATGTGTATGGCCTTAATCTTAAAATAATATTCTTAGTCTTAGCATGATCATGTTTCACGTTGTGGTCCTGGGGGTGGCCACTTTCATCAGAAGAAGTGAGCTAGCTTCTAAGCGAATTCTGAACGGACCGCCACGGCAGACCGCTTGCGTGATCACGAAGGTAGGCTAATGGCTGAATCAAAATTTATAAGCAAAATCACGGGAATCAATAGCCTAATACAGCCCAGTTGTGCTAAAATTAATATCATGAGACGTCCATCATCAGATGAATGATATGGAAAAGTTAAGTTAGAGCCGCTAAAGCCAGTGCTACTACCCATGCGAACATGAACACTAAGCTTTTCCCTCCAAAAATATAGCTTAAAACTTATCTCAAAATGCAAAACTGACATTAACAAAATGCAATAATGCAATAACAGCTGAAAAAGTACTTGGGTGTGTGTTTTATTTTATATTTACCGTTCAATAATGCAATCGCTGCTGTCTGTCCCATAGAAGAACATGACAGCCAGCGTACGTTTTGGAACTATTGGGGCTTACATGAACCACGTGACAGCCATAGCGGCGACATCAAAGAGTGTCGCAACTCTCTCTCTCTATGGCTCTGGCCTGGCCTAACTTAATCCTGTTTACCGTTGTCAGAATAGACTCGATACGAACGGGAGACAAACAAGCCCACATCGTAGTTAAATCCCGAACTACCCAGAGAAACTTAATTTTCTGAAGGGGGGATAACACACTCTTCTTGGCATTGAGCCTCAACCCCAACTGACTTATGTAGGCAAGAACATCATCTTGATGTGGAACTGCAATCTCTTGTGACTATGCTAAAATCAAGCGTCTATATAATTTAGCACATGAATGCCCTGGATTCTCAGAGGAACCAGTGCCACATCCATGCACTTCGTAAAGGTGTGAGGGGATAGAGCTAGGCCAAATGGAAGAACCCTAAATTGGAACGCTATGCCCCCGAAAGCGAACCTCAGGAACTTCCGATGTTGAGGAAGGATTATTTATGGAAGTATGCGTCCTTTAGATCTATCATGATGGACCAGTCCACTTGATTTGATTCACGATCAACGGGATTGTGAAGACCAGTTTAACTGCTGAAGATCTATGATCGGACACAACCCCCCATCTTTTTTTAGGAACTATAAAGTACCAGCTGTAGAACCCGGACTCCTTCTCGGGAGTAGGAACACATTCTATGGCCTGCTTCAACACCTGACCCTGATCGGGGCCCACGACAGTGCACAGCACACCTTTGAATTTCAGTGGCCAAGACCTCTTCCCCCGAAACCTTCTTTGAGGGAATAATGGTCCTCAGCACTCTCTTTTTGTTCTTGACGGTATGAGGAGCAGCCCCACAGAATAGAGAGTGGCAAGTGGCAATTGACGTTTCACCCCCTGAAACCTCTCGACGACCGAAGAAGCCAGAAGGCGACAGCGGGGCATCAAGGAGGAATGTTCAATCACTCTCCTTGATGCCAAATGCCTCTTGCCGTTGCCACCAATGCTGCCATGGAGTGGCCGATGGCACTGAGAGACAGGTCAGTGGCCTAACGTAGCTCTTTAATGCCACCGGACCCAACCCCCTCGCCCTCATCAAGGTCCTTCAGAAAGTCTGCCTGGTATGCCTGCATGATTAGCTGAAGAAGTTCAATCTGCCACAGGAGCTGCTGATCCAGTTCTACTCAGCTGTCATTGAGTCTGTTTTAAGCACTTCCATCACTGTCTGGTTTGGTTCAGCTACCAAATCGGACATCAGGAGACTACAACGGACAGTCCGGACTGCAGAGAGGATTATTGGTGCCCCCTTGCCAACCCTCCAGGACCTGTACTCTTCCAGAGTGAGGAAGAGAGCAGGTAAAATCATCACAGACTCCACTCACCCTGGTCACCCCCTGTTTGAACTGTTACCGTCAGGACGGCGACACAGATCACTGGCCACAAGAACATCCAGGCACAGGAACAGTTTCTTTCCACAGGCCATTTCCCTTCTGAACACTTAACATGCCCCCCAATGCATATGCCTGTAAGTGCAATACTCCCACTGTCTAGTGCAATATTCTCTAAGTCAGGTGATATTTATATTTATATTATTCATACTACTCAAAATACTGTAAATATGTTCATAATCTGTAACATGCACTAGACTCCCACTGTCTAGTGTAATATTCTCTAACTCAGGTGATATTTATATTTATATTATAATTCATACTACTCAACATACTGTAAATATGTTCATAATCTGTAAATGTTTATTCAGACTAAACCCAACTGTGACCCCTTTTTTTACTTTTTATACTATTTTTTTTTATTTTTTTTTTATATATTTTATTCTTAGAATTTGTATTACTATGTTTCTTGTTGTATTTGTATTTGTATATGTGCACTGGAAGCTTCAGTACCAAGAAAAATTCCTTGTGGGTGCAAGCACACTTGGCAATAAAGCTCTTTCTGATTCTTTCTGATTCTGATTCTGATTCTGATTCTGATGATGGCCATAGAATGCAACAATGCACCAGCATGACTCATACGCCATATGTGACCCTGGACCACAGAACCAGTCACATGGGTCAATTTTCTGAAATTGAGATGTATACATCATCTGAAAGCTAAATAAGCTTTCCATTGATGTATGGTATGTTAGGATAGGACAATATTTGGCCGAGATACAACTATTTGAAGATCTGGAATCTGAGGGTGCAAGAAAATCGAAACATTGAGAAAATCGCCTTTAAAGCTGCAGTTGGTAACTTTTGTAAAAATTTATTTTTTACATATTTGTTAAAACTGTCATTATTTCCTTACAGTAGAATATGAGACAGATAATCTGTGAAAAAATCAAGCTCCTCAGGCTCCTCCCAGTGGTCCTATTGCCATTTGCAGAAATACACCGCTCCCGGTAAGAAACAACCAATCAGAGCCAGGAGGAGTGTCTTAGCAGTGTCAATCAAGCTTGTGTACGCGCTGATCACCCCCCTCTCTCGCACAGCACCTACAGTCGTTCAAAATCAAGACTGCCGGTGTGCCGCAGCTGTGCTAATGGCGGACAAACAACTAAAACTGCCAATTTCTCGAGTGGCACCTGCTCATACAACAAAGACAGGTAAACGGAAAAAGACCGATGACGATAAACAAGCGCGTCGGAGCCCCTTTACTCAGTGTCAAAACTCTAGCCGCATAACATACAGATAAAATGTCACGCACTGTGCAAAGCAACAATTGAAACCTGCTAATTCACTGGCTTGTCATGTTGCTGAAATAATGTACTAGCAAACCTTATATAGCATTACACATCGCTAGAATAATTACTTACATACTGTAACGTTACCATTATATTACAGGGCTCTACAGTGCGCCCATTTCACTCGCACATGCGAGTAAATATTTCGGCGTGCGAACGTGAAAAAATATTTGGGCGCACTTGTGCGAGTGACAGCATTTTTCTATAGAAACAGCTGCAAATACATCATCATGAGGAGGGGCAGAGTAGGACACTATATTACCGGGAGATCAGTTATTTAGGCCTAAATCTTCAGTAGCAGCAGAGCATATGAGCGGAGTGGAGCGGTGAGAATCTCCGCTCATCGCTCACGGAACTGTTCACCCCTCCGCTCCCCCGCTCAAAGCTACATCAGGCCGCTCCGCTCATTTTCGCTCAGCGCTCAACGCAGTTTGCTTCGCGCTCCACTCAAATCGCCCCCCGCTCGCTCCAAAAAAGGAAAAAAATCTACATGTATATCACTTGTAGCGGTCCCCAACCTTTTTTGCGTCACGGACCGGTTTAATATCAGACAATATTTTCACGGACCGGCCAAGGTGTGGCGGATAAATACAACAAAATAAAATGATACGAACGGCATAAAAAAATGGGGTATTTTTTTTAAATAGCCTATAATAATAAACGTGAATCCAATATGTGTAGGCCATACTAGCAACTTTATTAGCAGCGCCCTCTAACATCGCGCCTAAAGACAACTGAGAAAGTCTGAACACAAACAAAATGCCCCCAAAAGAAAAAAAAATCTCCATGTTTTCGGTGCTGATGCGTTCATGTAACATGTAGGCCTAAGGGTGGCACTGCCAATAACGCACCTAAAAGCTGTCACAACGAACCGGCAAAATTAATGATTATGAATATGTAAAATATAGCAGGAGACATTTTAATTGTTTACTAATAAACCATTTTTTTTATGTCTGTGTCGGCTAGAAAGATGCTGACTCGCGATCTTCGCAGTATTGAACGCCCCAGAGAGAAATGCACATTTCATACGGATTACATAAGAGAGCAGTCTGTTTTCTTTAGTTTTGAATTGTTCTGTTTAAAAGTAGACATTTCAAGCTTTATATATATATGTCTCAGGTCTGTCAGGCAAGTAGGCTATACGCTGAGTTTCGGTTCATTTATGAGACAAACTCCAGGTTCACCCGCCGGCGCCTTCGTGTCGTGATTATCTATTTTATAATATATTTACTTATTTATTAAATCCAGACTATTGGTTGATGAAACACTGATCAAAATTAAGATACAATTAATACAAAACGAAATTAAATTTAAAGACAGGCTTTGTGCTTTCTGTTTGAGGTCTCAGTGAAAGTTTTAAAGCAGTCTTTTAGTGCCGCTGTCAGAGCGCTCACGTCCGTAACGGAGAACTGTCCCATCTGTAACATTGTTTTTTTAGTTTTTTTTTGTGAAATAAATTTCTAAATAAATGCGACTTATAGTCCAGTGCGACTTAGGCTATGCCTATATATGTTTTTTCTTCTTCATGGCGCATTTTTTGACTGATGCGTGGCGTGAGCGGGAAATAGGGCGACGCTCCGTCCTTTTGAAATTGCCGCTCTGCGCTCTGTCCAAGATCCGCCCGCTCGCGCTCCCCGCTCGCTCCCGCTCCACTCCGCTCACATGCTCTATAATGATAAACTTATACAACAAAAATGACTGTGCCCCCAAATATTTGTCTGTGCTCCTAAATTTGTTTATTTAGGCGCATCAGTGCTTCTTGTTCAAAAAGTAAGTGTAGAGCCCTGTATTATCTTGCTAGCTATTTAAAACTTATAAAAAGAGTGCAACGTTATGAAGTTACATTACATGTATCGCAAAATACGTAATGATTTGAGGACCAAGTTTGTAGTCAAAGTATGGGCAGGCCATGATAGTCAATGTAAAGCATATTGTTGATGTTTCGTCCCTACCAGTGAATGTGCGATAACTGTTTATCCGCCGTCATCAGTGGCCCTGTTCACTAGCCTGCGCGTTCACGGCAGGCTCCGTTGTTGTGGGGGAGGAGCTGTGGAGGGAGGGCTGTAGTGCAGCAGAGAGTAAGGGGGAGTGACCTGTAAGCTGTGCTTGTTCAAATTTTCAGGCTAAGTCAACGTTTTCTAAAAGTTCCCTACTGCAGCTTTAAAGTTGTCCATTTGTGTTGGTGATTTTGCTGCATTCACAAAAAAAATTATGTTTTATATATTTACGGTAGGAAATGTACAAAATATCTTAATGGAACATGATCTTTACTTAATATCCTAATGATGTTTGGCATAAAAGAAAAATCGATATGTTTGACCCATGTATTGTTGGCTTTTGCCACAAATATACCGGTGCTACTTGTGACTGGTTTTGTGATCCAGGGTCACATATATGCCTTGCCCACTAAACCATAAGTTGCTCTGCATGGCTTAGTGGGCACTGGGCAGTGTCTGGGCTTTCAGTGAAGTGTCAGGGGAGAGATCAGATGCCAAAGTCTCTTCCACCTGCGGCATCATCCCATAGCCATTCTCTTTCAAGAACAGTAAGCCCTGATGCAGAGACAAACAACAACAAATAGGACGTTCAACAGTAAATGTACACACAGAGCACTTGCTGTAGAACAGAAGCCGTCACACTGTACGTCACAATGCAATGGCAATAAGAATTGGACTAGTTTCACACATGCTTCAGACAAGTTCCCCAAAGTGTCGTCATTAGACGCAGCATGAGTTCCCTCGAAAGGGAACGACTCTTGGACATTGTTAGTGGACAAATTCAAATAAACTTGTGTAAAACAATGTGTTGCTTCATGGCTGAAGAAGCTTCAGTCAGAATTTATTTTAAGGTGTCATTGTTACACATTTAAGTACTGAGTAATATTACAGTAATTAACTATGTTATATATATATATATATATATATATATATATATATATATATATATATATTATACTTACAATATGGTTAGAATAAGGGTTATAATGCATTGGTTTAGGGTGCATAATTTATAGTTATTACTATAGTAACGACATGTAACGTGTAACAATGACACTGTAAAATGTAACCGAAACGTCATACAGTACATTCTGGGGCATGGCACCGCATAACAGGAATCTATGGCCACTTCTCTGGAAAACACTTATGTTATTCATTTCCCCCCGCCATTTAAACTCTCTAACATAATGCTTGTTATGTGCACATTTTAATCTACTTCTGTTGTTCCCTTGTCACTTGCAACCTGCATTTTTGTTATTTATGCTAATAAGTCACCTGTTTGTGTCTCTAAGTCCCTATTTGTCATAAACTGTGTTTATTATGAGGCTGTCAATAGTTTTTTTTTCAAGGCTTAATTATGCCTCATTATGCTAATTATGCAACATTGCAGGACTCATGTTGTCTGTTGGATGGATTAACAAGAATGAATCATTAAACATCCCTGGGAAACACAGCTAAAATACCTTGCATGTATTAACCTGAGAAATCAACAGCTTCAAATAAAGCGTCAGCTCTGCTGTTGGAGCTTGAGCTCACCGTGTCAGTGACTGGATGAGCACCAGATAAAGAGCACTGCTAATGGCCCACTAGACTGTGCTGGAAAAGGAAAGGAAGGAGATGTGGCCTGCGTGACCCAGCCTCAGAGCTCTTCTCCTGGGTGCTGATTAGCTGGCTCCCCTCTCTGTGCTTCAGCCTGTCAGGGGTTCCGCTGAGCCAGGTCTTTCTAGGGCCTCCAGGGACCCCGTGTAGGGGAGTATTTGTGCTGCCGCAAGACCCGCTAATCTTTCGTTCGCTTCTTGCAGTGAGAGCGGGAGGTGGACGTGGTATTTGGCATGTATGATATGAAACTCACGATCAGGGATCAGGCAGGACTAGTGCTGCCCTCTGAGTCCATAATTCAGTTTTTGGATGAGACCGCAAGACCATTTGAACTATTTGGATTACTAGTTGGCTTTACTAAGAGTGCTTTATATCTATAGTAAAAGTGATGTTGTGACTGACAGCTGGAGTATAGCATCAATATTAAGGCTGTCAATCAATTCAAAATGGATTGATTTATAAGGCTACATATGTCATTGTTTGCTGAAAGCTTTAAAATTGCTCTCAATGTGGTTTGGTGATTCACAATAAATTGTTTCAATTGAAGAAGCCCTTATTAACAAATGTATGTTGTTAACTAATTTTATTTTAATTAATTACATTAACTGAATGTTTAATTGAAAGCTCTAGTGAAAATATATATAATTTCATTTAATTAACATTGTGATGGCCTTACATGATACTGGCTGGGTTTCTTGGCTGGATTTCATTTCACTAACATGGTACTGTCACAAGACGAAGAAGATTAAAACGAGGGTCGACAGGATCCAATACAAAGTGATTTTAATATTACAATAAACACAGGAACAGACAGAAAGTTTAACAACGCGTGTGTGAAACATGGAGTAAACACGCAAACATCGACCAACAGAAACAGAGTGAACAGAGAAGAACTAAATACATGGTGGTGACGAACTAAATGATGAACAGCTGTGATGAACGAATGTCTATGGTTACTGATGAGTGGCGGGAAAATCAAACAAAGGAACACATGTGACGAATGAAAGCAAACTGAAAGTCCATGAAAACATACTAACTGAACATAACTGTGACAGGTACTTTATCTTTACTGCATGTTTCTCTAAAGCATTGTTATCTAACTAGCACTTTTTTTTTTTAAGTTATAACATGAATTATGAGATATATTATGTGTAAAGTAAAGATAAATTAAACAAAATATCACTTGATTTTTTTTTTTTTTTTATTGTATTATTGTGTGTCACTACCATCAGTCACGTCAATATCTTAAACATTATGCAACATTAAACATTACATACATATAAACATGCATATGTAATGTTGGACATTACATTTGCATGCCATTTCTTTGGAATTTCTGCATAAATTGTGCCTAAAGTTTGATCTTCAACCAAGTTAGATAAACACAGTGTGCCTAAACAAACAGCTCACAAAATATTTGTTTTCATGTCTTTAGTGAACATATTTACAGTGCAGAAAAAAAAAAGAAAATCCATAGGCTAAAGTCTTCTTCAAAAGCTAATTGGAGTCAGAAACCAGATAACCTGGAGTGCAAGCAATGAAAAGAGATTGGAGCTTCTCGTCTTAGCCATGTGGTATTTTGAGCTTGCTATTAAAAAAAACAGACAAAAAAAAAAACAAAAAAAAACAATTGGTATGAAATGAACCATGACTCAGAGCAGCTAAAAGATTGTCTTTAGAGTATGATTTGCAGTGTCAGCAAGTGTCAGAGTGTCAAAATGTATAGGCTATAAAGGGATAGTTCACTCATAAAATGAAATTTTTCTACTAAACTGTCTTGGTTGGCTGTCTAAAAGAGTAGCTTGGACATTCTGCCAGAGACAAGTTGAGAACAACATAAGGATGAGTATATGACAGATATTTAATTTTTGAGTGTTCCTTTAAGTTAGTTACTACTATGCATACGATAAAGCATTTTCTAAATGAATGTTTAGAAACTCATGCTTAAGAAAAAGTGATCAATATGACATTTTAATCTAAAGGACAGTTATCAAGGATTATCTCATGCCCATGAAAGAAGGATATGAATATTCATTGACACTAGTGAATATTTGCAAATTCTATTGTAATTCTCTCCCATTTTGCAGGCCCAGCATATCTGAAGCGGACAGAATATTAATTGCTCATGGTTGGATGAATCAGGAGTGCCTCCGTGAATTTTGCCATTTCCTGATCATATCCCAATTGTAGTCATTTGTCTACATACTGCAGGCAAGCGTGATTAATTCAGTTTTAGTCCTTTGATGGGAGATTACTCAATTTATTAATTAGTAGAGAGCTCGGAGTGTAATTTACTATATATGAGGTACTACTGTATGTGCATGGCCATTTTTTTCATATTCAGTTTCTTATCCCATACAGTGAATCAGAGCGGTCAGTAATGCAGTAGCATCTTTCCCACTGTAACTCTCTGTAAATATCACTTGGACAGTAATACTAGAATACTTGTCGTCACGTTAATTGAAGCAGAGGAGGAACCAGGATCCATGTGCAGCAGTCTTTTATTAAATAAACTCAACTTCACAAATTCAGACTCAAGAACAAGACTTGTGAACGGAACAACCAACATAGTACAACGTTAAGAACTGACAAAGACTGAACTAAACACAGGGCTTAAATACACAAACTGGAGAGCTAACAAGATAAGACGAGACACACCTGAACAGAACTATCTAATCAATATGTAACAAAGAAACAAACAGGCAGGGGCGGAGGAAGACTAAACTGAACTAATAAACTGATAACCTGCAACACATTCTCACCCCAAATCGTCACTTTTTCGTCACTTTCAACCATGCTTCAATATCCGACGCACAAAGCACCCTTTAGCGTCCATATGTGACGCTTCGGTTATGGGTAGGTTTAGGTATGTGGTAGGGTTATGCGTCTCATATGGACGCTAAAGGGTGCTTTGTGCGTCGGATATTGAAGCATGGTTGAAAGTGACGAAAAAGTGACGATTTGGGTATGAGAACGACAAGAACAGAAATCAAAACAGACTGCCAAAGTTACACTTGTACTGCTTCTGAATATATTCACCCCCTTGGCATATTTTTTTGTTGTACATCAATGAATCACTGTAGACTTAATTTGGCTTTAAAAAAGAAAAGGAAAAAAAAAACTTTAATGTCAAAGGAAAAGCAAATAATGAATTATTAATGTTAATAACAGATTTCATAAGTATTATGAAATCAACTGAAATATAGCTACCCCGCTAACAAAAATGTACTCTAAAAATGTTTTTGCTTACGTTCCCATTATGTTATGAAAATGTTATTTCTGAATGTTCAAAAAGCCAAAACATTAGCCAATTTTCTGAGAACATTCCCTAGTTGTGTAAGGTTATCACTTATGTGAGGTGAAGGGGTTTCAACTGTTACTCGGGTGCTTCGTCTGTCACAGCTTTAAAGGAGAAAAAATTTGTTAAAAAATGTCATATCTCATCTCAGCTACAGTTTGCCAGAAGGCATGTGGGAATCTCTGAAGCCTGCTGAGGCTCTGAAGCCTTTTTATGGTCTGATGTGGCCAAAATGGTTGTCCACTCATGATTTCCATGCAACCTGGCTGAGCTTTAATAATTTTGGGGAAAATCAAAAATGCCAGATGTGCAAAGCTGAGAAGATAACTATCTATGCAAACTCAAAGTTGTAATCGTTGCCAGGGGTGCATCTACTGAATTATTACTTGAAGGGAGTGAATACTTATGCAAACAATTTTGACCATAGAGTAGTTCCAAACAAAGCCACATCATAACAGTTACACAGTGGTGTTTCGTTCCTGAATGATTCGGTGTTGTTGAACAAATCGTTCAGTAAATAATCCAATGATTCAGATAGCCACTCGTTTATTTTTCTTCCTGAAAAAATACATATTTTTTAAACAAATCAGTTGAATGAATGATTCAGTGACTCACTTCTAAAATCAATTATTTTGTTCCTAAACAAATAAGCATTTTTGAACAAAATGATTGACTGACTCATTTAATGTCACACTCATAAAGACAGTCAGCTGTAGTTACTGAATGAATAAGTTGTTTGAGTGAATTGGACGAATGAACGATTCACTGACAGACAGACACCAATACCGGCGCTACAATGTAACCTGTAGAAAGAGAAATGGACTAAAATGGACTGTTTTATGGTCATTTTCATATCTCATTTATTTGTTCCTCTACAGTTTGCAATAGCATGAGAGTGAGTAAATGATTTTCTTCATTTTTTGGGAGACTGTTCCATACAAGACACTGTCTATTTAAAAGAATTGTGAAATCATAAAGTCTTGGAGTTTGTATCCCTATAGCAGAGCCTTTTGTTGCAAAAATACTAGATACAAGAGTACAATTAGCAATTTTGTAATGTCTGTGATCCAAGAGCAAAAACACCATTTGCATTACATCTTTTTTTCTTTCTTTTTTTTGCCCCAGCAGCACCCACTGTCAGTACTCAGGCTTTGCTTTGGCTCAGCAACACTCCTTTGAAGTTAAAGCCATTTCAATCCATCTGTCTCTGCACACAAAATAACAATAATGCAGTCATTAGCATAAAACCCAACTACCATCCGTCACTCTCTCAAGGTTATTACTTCAGCACATGTCCCATATTATTTGCCATTTACAATATG
This sequence comes from Leuciscus leuciscus, assembly GCF_965113295.1. Classification (NCBI taxonomy): domain Eukaryota; kingdom Metazoa; phylum Chordata; class Actinopteri; order Cypriniformes; family Leuciscidae; genus Leuciscus; species Leuciscus leuciscus. Next base: position 39,791,012 of record NC_138727.1, on the reverse strand, counting down.
TCAGTGCGCTGATTGTGTTGTAATAATACCATTGGATTGCCAGTTGCGTGACAACAGAAGTGCTTCATAATTGAATTTTTTGGCAAGACACTATCAAGTCACTGCTAGAAACGAGCAATTAATCAGTATTACAGGGGAACATGACACATAACTCGCTGGGGAAAATGTGTGCTCAGAAGATGGGTGGAAGAGTTTAGCTGATGAAGATGTCGCAGTAGTTCTGTAAAAAATGCCACGGAAACAGCTGCTGCAATTTGCTCTTTTATAGACAGTGTAAATGGCCTAAACGTCCTATTATGCTTACAATGAACCTGTTGTATGCCAGGTTCAGATAAGGCTTTATTACTCCCTTCACAGTATTCTAAAGCTTGATATTAAACAAGTCCCTCACCCTTAAAACAATTTATACGGTCCAAATGTCAGTCACTAGTCCTCATCATGTTTGGCTTTCTAATTTTCAGAGAAGGTCAAAGATATTTTTCGGATTGCCACTGATTGTGAGTGTCTGAGTTTAGCGTGAAGTGAAGTGAAGATTCATCAGTCACCAAATTGAGGAGTGGGTTTGTTGGAAGTGTGAGTGGTTGTCTTTTTATGTACTGTCAATTTAAGAACCGAAAACATCTTTATAGTAAAGACCATAACTTTAATGTGAATGGTTTTTCATTGTATTAATGCTTGGAGGGAGAGGCATTATTGAATTTCTACATGTGCTTACTACTGTGTTTATAGCATATAAGATCTGATCGATACATTTAGTGCTTTTTACCGTTTTAGCAACTTTTGAACCCATCAAACTCTTTATAAAATATATTGTATACACATTTGGTATTATTTTCCAGAGATATGTAATGTAATAAAGTTTTGTCTGATAATTAACTTTACGTTCACACTCATAAATGCCACTCACTAACATCTATGTACATTTCTAACCTTCCTAATTATTCTCCGTAACAGATGGTTTCATATACAGGTGACATAACATAAATAGCTTTTATTTGACCTGAAGGGTAATCTATCATGTGTAAATCAAAAACATATGCAACATGAGGCCATGACTGTATTGATTTCTAACTCCCAATGCAATAACATACCAAGATTGACAGCTGTGTCAAATGGAACACACACACTTGTTATGGTGCTTAATTTTACACTGACCAGCCAATTAATTGCATTGACCCCTTTAATATCCTAGCTGTGATGTAAATGGTTTGCTCTCTGGGTGCCTTTAAAAACAGTCTCTCTTGTATAATGCAAAGAATGACAGCTTTATTAAAATGGAAATGCAACAAGTCAAACAAATCTTGTAAAGATTTAAACAGTTCGTTTTTATTAATCATCTTGTCAGTGATTTGTCCCAGATGCAAGTATGAATCTCAAAGGGTCTTTTCTTCTTCAGAAAGGTCAACAAATGTAAATGGAATCAATTAAGTCTTGCCAGTTTTGGGAAATGTTGCCCATCACTAGGATTTATGGGCCTCTGACTGTATATTTTGCTGGGTCTGTTGGGTTTTCATGTTTTATGGGGACATTCCATAGACATAATTATTTTTATACTGTGCAAACTGTATATTATATCCCCTAATCCTACGCCTAAACCTACCCATCACAGAAAACTTTCAGCATTTTTACATTTTCAAAGAACATTTGGGTACATTTCATTTACCTGAACCACTCTGAACCACTCACACACACACACACACACACACACACACACACACACGCACACGCACACGCACACCACGCACACACACACTTTTGCTGAATTGTTTGGTTTGGCCCCTTCCAGTTTTCATCCCTTTAGCTACGGCCCAGCATGCCAGTTGCCATTAGGATAAAAAAAAAAAGCCAGTGGTAGTCTTTGGTTTGACTTCAATACATGTAAAGGGGTCATATAATGGTACATGCACTTTTACAAGTTGATTGTACTGAAATGTGTGTTGGCAGTGCCTGTACACAACCATCATAAAATGATAAAAATCCATCCAGTGTTTTTTTTTTATTTTATCTTCTTATATGTTTTCCCCTGTCTCAAATCAAGCCGTTCGATTTTGTGACGTCACAAAATCGACACCCCTCCCACTATTGTTGATTGACAGCAGCGTTTCAACACAGACCCGCCCTCGTGAGTGAGTGAGCTCATAGTCCGCGCGGTCATTGTTGATACGCTGGAGCACTGTCTATGAGCAGAATGGCGTCTAAGCGACTGTTCTTGGGTGTAATAAGGAACACAGCAGTCATTTTGATGTTCCTAAATCTGAACCGCTGAAGACGCAGTGGCTGAGTTTTGTTTTCGAAGGGAATATTCGGCACCATCAACGTCAATGCTTTCATGTTTGCGCGAAGCATTTCACACACCAGACTGCTTTACAAACGAGGGTCAGTATAAAGCTGGTTTTGCTAAGAAGCTGCTCCTGAAAAAAGGATCGGTACCAACTATTCGTGTTCCTGCTGCACCTCCAGAAGAAGAAGTGAGTGTAACGTTTTATTAACCTTAATATTAATATTTATATTAGTCTTTGCAAATTGCTTGCTGCACGCTTCACGATGAATGCGGCTGTTTACACTCAGGGTACATTACGGCATGTTTTCTATGTACGACGTTCTCAATATAATTCATAATCCCACGTTTATAATGAACAACGCGTTATGGTTATTGTGTTATTGTGTTATTGTGTTACAAACGGTGTACGCACAGAACAGAGGGGCGGGGTGAGCAAAGCTCATTATCATTTAAAGACACATGCACTTAAATGGCGTGCTGAAAACAGAGCTGTTTTTGACCAGGTAAAATGAGTGTTTTCTTACAATACTAATGAGAATTTTTAATTAAAGTATATTACAAACTTTGAATTTAGACCCGAAAGAATCATATTAGCTTGTACAAAATGGCATTATATGACCCCTTCAGTTTTGATTATGTTTAAATGCACTATTGTAATGTAAGTATAAGATATGCAGAAAAAATAATCCTCACTTTGTGCAAGGTATTACAAGGTGTTCTGTTCTAGTAGCTATGAAATTAATTTTGTAGATGCAACCTTTTGCACAGTGCATGAGCATTCATCAATGAAAGTCTTTTGTGAAATCTCATCTCTATCTTTAATTATGACATACTTGAAAAATAAATGGTGGCTAAATGCAACACTCATTCTTTACAGAGTGTTGTGAAAGGAATAATTCATTATAACACCATGTTTCAACATACCAGTAAATAGTGAGAATTTTCAGTTCTGGAAGCTTTTAATATCAACATCAAATGTGCCTCTGTTCCGGGTTGCCCATCAGAACTGGAATACAAACTTGAAAGGAAAGCTTGAATGATATGATAGCTTTCATACCTCAGGGAAATCAGAGGCCAGTGTCCACCATTACAGCCGCTGAATAGCCCAGACACATGGATTGTATTCACAGAAAGCTTTGATTTTACCTCTCACCTGTTCCATGTGCCTACAGCAGGATTTGATAAAAAAAAAAAGAGAATAATTTATATATATATAATTTTGTACAGTCTATCTATCTATCTATCTATCTATCTATCTATCTATCTATCTATCTATCTATCTATCTATCCATCTATCCATCCATCCATCCATCCATCCATCCATCCATCCATCCATCCATCCATCCATCCATCCATCCATCCATCCATCCATCCATCCATCCATCCATCCATCCATCCATCCATCCATCCATCCATCCATCCATCCATCCATCCATCCATCCATCCATCCATCCATCCATCCATCCATCCATCCATCCATCCATCCATCCATCCATCCATCCATCCATCCATCCATCCATCCATCCATCCATCCATCCATCCATCCATCCATCCATCCATCCATCCATCCATCCATCCATCCATCCATCCATCCATCCATCCATCCATCCATCCATCCATCCATCCATCCATCCATCTATATATGCTGTCTGTCTATATGTCTTACTGTCTTAATGTCTATTTCTATCTCTCTCTGTGACTCATCTGACATCATGAGAACATCTATGATGCTTTCAAAAGTCATTTATTATTCACTTGATTCATTCCTAAGGAGAAACATTGGCAGTGTATTCACTGAGATATTATTGCAATGCTTTTTGCTAAATTATTAAGTGATTTTAGAAAGTAATTTGCGGCACATTGTTCTGCTCTTTTGGACCGGTATTATTGTTCACATAAAGTATGAAATTATTTCTGCATGATGGCTTCACATCTACCCTTTTCATTTCGAATCTAATATAGCTATATAATGGACCAAGTGCAATAGGCATAGCAAACGACATCAGATGAATGGAAGTTAATTGTTTTGCATGCAAACAGCACAAACCCCTTTTTCTGTGCAAGATGTAAACTGTAGGCTATAAAACAACCTATAGGCATTTAGGTTAATGGGGAGAAGAAGAACCAGGGCATCCGTAGGAGTCCATTACCCATTTACATTCCACTACCAACATTTTTCATGCATAAATTAGTCTAATGCAGGCAATTAATAGACTTCCATTAGAACACTAGAACTCCCTCCTCTCTCTTCATAACTGTAGACTGAGCAGTCACTAAACTGCATTTTGGACTCATTCGAAGTCAAAATGCTGCAGAAAACAACTAATCTGGTCTGCTTTCAATTTGTCTTCTATGGCAATAATTGCACGTCTTTGTGTTTGAACATTCATATGAGGACAGGGCTGAGTAATAGATGTAGTTTTAGGGATTTCTATAGCTATCAGAACTCAAAATTCACAGTGTGCTGAATAAAATGAAGAGGAAAAACGTGATTTTGAGCGAATGTCAGCTCGTTTTTTTGCTTATACAATTTCACAGCACTTTTTAGGCAGAGCAGTGTCGATATAATATACCTAATTTCCCAAAAAGGTCAGCTAAAAGATATAAGTAGGCAGCAGTTACTCAGTGTTGGACTGTTCTATAGGTTTTCACATAAATATAAGGAGATGCTATACAGGACTGAAGTCTTTAGTTTATGTTCTTTTCCTTTACGGCATGAGTCACATGTTAGAGATTTTTGCTTATAATCTACCAAAACACTGTCTGTCCTCTGATGCCTGAGGCGAGGAAAAATGCCTTAAGCCTTAAGATGTGCACGTTTATCATGGTTTAGCAGTGCTTTCTACAGGACAGTCCCTTTGGAGAGACCTAGGGTTAAGTGCCTTATTCACTCTCCTGTGAATGAATCAGCCATTCTGGGGTTTGAACTCAGACCCTTTGTATTCTCAAATATTTTAACACAACCTAACTTGCTGGAGCTAGGAATAGAGTAGTAAATGCTGGATTAGAACCCAGTCTATTAAACATGGCTGATTTATGCTGACTTTGTTCATTGAAAAATGAGCAGTACATGAAATTCTATTTGCTCATGTGCTGCAAACCTTTATGTATGGTATGGAACCATAAGTTATGCAAATGAATATGAAAATCACTTTAAATATGCATATAAGTCTTCTAAACATAGGCTAAATGATGTGAATTATGTTATCATTTATTTTGTTTCCTACAGTATGAGAGCTACAGTATAAAATATATAATTGAAATAACTTGGTGCTTTTTCATCAGGAGAAAAATCTAATAAGCAAGATATAGCGTCAACATTATTTAGCTATTTGTCTTGTGTGCTAAGCAGAAGGCCATGCAACCAAATAGCAAGGGTTATATAAATATGCAGGGCCTTAAACGCATGTATACTTTTCACAATTCACCAAAATAGCTCCATTAATCTCAGTATTGTAATGGAAAAATATTTATCCGCCAGTCATTGTCATGGCATCTTTTCAACAACCGGCCCACGTACAGGCACACAATAGGACTGTGTAGCCAGGAGTAAGACAAATGTGAAAACCACTAGCAGTTTTCTTGATCCTGCTTCATCCTGAGACCATAAATCCACCATGATGTCTGTCCATTTCTTATCTAAGATTCTCATAGTGAATGCTTAAGATGTCATCCAGAAGTTGCACCAAGGTCCAGAAATGGGACGGCATGTCCAGACCACATGTGTACTTTATTTTACTTTATTTTAAAGGTAAAATTCATATCTAAAATGTGAGAATGTTTGCTTAAGTGGTAGGATTTTTTAGGACATTAAATCACAGAATTATCCTACTGACATTTAGTAGGGAAATATCATGGTCCGTTGAACTGGATGGCCAGGCCACAAATATTCAGATTTTAACCTCCTGATGCATAATGGCAGATAGGGAAATGAGATAGATTTGACATTCATAAACAGATGCACAGACTTGTAAATGTGCCATTGTAAAACAAAGAATACGACATTAGAGAGGCTTTTTTTTTTCCTGATCTGCCATATATTATTCCGCATGAAGCTTTTGTCATTGTTTTGACTGAGATTAATATCAGGTTCATTGTTCATCACAAAGCCTCTGATGATGTGGCTCTTCATCATTCAAATTATTCTGAAAATGGACTTGAAAATGGCAGCTATTGTGCCCCAAAAAATAATGAATGCAAAGGGATCCACACAAGGATGTGGCAGAAAAAAATTATAAGAAGAATGCGTTTGCTAAATGATTTATTTTAATTTCAGTCAGATGGAGAAGCTGGATCTTTGAAAATGATAAACAGTTCCTCTGATAGCTTTGAGATGCTAGTGATAATATCTCTTACCGGGATTTTGTTTTATTTTGTATTTTTATTTTTTTAACACTCACTCGCTTTACACTCATTTGATGTTACCTTCTGTTCTCTAAAGCACTGTGCAAATCTCACATTTATAATTCATGGCAGCAGCCAGTATAGCAACTGGTACACTTTAGTTTGGATCCACAAGTATTGTCAAAGGGATTGTGCATTTTCAACAGCAGATGCCAGATGACAAAAAAAGTTTATTCTTCTTTTTTTTTTTCTTTTTTTTTTTAAGATCTCAGAAGCCAGTGATTCAGATCCAGGTTCTATTTGTGGTATATTGAAGTTGTAGTTTTTCTCAAGGGGCCCAAGGTTTGCCTGCTTATAGGACTTCAAGATGGACTTTCAGTCTGTGCACAAGTGGTATATGTATTTATCAGCAAATCTTTCTGCAGAATTAGATATAGGCCTAGGTGGCGGTAAGTGACTGTATTATGAGTGAGTCATCGAATCATTCATTCAACCCATTTGTTCAAAATTGCTCATTATTTCAGTAATGCATTTCATTTCAAATGCTGGTCACATTTTTCAGCCACATAAGACATTGAGGCTGTCTCATTTCAGAAAAGCAGCCACTACTTTGCAAAGAAAGAATTTACAATAATTATGCCACACAATTTTATAATGGCTGCTTTTCTGAAATTAAACAGCCTCGATGACGTATGTGGCTGACAAATGCGACCTCCGAAGTGTGCAGCCTTCAAAATGAGATACAGCTATGTATGAGTCATTACATTTTTAAAGCTGCAGTCGGCAAGTCTGGCAGATTAAGGGGACTTAGCCAAAATGTTGAATGTTTACAACTCTCATTCCCCTCCCCCACTACCACCAAGCACCCTCCCATCGAGTTCATGCTCGTCAGTGCGTGTTCACCAGATTTTCTGTGAATGCACCCGTCTCTTCAGCATTGAATCATCATTTTCTTTTCCTTGGTTGTTTTGGACCTCCTAGCTCTGGTTGTTAACTGAGGAATTGGAAGCTTGTTAGTAGATTTTCTCTCCGCCATCACCCTTCATACAATCCAACACACCTGCGGACTTTCAGGCGTGTGCATGGGATATTGTAACGTGCGCGAGAGGGGAGGGGGGATCTGTGGCGTGTGCATGAACTGTGATTGACAGTCAGATCTCACACAGCCCTACGCTGATTGGACCAGAAGAACCGGGAGCGGTGGATTTTTGCAAAACAAATAACACAAATAACGAAGTGGTAGGCCACGTAAAATCACAGAGCGGGGTCAGCGCATGCTGAGGAGCACAGAAGTCGCCAACTTTCTGCAGAGTCAGTTGCTACAGACCTCCAAACTTCGTGTGGCCTTCAGATTAGCTCAAGAACAGTGCGTAGAGAGCTTCATGGAATGGATTTCCATGGCCGAGCAGCTGCATCCAAGCCTTACATCACCAAGTGCAATTCAGTGGTGTAAAGCTCGCCGCCACTGGACTCTAGAACAGTGGAGATGTGTTCTCTGGAGTGACGAATCACACTTCTCTGTCTGACAATCCGATGGATGAGTCTGGGTTTGGCGGTTGCCAGGAGAACGGTACTTGCCTGACTGCTTTGTGCCAAGTGTAAAGTTTGCTGGAGGGGGGATTATGGTGTGGGGTTGTTTTTAAGGGGTTGGGCTTGGCCCCTTAGTTCCAGTGAAAGGAACTCTTAATGCTTTGGCATACCTAGACATTTTGGACAATTTCATTTGCCCAACTTTGTGGGAACAGTTTGGGGATGGCCCCTTCCTGTTCCAACATGACTGCACACCAATGCACAAAGCAAGGTCCATAAAGACTAGTGATGGGATTTATGGCTCTTTGAGGGGATCCGGATCTTGGCGATCCGTTCCTTTCAAAGAGCCGTTCAAAAGAACGGCTCTTTTGGCTCTTTTTAAATATTTAGTCAGTTTTAAGAAGCCAGCTTGGGGGCATCTCAGTTTATCTTGGAAATAATCACTGGGAGGAATTATGAGGTGAGATTTGTAGTCAAATAATTCAAACTCAGATATCACACACAAATATCTGAGTTTGAATTATTCTGAAATATTGATTATTACCTCATTTGTCATGTGTGGACTATATTCCATAGGGTTGCACAACATCCCTCTGCTTAGACAGTGACATCACTATTTTGGATTTACCTTTAGTACAAAGTGTGTATGTGTAAAGCTACGTTGACTTATGTTATTCACACAATACCTAACGACCCGCTATTACTGACGTTGGCACTGAGACAGAGAGGCACTCGCACGTGTTTTTATTTTTATTTTTTAAACTGGAGTAAGCATGTGACGCCGCTCCTACCCAATGACAGAGGCACGCAGGGTTTTTTCCACTGGAGTACTCACGCGAAGGATGCGTGCACAACTATCATCATGCTGTTCGGCCAAGCATTCTCATCCCAAGTCGTCATATACTGACGCTTTTGACGTTTCGTCTACATCGAACGCACATGGCACCCTTTAGCGTCAATATGAGACGCAGATAGACTATCTGCGTCTCATATTGACGCTAAAGGGTGCCATGTGCGTCCCCTATAACTGTTCTGTCTCGCGGAGGAGCTAATTTGTGTGCATCTGTGTGAAACACGCATAGGAAAAAAAGAACGACAGAAAGAACGGCTCCCCTCCAGCCGCGACTCGGCTCCCATCGTTCATGTTTATGAGCCGTTCAAAAGAATCGGTTCGTTCGCGAACGTCACAACTCTAATAGAGACATGGATGAGCGAGTTTGGTGTGGAGGAACTTGCCTGACCTGCACAGAGTCCTAGCCTCAACCCAATAGAACACCTTTGGGAGTAATTAGAGTGGAGATTGCGAGCCAGGCCTTCTCATCCAACATCAGTACCTGACCTCACAAATGCACTTCTAGCAGAATGGTCAACAATTTCCATAAACACACTCCTAAACCTTGTGGAAAGTCTTCCCAGAAGGGTGGGCCAACTCCATATTAAGCCCTACGGATTAAGAAAGGGATGTCATTAAAGTTCATGTGCATGTAAAAGCAGACGCCCCAAAACTTCATGGCATCATTATACAACACATAATATTTATATAATGAGTTTTTTTTACATTAGAAAAATCTATTATTTATTTTAATAATATTTTATTCATACTAAACTATCCTTAAAAGCACATTTCTCCATTGATGGCCATTAATTTTTCTGCTGTTTTAGAGTTGGTCACATGGTCACAGTGATTTTGCAGAGAAAGAACATATTTTGTTGATCCTAGAACAACATTCCTGTCCAAAAATGTTGTCCTAACCGTAACTCTATCCCTACCCCTAAACCTAACAATTCCTATTACTTATCCCTAAAATCAGAGGGAAATAATAGGTGAATAACACTGCTGTAGAAGCACCTCACCCTGGCTGTTAGCCTAAACCTGACATAAACTGTAAACATGTCCCTCAAATCTGTTTGGTTGATACTTAGTGAAATCACGTTCATCTTGGTGACATTGTGTAATTTACGGCTCAGTTAATTGTCTCAAAACTTTACGTGTTCCCACTTACAAAACTGTCAAATCACACATATCCAGTATTCCTATGCCTGTTGTGAATCTGCCATTGAGATGAACAGAAATGCAAACATATTTCTTTCTCCAGGTATTATAGACAGGGTTAATCTGGGACCGTTCAGTTCGATTTTGGTGTCTCCAAGGCCTTATTTTGGCGTATCGATGCAGGTTTCTGAAATATATAATATCATCTTGTGAGCAGGCCCTGCTTTGAGAAGGAATAATCTTGTTCACGTTCAACACCTCGCTGCCCCTTATGCTGGTTCACTTAGGGAGCAGGCAGCATTTTAATTTGGAACGCTTCTTTCACGTTGCCTCTGTTGCCGGTCAATTATTCCCCCTGCTAGATGACAGAAGACAGCAATTAGGTTATGTGGGCAGAACAGCATGGGCAGAGGCTGTCATGTTTGCGGGGGGGCCTCTGGGGTACCGTTCACGGCCTACAGTGGGCGGAACCAGTGAACTTTGTCGGGATGTTGCAAGCAGCAGTGTTCTGGAAGAATTTGAGACATACAGAGGAGGGTTCGTCCACCGAGACTACAGCGGGGGAAGGCAGGGTTCATGTCAGCCTATTATTCTGAATGACTCTGACGTGAAAAGGTGAAAATGGCAATTAAAAGGCATGCTAAAAATATGCTTGCAATCCCCCAGTCAACCTCTGTCTGAAGCTCCTAAGCTTGAGTAAGCCTGATTTGTGCTCCTGTTTATTGGTTCAGGGGTTGGCCTTTTGTCAACTCACATCGGCTCAGCAGTTATCGCGTTAATTTTGATTTGGTTATTCGTGCGTTCCTGACTCTTTCGTTTAACCTTGATGATGAAAGGAAATGTGAGGTTTTCATTAGTACTCAGGAGTGTCTGTGTTCAAGGTTGAGATGAATGGAGGTTGTTTATCTTGAATTTTTTTACATTTTTGAGTACATATTGAGTATTCTACTAGCCTTAATCCTCTTGCACATTCTGCATGTTTTTATGTAGGGGAGACATAGGTCACTTGTAACATTTTGCTAGTAGGTTATCAATATAAAAATAATTTAATCAAATTAATTACAATATGTGCTATTCACAAATCAAATTAATTGCACTTTAGAAGTCAATATATTGCTTGTTCACACAGGCTATTTTTTTATTTGTTTAAAAAAAAAAAGTTAATTCAAATATGTTATGTAATTCAGTGGTACTTATAGTTTGAATTGCTGCAATGGTATAATAATTTGTTAAATTTTTATTTTTTGTGGCATTTTTTTTTAGAATTACTTATATATAATTTATATAATTTATATAATAAATTTTCATAGAAATACTAACCCACATTTGGGTTATTAGGTAACACTTAAAAAATGAACCAAAGGAATCTCAAATTAATACCATCGCTTTAATTAATACTGATTAATATTACTGAATAGTTTTCTCCTTTATGTGGAATTAGTTTCTTTAGCTTCAGGAACAATATGTGTGTAAAGCACGGAAGTGTCACCTATAGTATAATTCTTTAAAATTAAGAGTTAAGAGCAGTTCTCAACTATACTTTGATGTAATAGATTATATTTTGATAATTTCATTTTCAGTGTAATCGTACAAAATTTAATTGATGTTACATTTGACTTCTCAAATTTTTGTAAAATATTTTTTTCTTTTCTTTTTGTTCTCAAAAAGACTGACAGCTATACTTAGCATTTGGTGCCAGTGGTTTGGTAGTATCATTGTGGTAGATTTTTTTATAATTTTTTATTTTTTTTTAACTAGCTTATTTTCATGCTAATGCTGCACAATGTTAATTAGCAATCATTCTAACACCATGCAAATCCGGGTTTTTTTTTTCTTCTTTCATTTTTTGTACACAGCAATGTATATTGTCACACATCGTGCCTCCACAACTTTCTTTTGAAGTAACATTTTCTTCCCTCCTCTCCGAGTGGGTGCAGATTTTGCCGCCAAGTCCAGAGCTATTATTCATGGCACTGCCAAAAGATATAAAGTTTTTACTGGAGCACCTTTCACCTCATTTAGTATGTCAACACTCAAGCAGATGTATTATTCATAAGTTTATTTTCATTATTTCCCCTCTAAGTCTTGGACTATGTGTCTTTTCTTTTGGATACAATTTGTTTGTGTATCTAGGTCAGTATGACACAACATGATGAAGAACAGGGAGGCAGATTAAACCTCCTTATGTGTGTAATGCTGTTAAGAAAAATGTTTTTTTGCGGGTGAAACGGATAAACAGTGGAATACAATACTGTGGCCATTAATGTTGACTTCTGTATCAACAACTACCAAACTCAATTATCAAGAACTTTATTGTTGTGGTAAAAGTAATTAAACTAAATGTATTTTGAACGCATTTAGAACCCGATGGCCATGAAGCTTTACTGAAAGAAAACTAGGGTGTTTTCTTAAAACATTCACACAGATTTCACACAGATTATAGAAAGCTTAAGAACATGAATGTGAATGTGTGGTTTATTGTTCCCTGTTGTTGAGAGGTCTACTAGCCACTAGGGCATGTTAAAACTAATACCAAATAATATCTCTATTCAATAACAGTCTGAAAACTGGAGATTGTCATCATTCAATGAGCCAGTCACTTGTTGAATGACCAGCGATTAGGCAGTATCTGTAAATAGGAAATCTATTATTAGTTTAACCACATTTCTCATGAGTTGATAGATAGTGTTTTAGTTGGAAATTTTTTTTTTATTGTTTTATTTTACTATTCTTACGTAGCAGGGTAGTGGTGACAGTTACTTTTTCCATGACATTATTTCAGCAACCATCTGTAATTGTTGTTTTCTATTGGCTAGTTGGAATCAGAACTAGCAATGTGCACATGGGGGTGAAATATAAGCCAAATACCAGGGTAGTTAACTTCATACTGACATAAGGAGCGGATTGAAACACTAAATGTATCTCTTAAAGGTAGCAAAGCATTTGGATGCTTAATGACAGATATAGAGAAAAGATCACAGCACATGGACAGCTATACAGCAATGCTCCTAGAGCAGGTGACATTTGAACTTAAAAGTTTATGAGCACAATGACAGCTGGCCAAAAAAAACAAAAAAAACGCTTATGGCAGATTTTTGATCTTTTCATGACATACAGTATGCCTCTTCCTCTGGATCTCTCAGCCCACAGAAGGAAAATGAATACAAACTTAATTCACATTAAAAGCATTAAACATTAATTTATGTTAGGTATAAATCATTTTAAAATATGATTGGTAAAATTGTACCGCATAGTTTAGCCACAGAAACCAGTCTAATTTAATCAATGCCTTTTACAGCCACAGGCTAATTTATAATCAATTGTGTAAATATAATAGTGAAACTGTACCGTTATGCAATATGGCAATGCAACAAGTTTCCTATTCATTGCATGTTATATTACCTGACTTTAATGGATTTTACTTTTTTTATTATATTAACTTGACTAGTATTGATTGGCTGCTTGCATTGTTCTCAGGCCTTTACAAATCCAGTCATTCTGTGTTATACTCATTTCAGAGCCGCTCTCAAAGAGAAATACTTTTTATTTAATTGCCATTTGATCCCTCCAGTGCCAAAATGGGATTTTTTTTTAAAACAAACAAAATGTTTTTAACAGCCTTAATTTGGGTGGAGAAATCAATACTCAGGATTTTGAAGGCTGGGCTGATCTGACACTTCATCTTCCTGGATTAAAGGGAGGAATTTTGCATTGACTAGAAGACAGTAGACAAATAAATGACTAAAGAGAGAGAGAAGGGGAGGGAGGGAGAGAGATTCATTTCTTCTTACATTGCAAATGCAACATTAAAGAAACGAGAATATCTGCTTTCAGACTTTTGGACTGTTCTTTTGTTGTTAACAACTTTTATTCAAATGTGTTATATTAGCAATGCAGATTTTGTTATTTCTCAGACATCTTCATGACCCCAGACGTGTCTATTGACTGATTTTGCTTGAATCAATTTATTTTCATTTGAATAATTATGTGTATACTCAATATTGTGTAAATACCACAAAAGACCGAAAAAGAGAAAAAGCATCATCATTTTCATTATAGGGAAATAAAGGAAAACATATTACACACAGAATAGGAAGCTTATTGACTTTGGAATAGAATAGAATGCTTGTTATATTATAGCTTGAGCATGGCAGTGACATCATATCATCTGATATTTTTTGCTATTACTTCATCGGGTCATCACAGGATGTTACAAAACCCATTGTTGTGTCTCCACAACAATACATATTGGTCAAAGTCTTTGAACATTCACAATATGTTTGTTTGTGGTCTAACCGTACTGTTTGCTTGAAATGTTCCTCCAGACAATAAAGTTAAAGCACAACTATAGCACTTATGATGACCTTGTTATCTTGTTTTGTTCACACGATGTTCTACTGTTTATAAGAAAGATTCTTATCTCCCGAGAGCCTAGAGAATTGCCTTATTGTGTGGGGGGTGGTAATTGTTAAAGACAATTTAACAACCTAAGGTTTGGTGAAACACTGTGTACACAATCCTTCTGCATTCTCACAGAGAAAACATCAGAAATACAGAAGTACATGGGTCTTATTTCTGAAGAGATGTTGAGTGTTTGGTATACAGCAGCATGTAGGCAGCTGCAATTACCGCTGCATCATGCGTACTTCAGAGCCATATTTTTGAGATATTGTTCGAAAACACACCACTCTTGAACCTATTCAAACCCCAAGTCCATTCCAATGGACATCACTTTTCTCTGGAGTTTTATCAAGTTCGTGCGTGCGTGTGTGCGTGCGTGCGTGCATGCGTGCGTGCATGCGTTTTGGTGCTAACAAGGGAGCATTAGATTAAATGTTGCCACATCAATCTATACGGCATTTCTTTTCAAAATAATAGGCTATCTAAAATGTGTGACATTTAAAGCAGTAGGCTTTTTTATGTATGCATGCCATCTGCGATGTTTATGACTTATTTCAGACACACACACACACACAAATGTATTATGAAGATAATCCAACCCTGTGAGTCCATAATGCACGTGACGGGTTGCCGCTCGGTTGACACTTGAAAAACCACACACGCTCACAAGAGGGATGTTGTGACGTGAAGTTTACATGTGGGACAAGTTTACAGTTTGTGTCAAGTGTCAACCGAGCGGCACCCATTCACTTACATTATGGACTCTGCAGAGATGGATTACTTTCCTAAAAATTTCCATTTGTGTTTATCTGAAAAAAGAAAATCATATACATTAGGGATGGCATTAAGGTGATTTAATGATGAGAGAATTTGTGAAAATGAGAACAAATGCATTACAATGGACACTGTAAAAAAACAGATAAAATATCTATATTTTCAAAAATAGATATTTTTATAAATTAAAAATAGATATGTATTTTTCTGGTCATATTTTTGTCCATGGGACATAATTAGAGTCTGAAAGACAGTAATCATGTCCAAATTGATCACATTAAAATCATATTTAACAGCATACACAAACAGTATGACATTAATTTGATTCAAATGAATTAAACTAAGGTACAATTTATTTATTTTTCGAATAAATATTAATTACATTATGTTGTGCAGGTGTTTGCTAGCTGTATTTGTATAAACAACTTGTTTACCATGCCATAAACAAAGTTCAGTACACGATTTAAGACGTTAATAATTTATCAACTAAACTGATTTATTAATTATCTGATAAAATGCACATCCAGTATATTTCACCACAGCTTACATTTGCAAACAGAGCATTCAGAATGCGCTTTTTGAGCTCTGAAATGTTTGGCTCAGGGTTGTTAAGTTGTATTACACAAGTGGCCATCTCTGTAATTGCCAAGACATTTGTCTTTATGACACCAAAATCACCTTTCTATAATAATATCTATTCACAAGCCAACACACTGCAGCCAAATGGATTTGGATTGGTTGCCTCTGTCTGACATGCTTCCAGAAAGCTGTCTTTTATTAAATAGCTGAATGTGCTTCTTGTCTCTTAGAATTAACCATCCAAAAATACTCATGGAATGAAATAAAGGCAATATTGTGAAAAAAAAAAAAAAATTGTATCTGGTGGAATAAGAGATGACATCTAATGGATCTAATGGTGTTAGTTTAATTGTACATGGCAGCTCTGAAAACGGCCAGTGCTGACACTATTGTGTTCAACAGTTAAAGAAAATGGCTCACAAAGCAGTACTTTTCTTTGTTGTATAATCACAAGGCTCATCTTTTTCATTCTGGTTGTCTGTCTTTTATTTGTTTACACTTCATGATCAGACAGGTTGACACAACAAGTATTCACCCTTGATTTGACAGTCAAATTACCTCTGAAGTAAATAACTCATACTGATAATGCAGGTCACACACTGTGGCTTCAAAAACTATTAGAACTAAAACCATACACAATTAATGAATTAATTTAATTTGATAACAAACAAAGTGACATCATAAATAAATAAAATTGAGTGATTGATTAATTGATTGATTGTAATTATACAGATGTCCTAGCAGAGCATCCACAGATGTCCATAGTCAATACTGTCACGTGTCAGTTTGAGTTTTGATTGGTTCCTGTTCTCCTTTGTTCTTTACCCGCCACTCCTTTTGTATCCATGGTTACTGTCATTATCAGTTCAGTTTTGTCACCTGTTTAGTTATCGTCATTTGTATTACCTGTGTTCTGTTAATCAGTGTCATCTGTGTTTGTATTTAAGTTCCATCTGTTCAGTCAGTCTTTGTCTGAGCTGATCTATGTTGTAGTGTGAGTGTGAGTGTGAGTGTGAGTGTGAGTGTGAGTGTGAGTGTGAGTGTGAGTGTGAGTGTGAGTGTGAGTGTGAACCCTCTGCCTGTCTTCTATGTACCAGTTTGATTTTGACTTCTTTGTCTTCTTCTGCCTGCACCACACCGAGACAAATGTGATGAACAATAGGATAAGTTTGACAACCAGGAGTCCAAATATTGTCTTTCTTGATTTTGGACAATGTATATGTTGTCTCATAATTTAAAAACCAACAAAAGTATTTTTAGAAAATGTTCTGTTCTGAAAAAAAAAATGAAAAAAAAAGTGTGTTTGTTCTTTATCTGTTATGAAATGTCACTTGGAATGACATTCATATATATGACGCATATGATGTGTTTCATATGGTTTCAGAATCAATACACCTCATGTGTTCCCCCCATTCCACAAGGAGATTTTCATTGAGAAACTTTCTCACAAGTAAAAAAAAAAAGAAGAAAAAAAAAAAGGAGAAATGTGAAAAGTTCAAATCTTAACAGAAATGGGTGTTGTAGGAAGGGATGAACAGTGGGCGATCTCCAGAATAGATTTAGCTTTCCACAACAGAGGTAGTAGAGATGTAGACAAGACCAAAACAGCATGTACTTTTCAGAAAATCTGTTTTGTACAAAATGGGTGGCAGGAAGAAAGCCTTGCTGACAAAAAGAAAGAAAAAAAATCTAAACAAAAATCTTCATATCACACCTTAGCTGTAGAATGCCCACAGGCATCTGAAAGACACAACATTTTAGAGGAGGGTTTTATCGACTGACTAAAGGATTGTTTTTTTTTGTTTTTTTACATTTGGACTCAAATACCCACTCTGTATTCAGTACAAGTCGAGCACAGCACAGGATACTCAGAACACCATCTCTACCTTGCTCGAGTGGATTTTGGGATGGGGACCTGAAACTTACAGAAAAAAACAACAACAAAAAACACACAGAGTGACTTAAATCTAGTTTTATATCCTGGATATCAGGTGTTCACAAATAGTTCCCATCCATTCTAGATGGCAAAACTGCAAATCGTCTTGGTAGTGTGAACTCTCAGTTAAATATGTCACGTTTCCATGTTTTTTTTTGTGTGTGTGCAATTTTGATGGAAAATGAACACAGTGGTTGTTGAAAATAAGTATGAATTACCATATTATTTACAGTTTACACAGAGGTCACGCTAGCCGAAACATTTCCATCATTGATTTTTTACATTTAAAAAAAAATGTTTTACTAGTGACAGAAAAATCTAAAAGTCTGTAATTTTGACAGATTACACTGAGGGTGATGTTTTGTAACTTGTAACTGTAATTATGTACACGTGGTGGTGAGTGCGCTCTTGCAAGTTAATGTTCAACGAATGGCTTTGTGACATTGTTTACAAGCTGTTTTATTTAGCCTACGTCTTTCTGCGTTGTGAAACACTGATTGAGTGATTACATTTTGAGACATGATATGGATTTCGGTAAGTGTGATTGTATCTTTCAACATATTTTCTGATGTTCATTCATGTTTATTTCACTGTGTAACGTAAAGAGGAAGGGATGGTTGTATTCGCAGAAAGCATTTCACTTTGCTTGAACTGAGGTGCTAGTGATCTCTTGTGTCACCTTAAAGAGCACCAAAACGGTATTGTTTGAATTTTGTGATAAAATGGACAGAATTTGAAAACTGAGACTTTTTCATATCAAAAGGAACAACGCACAAAGCTTATTACTATTTATTGGACAGTGGACTGTCTCTTTTCAACTTTCTCTTCATAAATAAATAGGCTAAATGTAAGTTCGGGAATAAAAATGAAAATGTGAACAAAAACAGAGCTCAATATCATTAAAATATGAAAATTAAAATGACGCGTTATAATATGATAAACTTTTAGACCATGTCCATCAAAATGACAGACAATGAGAAAGTCTAACGTGACCTCTGACAAAAATAATATAGGCTACATGTATTTTTATAGCAAATTGTTGTTACAATTATTATGTTTGCATTGTATTTTTATTTTATTGTATTTATTTATTTAAATAGCTGTGTCTCATTTTTTTTGTTACATTTTAAATTATGCTATTTATATTATTTTAGTTATTTATAGTTGTGTTATTTGCATTGTTTCTGTATTTTTGTGTGTATGACTGTTTGTACTGTTTACACACTGTACAGGAATTGGTCATGGATTATGAACAGTCCACTTTTAATGAACTTTAATTCATCATTGTGGCTTCCTATATTACCACCTGTATTATAATGGTAGCTTTCAGTACATTTCAGATTCAAGGTACGAAGCAGATGTACAGTATGGCATTCATGTAGGTTGGTATATTAACCTTTTATCGGTTAATTAAATATATATATATATTTTTTTTTGTGAATTTTCAGCATTTGTACCACACATTTATATAGTGTATAATGTCTATGATGTGCATAGTAGTTTCAGACTGCAATAAAATGAACTTTAAATGACATTTAAAGTTTTTTTGAGGGAAGGTCTTGGTGGTCAGCTGTCCATTCCTCTTACCTTTCCTCTTTCACCGAGATGGGACATTTGAGGGACGGAATAATTTCTCACTGCCTAATCTTGACACCCCCAATTATTGCTTCTCCTGCCTGCTAAAGATTAGTCAAAAGCCTCAGTGTCCTGAGGCAGGCCATATTTTCACAACCCTGTCATTTTCATAGTGCTATAACTCAGTGTAAGGTCAGCCAAGAGCCACGCGGTTAAAGAGAAACAGGCCTGGGGTTAATTGAAAGACTTTGTACCTGGCATCTCCCTCTCATTCGATAGCACCAGAGTCCCAAGCGCTGAAACAGTCCGCTAGGTGTTAAAGCCACCATGCCATTTAATGGGATCCTCTTCGTGTAATGTGAAAAGCTTTTACCAGGACACCCTTTCAAATGATGTGTCTGTAGCTGGAGGGGTCTCGTTGCAGACATTTCCCCCAGGCTTGAGATGAGCTCGCTTTAGCCATTCTGTGACTCGGCTGCGCTTTCGAATAGCCTGGGTTTGCTAAGACAAAGCAAGGACATGGAGCAATATAAAAACTGTCAGTTTACATGACGAAGTGGTGTTGTGCGAAATGATTCTAACAGCGCGTTGTTAGAGAGGCGCGTTTTGCTGCCGCCATGCTCAATAAAGCTAAATAAAAGTGCAGATAAAAGGGCCAGATAGAATGCGATGCCGCAGCCATGCGGCGAGGGAAAGCGGGCCCTGATCCATGGCCTCTATTATAGCTGGTGTTTAGTGGCACAAATGCTCTCTCTTGTTACTCCTTTCACCCTTGAAGACCTCAGTCCTCATGTGTGCCTGTGAAACACATTTAGACCATTGACCCACAGACTCAAGCTTCTCCATCTTCCTGCACTAACTACATAACAACTGATATGTATCCATTTTTTTCACACACACACACACACACACACACACACACACACACACACACACACACACACACACACACACACACACACACACACACACACACACACACACACACACATTATATATATATATAAATATAAATATATATATATATATATATATATATATATATATATATATATATATATATATATTCTAATATACTTTAACATTTACCATCTATCTGTAACAATGATGAAAAAGGTTCAAACAGGTTCCAATAAACAAAAGGTCCTTTAATAAAACAAACTCAAGTAATCCATAAGGCGAAAGGCTTCGTAACAGCACATATGGCATAATAAATGAGCATACGTTCACACGATCAATACCAGACACCGCTGTATAAAAAAGAGGAATTTAAATACACAAGGTGATAGAACTCAAATGATGAACAGATGATGACGAGAGTTAATCAAAAACCATGGAGACAAGCAAGGAGCGGGAAACTGGAACAAAGGAAAACGTAACTGAGAGAAACAAATTAAAATGAAACCAAAAAAGGCAGTTTGTGACAGTATCTAAAACCATGATGAGTGTTATATAATACGCTAGTGAATATAATGTTATTTATATATTTATTTATTATTAAGGATTTCAGATAGATATAAAAGCATATTTATCACGAATGGCTACTTTAAATGAAAGCTGCATTCTGCATATAATTGTTACAAGTTCACTAGTTTTGAGTTTCTTGGTTTTGATATTTGGAATGTTATTTTGAAGTGTTTCCCCCTGCTGTTTGAGTTATTTTTCTCGTTTTGGATTATTGTAATTATCTTCCCTGTTTAGAATTTCTGTGGATTATTCAAATAAACTATTGCTGCGTATACATCATCACTATAATAATATGCTAGCCTGGATGCCAGCCGAACTTAGCCCCGCCCACAACATTTTTAGGTCGGGAAGTTCGGTCTGGACTCGTTCCGTTGAGGAGCTATTATGCCCGAACAAAAATTGTACGGACCAATCAAATTGTCAGGGCGGGCTTTATACGATGATGGACAGATGAGCAACGTAACGTAATCATCCACGTCACCAATGAGCGCTTGGGTGATGACTGCCGCTGGAGAATTGTTATTTCACGAGTTCACACTTACAAATAAGTCAGATAGAATAAATGCATATTTGGCGTGCTGTTTGAGGAGAGGCTCCGGGCTCGGTATTCGGCCCGAACCCAAAGTGCTCCCCCCGTATTCCAGGCTGTGGAAGGACAAGCCGAGAGTGAGTGGAGGGATGCTGGAAACTGTCAAGGAATGTTAGGTGAGTTGACAAAGTGAATAAATATATGCTTCCTCTCATGCTGATAGACCGTAGACCAGACGGTCATTGTTTGATGACAAGTTGATTGGATTGATTATTTGAACGTGCTCCTCTCGAACTTTGTTTATAAAACATTATGTGTAGATTCCGCCATCGCGTCTGTTATAGAAGATATCGACAGCGCATTCATTTTAAAAGAGGAACAGAGAACCACGATCAAGACATTTGTCGATCGGAAACATGAATGAAAAACATACGTCACTTACTCCGTTGCTCTGATTGGTTATAGGTCTATCCAATTGAGTGCGGGGGCATTTTCCTTCCTGGTTCGGTTGAAACACGCCCCATAATCAAAGCTCAATGGAGTAGTATCAGACTCACATTCTGACTAGAATCTGAGTATGACGACGTCAGGCTAATAATATGCTATAACAGAGTGAATAATCAATCCATTCTTCCATCCCTCCAATCAATCAATCAATCAATCTATCTATCTATCTATCTATCTATCTATCTATCTATCTATCTATCTATCTATCTATCTATCTATCTATCTATCTATCTATCTATCTATCTATCTATCTATCTATCTATCTATCTATCTATCTATCTATCTATCTATCTATCTATCACTTAGGGCTACTTAGAATAAATTCTGCATCCTACTGAGTGAATAATGTTTGTAATTATTTATTTATTTAAAATAATTTTATTTCTAAGGAATTTATATAAAAGCACATTTATTACCTTGGGCTTCTTAGAATATTCTGCACCTTAAAAAAAGATTATTTAATGTCATTTTATTTTGGCCCTCTTAAGAAAAATGTATTGGACAATCAAATCAAAGGAGCATTTATATTTCAATTTGCATGTGTAATACGTGCTTTCTCCTGTTGTGCTTGCCACATAAATAAAGTTTGGTTTGGTCAGCAGATGTTCACAGGCTTTAGCTTTTTGCTCTCACTCCACGTATGTCTTCTCAGACTAGTCATGATAAATGAAAGCCTGCCTGTGCTGGGCCAGTCGCCAGCTGACTGTGGGGAATGGATTCACCCAGTGTCACTGTGATTAGCTCTAGTGCTGCAACGCCAGGCACAGGCGCATAGCTCCCTCTGTCTCTTGCATCCAGGAATCCAGGTGTTGCAAGAGGGCATTAGTGAGTGTGGATGCAGAAATGAGGTTTGCGTGTATTTTACAGATGTTGTGAAAGAAAGAGAGAAAGCGTTAACCAGAGAGACCATGATTTTCTCACATAGTCTTTGGACTTGAGGCATGAAGTCTAGTCCAAATTGCAGCTTATACTGGCCAGAACAGCCCACTTGAGACAGGATGAGTGTATGAAGAAAATAAAAAAATGTGTGTACAGTATGTGTATATGCATGAAGCAGGTCAGTGAACAGACTGTGGGTGGTCTGTGGGTGTGCCGCCTGAGGCTGAGACTAGGACCGTGCTGGCCATCACACTCATTTGCATACTGCAGAAGCTCATCAGATGAGGTATGGGTGACCACCAGAACCCACACATAATCCCCCTCACCACACTGACCCCGATGCTCTCATCATTAGTCACTGATGCTAGAAGCATGCTCTTCAACAAAATAAACAAAATTTCCACTGTGACTCCTCCATGCTACCATTATTAACCCATAACCTTTTTTTAATGGAACAGTATAATGAACCCTTAGACAAAATCTTATTTTATTTTGTTGCATAGGCCTAGGCCTATGTGTTTTGTATCATAATTGATAGGTCAGGCTTTAATGGCCCATATAGTATGATATATAGTGAGAATATGGAGGTCATACTCAGAGGAAAAAAACATCAGGGACGAGGGTTGTCAATTAGCTTTATGATATATGCCCTATGTACACAACATCAGTTGCCTGTGTGTACCAATGCCTAGTTATATTGTCCCTGTTAAAAAATACATACAAAAATCTCAATTTTATTTAGAACCCAAATTGAGCAAAAAATATTTGGTGCAGATGTTGTTATGGCCAAAATTTAAGGTAGGTGAATTGTAAATCAATGTATAGCAGACTCTTTATTTGAAATTCATGAAAATATCAGTGTCACTTAATATCTCCCAATAATGTGTCCTATTAAGATATTTAAATGTAAAAGTCAAATGTTAATGTTTTAATAGTCAAATGTAAAAAAATAAATAAAAATAAAAATAAATAAATAAAAACTACCTTTAAGCCGTTTAAGTGTTGACCTGTCTTACTAAGGGCACGTTTACACGACAACTATATGCTTAAAAAGTTTTTCCTTTGAGGTTTTCCGCATACAGACGACACCATTGTCAAAACGATTCCTATTCACACGGATCCGCGAAAACGACTAAAAACCTTGTATTCTGCTGCCAGGCCATTAGATTGCGATGAAACACTATAGATGAATATCAGATGATGTCACCAACATCTCCTCACTGACGTCACTCACTTCTAAAAGTTGTCTGCCGCCATCTTGAGTACCTGATTCACGTCAGTCGCAAAGGAACTAGCTAGCTATGCCTTCAATATGTTGTGCGGTGGGGTGCAACAACAAAAAAGGAGACCCCAAAATATCCTCTTACAGGCTACCTCAGGACGAAAAAAGACGCTGTAATTTGCGGGTGGGGCGGGTGGGACGGGTGGGACATGTCACCACCACTCTTGAAACATCTCTCGGCACGAATGTACCAAAACAAATAAACAAAACATCTCCAGTTAACTAGCAGAGAATTTATTTTGTTCGTTTGTTAAATAAGAGGCGATCTAGCGCTGAAATGTGTTGTTTCTGAAATCAAGTGATCAAAGTGCTCGTTGCCGCTGTGATCAGTGGCGCGGATACTGTGTTTGTTTGTGGCTCGCGCACAGTCTTCACTCGGACGCGCGCTTCAATGTGGAGAGACTCTTTATTCGTTCCGGTGAAATGACAAAACAAACTGCACACAAACGTGTCCCTGCCTGATATACAACCACTGATAAACATAATCGGTTTTGATGAGAAAAAAAAAAGAAAAAACTATATGAGTACGGATTAGAACCCAGAACCTCTGACACACTTGGCAAAAGTTCTGCCACTGGACCATTTAAATACACATTTAAAATAGTTGGATCAACATATATTATCATTGAATGCCAGGATTGGTAGTTCGGTAGCAGCGGACAGAGGCTGGAAGTACGCATCAGGTATCGCGTAGGGATCACACCCTAATGATATTATTTTTTTAAAGTAGCGTTTCTTTTCATGGCAGTCGAGGTGTGAAATGTTTTCTTTCGTAGCCATTTACTGTATCCGTACGAAGCTGTAAATAGTTGCAAGCTAGCTAGTTAATGCTTGTCAGTACCATAGACAGTACTCGGTAGGTACTCAAGATGGCGGCAGTCAACTGGAAAAAGAGCGGATGACGTAAGAGGTCACGTGATTGATATTCATGTATAGACTGAACACGTAATACACATGTGCATGACGTCATCGTTTTCAGAGATTCACGTTTTTGTTGTTGACACGGAGACCGTTTTCAAAAACTTGCACTTTGAAACCCGTTTTCAAAAGTGTGCGTTTTTAGGAACCCAAAACGATGTTGTCGTGTAAATGAACGGCCAAAACGCATACGTTTTTCCTTTCTAGATGAAAATGGTGTTGTGTAAACAGCCCCTTAGATACAATTATACAGTATATAGTTTATACTCTTTATTATACAGAAATTGACCATGGTGAACATATTTATAGAGTTTGTGAACACTTTTTTTTTTCAGACAAACGTTACTGGCGCTCATCAACGGCAGCTGTCACAATTGCTAGGTGACAAGAACAATCCTTTGTAGGCTAGACCGTCTCATTTAACAATGTTCAGTCCAACCTTCGTGGCCTTCGAAGGATGCAGCCTCTGAATTGGGCCACAGCTTATGCTGCATGCGCTGAATTAAAGTGACAGCACATTGTCGCATACAAATAAACATGGATTGACACAGAAATGTAGTTATTTCATCATAAATGTATATCATTTAGGGATTGACAACTGTACTATGTTGCTGTATGAACCTATGAAAGCCTGTATAACTGTACTGTGTATAAAGAGAATCACAATGCTGAAAAAACATTTTCAGTGACAAGTTTTGGATTTGAAATAAAAATAATAAATAAATGTTGTGTTTGTTGTATTGTCACAGACTGCATTTTACCATCATTCTTCCTGACACCCAACCATGCACACTTGGAACTCATCTAGCTCTCATCACCAGCACTATATAGAGCACACACACTCCCTCAGTCATTGTCTGACCTTATCTGATACCTCAGACTAAATACGTAGCGTTCTACTTTATTCGTGACTACCCTGCTAGCTACTGTTGTTACCTACTCCAAGTCATCTTCCAATCATCCCTCGTCTCAACGTTGTTCCCTCGTGTGTGTGCTCCAACTATTCTGTAAGACGAAGACTCAAAATCAACAATACAAGTGTATCTCATCTACTTGAGTATCATCTCTTACCTGTTTATATTTGTGTTCCTGCCATATCTGCAAATAAACCTACCTGTTTGAGTTTTACCTCAGTTCGGGTCATTGCGTCTAATCCTGAGCATGACAGGTATAAAGGCGCAGATCAGTTGCGCACTGCAAACGCGTCATATGTGAAAGCACAAAGAGCCTGTTCTGCTTCTACACTGCATATGCTTGGTGCTTCTTATTTGTGCATCCTCATTTCCTTCCATCACTTCCTTTCCTTGCGTATTAGCTCCACCCCCTTAGGATGTGAGGGAAGGATACACCTGTGTATCCTCGTTCCTCACCTCCCTGCAGTGCAATTAGAGAATTGAGATGTCCTTCAAGATGGCTAAGTGGGCGGGCTGGAGGACGGAGGAATGAGGAAATGAGGAAGCTTCAATTTGAGTATTGAGAAGCACCCATTTGGTGCTTCTCAAATGGAAGGTTGCATCCTAGTGAGTCTTTGTCCTTCCTAATCCAGTCCTTCAGAGGCTTGTACCTCAGCATTAAACGCTACGTCATACTGTAAATGTTTCCACCCCCGCTGTCACCGCATGGAATTAAACTTAATTTTGGAAAAATACTTTGTATTACAAATCTTTATATTAACTGGCTTTCTGTTAATGCAATACAGTGAATGACAGCCATCTGCGGTCTCTCAGTGGCTTACGTTATTGGCAGTTTAGTGTTAAGTGATTCATTTACAGCCACAAAAAAAAAAGGATCTATATTTTAATGTCTGAAAACATTATTTTTGTCTTACATTTCATAAATAAACTCAGACAAGCTCAGTACCGACTCAGTTTCCATCACTTTATTTTCGTGAATTAAATGTGTGCAAAGGATTGTGGGTGATTTAAGGCCACGAAGGATGCATCTAATGCGTCCTTCAATACAGGCCGAAAGAAGGACATGCAACGAAAGCTGCCTTCCAAGGATCCTTTGAATTGAGATGGTCTTCAGCAATGTTTGATGCCGTGACAAGCTTAAATATGCAGCCTTCGTATGCAGCCTTCCGTTTGAGAAGCACCCATCGAGTACCTCCCGCACCACTACTTCCTGTGATTCTCAGAATCACGATTTTCTTTTTTCAAATTGCGATCACGATTCTCCTAGAATTCTGAACAGACAACTAAACAAAATAACATGTAATTAACAAAATGTTAATTGCTACAGTCTATTTAAAATGTTTAATTTGAATGAATTATTTTTAAAAATCAGTTTGAATGGATGATTCAATGACTCGCATAAATCCTTAATTTGTTTCATTACTGGATGAATCAGTGTTTTTGAACGAATCTCTTGAATGAATGATTCAATGTCAAATATATATTTTTAACAGTCACTTGTCACCACCTAGTAGCATAACGACGTAATCGATACTAGGGCTGCACAATTAATCGCAATGAAATCTCACGCGATTTGGCAAAGGCTGCGATTATTTTATGCGCAGTTTGCAGTGCGGCTGATCGGTAGTAAATGCTGCTCCATTCAGAAAGCCAGAAGGCGCTCTCACGCAGACATGACAAATATGCCCCGCCGCAGAAGTACGATAATCATTCCAGGAAATTCCTACTCATCTACTATCATCATACTATCTGTAGCTGAATAAACAGAAGATTGAAACGCTTTGATTAAACATAACTAATAAACACACAACTGCCTTATTCTGTGTAAGAAGCCACATCATCTCACAGAAGGATGAGCTCAACTGTCGGTATGAAGCAAGTTTGGAGTAAAAACATGTTATTAAATGTTTTCTTTTGTTGGACAAGAGGTTCATAAATGCTTGTCATATTTGGAAAGATGTTTGATGCGTGTTGCTTTTTCAAAAGCACTTTATAAGTGACTCAAACACAGTGCTTTCAGATGGAGCAGCGTTTACAGAGCCGTACATCAATGACAAGCTGCGCATAAAAAAAAAAACAACTTTGCAATTTCAACATTGAGAAGCCAAATCGGTTTAAGCGCCAAGTTACTTTCACAAGGTGATTTGCTCTATTTTTATGTATATGTGTGAACCTGGCGTCAGTCCGGTAAATGTTCATCTTGAAATATTAACAATATAAAAGTTAATCTTATGTTTACTTTATAATAATCCTTAAAGATTTCACAGCAAAAAGACATGTACAGTATACCACAAACTTAAGGACATTTTTAAAATGATACTCAAAGGCCTTTTACTTGCTAAAAAAAAGTATGTTTAATTAGACGACCTAGCCTGGTCTCACAGCTTCTGACAAACTTCAAAGTTTGCTGGCCTCCAAGGTCTATGATTGCTTAAAGCATGACATGTGTGGTGGAGGGGATGATTAATAAAAATTAGCTCCTCTCACAGTGCTGTCGGAGCGCTCAAGCTCGAATTACTGGCTTTGAATCTACATTTAGACCAAAGAGGGTCTCAAGATAGTTGTTTTCTGGGAACGATCAGAAGTAATAGCTGAAGATCATACAGAAGGAAGTGGACACCATGTTTGCTTGGGAAACCACGCATGATGATATTCAGAGGTTACGCTATTGCGACAGGCGCTGAGGGTTCATATAGCTAAAATATTTAAGCAACATGCCACAAGAGACCTTGGTAAAATCACTTTAGTGCACTGCCTCAGAAGCTAATGAAGTTATAAAATGGTGGCATATAAAGCAACAATGTGATTACAGAAACTAACGTTCAATAAAAAATATCATTTTCTAGTAATTTTAATCACAATAAACAATTCTTCTGCCAATAAATAAATCATTATGATAACTGTTGCTACTGCTTCTCACCACATACATTTAAAATTCAATGTGTATTAATTTGTTTTTGTTTTTAGGCAGATTCTATTTTAGAGATTGAAATTAGTATGCATATGCATAGACATGAGTATACAATTTTTCTCAGGTAAACATTTCCAGACAGGGCATGGTTTCAGTAAACACAAAAGTTTCCAGTGCAGGAAAAGGTTAGAGGAGGGTAGCCATATCCAAACTTTCACATTAATAATGTAGAAGTGGATGGACAATGAAGAGTGTCGGACATTTTTAGTGTTGCTTCTTGTGGTGGCGAACTCTTCAATTCTTCCTGTTATTTATTTTCACATCTGCAGTGCAAGGTGGTTCACATACCAAATGAAACCCAATCATTTCTATTCTATAGAAAAGGTGTTGTGTGAGTCCATCCGTACATCTGGCTCAAGGTAGCACCAAGGACGTGCCCTTGTGTTGGAATCTGTTAGTTAGGTGATTTAGTGTTGTGCAGTGCTGCTCCTCCAATTTTTCCAAGCCCAGACAGAATCTGCCTCAGTAGAACTCAGAAGAATCCCTTGTGTCTTCATTCATTACATATTTTGAGTATGTTTTATAAATAAGAGTGTTTTAACTATTGTACCATATAGAGCACAGATGCGACGGTATATTGTTGGTCATCAGTATTGGCCAAATTTAATATTATCGGTATCAGTGCGATACAAATATGATATATTAAAGGCAATACATTATATCCATTCTAATTGGTCTACCTAATATAAAAATTACTCGCTGCCTTTAAAAAAAACAAAAACATTTTGTTTCATTTATTCTGTTAAACATTTTATTTTATGTATTTTTTTATAAAAGTTGACCATGGGTATGTAATGTATAATAGCCTGTCCTTTTCATTCCAGTGGTTCATTGTAAACATTTGTCAAATGATTGTGGGATTAGAAAGTTTATTTTCTTCAAGTGTACCCATTTTAAGCATGTAGAGATCTGGACTTTTCACAATCAATTAATCTAGATTGATATCTAATACTGTATATTGTTATCGGCTCAAAATATAAATAATTGTCATTATTGCTATTGTCATGGAACAGAAGATTGCAAACACAGGTAAAATATGAATGGAGTTAATTGAATGACACACAGGTGAGTCTCTTGATTGCAGATAGTTCTGGTGATACTGGCATGTGAATGAAAGTCTTATCTTGTTGCAGAAAGTGAAGAGAAGTGGCTGGTGGGCTGAAGACTGGCAGACAATGACACACAGTAGAAGACAAAATCCACAGGTAAGGTTTACCACAGGTTTGTGTTTGTTTGTTTGTTTATTTGTTTGTTTGTTTGTTTGTTTGTTTGCCACAGCTAAGTTGTCCGGTACAGGTTCAGTGTAAAATGATGAGACCAGACCAAGATGTTTGGTGTTTGGTGCTGGCTTTTATGAAGGAACTGATGAGGCCGATTTCAGACGTGTGTGGTGATTGTTGAGTGTAAACAGGTGGTAGCCAGAGAGGATGATGGGAAATGTAGGGTGCTGTGGTGACTGAGGATTATGACAGTTATTGGACAACATTTTCACATCAGAGCATTCCTATCTTTATTAAAAAAATTTCCAAGACTGCAACAGTTTTTCCAAACCTTATCAAAATATTCTAATTATATTCAGCTGTGAATGTTCAACAACATTTGCATTAATCATTGATTGACAATGAAAATTGTCTGTTTGAAGATAAAATGGCTTCTCCATGAGATTGTGGGGCACATGACGACTAATGCACTCCAGCAGTTAATTGTGTCTTTGTAATTGTCTCTGGAGACCTCAATATATTAGCTAAGCTGGAAGCTCTGTGTAGACCATAAGAAAGACTTAATCACGCCACAGGAGGGGACAGTGGACTGCTTCTCTGCTCAAAAAAACTTTGTGCAGCCTTTTCGACAGCCACCAGTGAGGTTGGTATATTAATGAAAGCCTCCTCCACACTAGGTATTTATCTTCCTGACAGCTGCATCCCAGTTGAGCACTTATCAAAGGTTTCGCATCGTTTTTAGACTTTTATTTGGGTTACCTCTGAGCCCAAGTGCATTTCTCCAGTCTGGACATCCGGTGCTGGTTAGACAATTGGTGATCATCGTGCTTTGTTTCTATTTGTGACAGGTATAGTGGTGATTCTGCCCCATTTTTAGACACACTTCCTTTGTGGCAATTCACTGGAAATGTCGATTACATAACTGGTGAAGGTACGTTTTTATGGCTTACAATAATTATTGAAACCGTACAATAAGTCTTATATGTGATCATCTACTAATAGATTATATCCTAAATGTACTGGGGGGAGGTAAAAACAGAGCCAAAGGCCTTTAACAATAAAACCAAGTGCTTTAAACATTTTTTAAATATAATGTAAATTTTCCTGAATGGCAAGTTAAATCAGTAGTTCACCCAAAAATAAAAATGTTCATTAAATCAGTGAATTGAATTAATTGAGTCTTACCATTTTTATGATACTTTTATGTTCATTGTTATTGCACTTCCTATGTTGTTATGAAGCCACACAGATTTGGAACAACATGGGTGAATGATGACACTATTTTCTTTTTTTAGGTGAACTATTCTTTTAATGGTAGGATTTCTTAAAAATGTATGTAGGCTCAATAGTGTAACCAACAGGAGCTTAATAGAGTAAATGTATCAGCCCATAGCTTTGCTAAGAGCCTTCTGCTTATCAAAATCCTATTTTCCACAAAAGTCATTCTCAATTCACAGATATGCACAAGAGAGATGATATAGCTCTTGCCATAGCGGACATCAACTGTAGATGCTGTCTAGACCTATTTCCCAGTATATTTAACTTTTGCCATAAAGTCTAGTCCACATTGCAGCATTTTAGTCAAGATCAACCAAATTAAACTAGAAAAGATGGGTCTCTGAGATATTATTTAGCTGTCTGTGTCTCCTTATCATTGCCTTTTATTATTAAATGAACATTGTCCTCAGGAAATGTACATTTTGCAGGTTCATTTTATCAATCTTTTGATAAATGGTTTTCTCTTCGCCCCATTCCTTTTCGTTCCCTCTATGGGAATTTGATCTAAAATATGAATTATCAAATAAGAATCTTCAGTTCTCCTAATGGTAATTTAAGTCAGAGATTGGTAGAGGTAAATCGCCTCTAAAAGACCATTTTGAGCAGCATAAATCAATAGGACAAAGAAGGTGAGCATCTGTGGCCAAATCTCCCTATCAATCATATCATATATAGAAATAATAAATCAACATTTCACCCAGTCTCGGTCTCATACGGCACTCTCACAGAACACCCACAAGTATGATTCAATATTGCACAATAAACTGTAAAGCATCTGGCAAGACATTCTAATCTGATTTACGTAGCTTAATTATAAAAAAATAAATAAAATAAAACACTAGGGGTGACCCCGAATAGTCGAAGATTCGATGCTTCGATAGGAGGAGCCTGATTCGACTACCGATCTCACGGTCGAATCTTCGCAGAGGTGTTATGAAACGAGGATCATGCAGCTTTGGCTATAAGGGCGCTCAATGTCTGATTTCACATAGAACTAGCTTTTATGTAAATACGTTAATATTCAGCCTATTATGATAATGCTGTATATAAAAATGTGCAAAGAAAGAAGCTTTTAATAAATATTTTTTAACGTGCGTGAATAAATCCAAACACCACGCGTGACAGATTTAAGTTTCACTTTCAATCCGTGACCGACAGAGGAGCGTCTTCGCGGCAAGGATTTAAATCTTTAACAATGTCTGGGATAAGAAAATCTAAAGTGTGGATGTACACGATTAGAAAGGATATTCTCCAAGGCTGGATTTAGCATCAGGAAAACCATGATCGCACTTCTGCCGGCCAAAGTTAACATGTTTCACGCATAGACTGGGTTTCACGTTAGAATGTATTTTATCCGCGCGCACAATTTGAAAAGATTCCAACGGACAGACAGAGTGAAAGACGTTCAGGATTTGTTCTCTCGATCAGGTACAAGTGATTTCAAAACTTTTCAGCCGGTTCTAATTTTATTTTTGGATGCTGTGAACATTATTAGCTAAAAAGACTGCCTCTCCAGTTTAGCATTTATTGTTGTTTCTGCAGTTAAAAAGACAAAGTTGAAAATTCTGGCTACTATCGTTATTTTAATAATTTCTTTATTTTAATTTTATCTATTAATCTGTCAGGGTTATCTAATCTAACTATTTGTGGCTTGTGTTTTGAATATATGTTCCCCTGCACTTTAGGCATTTTGCACACATTTGCTCCTCATCCTGTGACTTGAATCTGATTTATTTCGTTTTGTATTTTTATTTATTAGAAAGGTATATTCTGTTCTAATTTAATTTAGTAAATTAATTGTTTATTTTTTCGGTGCATCGATGTTGTGCTGTAGGCTGGCCTGCTCGCACAGGTAATTTAGCCGATTTAATTTGATTTGCATGTGAAATGTAAATCCTGTCTGCAGTGTGGCCTTTCTGGAGTTATTTATGTTATTTCTTAGTTTTATTGATAAAAAATGTTTTTATACATTTTCTTCTATATCTTTGTGTGATTTTCTGTACATCGCGGCATTGAAACGTTAAAGCCCCGCCCCCATACACATGATTCGACTATTAGTCGACTATAGGCAAGACATGACGATTCTGATTCGACTATGAAAATCCATAGTCGGGGACAGCCCTATAAAACACACACATTGGTTTATTAATCTTAAACCCACCCCTAATCAACATGCAAAATCATCTTCTTGACCAGAATAAGATGCAAAATTGATCAAACCTTATGCCATTTAGACAAAGGTATGGCAGCACAAGACTTTAATTCATTAGTTTGTTAGTCTCTGGATTAGTTTCTGTAAAACTTGTGTTTTGCTGTAAGCAGGTTGTCACGCAGCTAAACATAATATGAGAACTTCACACAAATATTTCTCTTTTACAGTTTCACTCTGTCTTCATCACTCCCTCTAAGCATGCTTATTGTGAGAGGTCAAAAACCGCAAAATAAACAATACAATACAAAACAAACAATTAAGAATAAGAAACTCAATTAACATGCAATTACATACAAATTCTTTGTGAGGCTGCTCTATAAATTTGACTCATTAGATTAGCTTTGGCTCCTATGGAGGAAGTACCGAAGCTTAAAGAGTAAAAAATTGATTTTGACACAGAACTAAAAAGAATAAATGACTTCTGTGGAGTTAAGCAATTTGTATTTGGTTGCAATTGGAGACTGTGAGTTTCCATGTGCTTGTTAGAAATGTATTAGCCTGCCTCACATCACAAACTACTTCAGAATGTCATTAAAGGACAGATACGAGTGCATTTCTTTCAAGCTTGTCTTTTAGTCTGCAGCATTTCACTGGAACAAAGGTGAAACGAGAGGTGTTTTTGGAGAAGAATTGCAAAAGACTTTCCTTTAATGTCAGGGTCATAGTGAATGCTGGACAGAAAGCTGGTTTATATATTGCTCATGTCTAGCAGAGTCCCAGGTCTGTGGTCTTTGAAATTTGGCAAGCAGACAAGGCTGATATTAGTTCCAGATATCTAGATGCCTTAGATCATTTTAAAGTGTTTAAAAAGTCATTAGTAAATATATTTGAAATGAATACTTTTCCTTTCATCCAGTTTGATTTAGCTGAATTTAAAGCTTAAGTATTTCTTTTTTCTCTTCACCCAGTTTAATATACATATGTCCGACCAGTCACAGTCAGGGAGAATGTTTTTGTTTATAAGCAAAAAGCATCATCATTTTTGCAATTTTATTTTGCAACACTAAAAAGAAAAAAAGAAAGTTAATTATTTAAAAATGTCAAAAAAAATTGTGAAGAAGCGTTATTAATCTGGCTTTAATTAGGAATATCAGTTTTTTAATTTTTTTTTTATTGTCTCGATTTAATTACAACACCAAGTGAAAATGGTCCACATTTTTTTCTTGGTTCTTAAAGCTGTTCGAGTTCTCGTTTTGAAAATCTTAATGTCACAAGAAGGGAATAAATTAAACCAAAGGCACTAATTCATTTCTAATTCTTCAGAGGGAAATAGATTAATTTCTGTAACATTTGTCATTTGCTTAAAACATTTATCCTAGATAAAATTAGAAAATAGGGGACAACTGAACCGGGGCTAGCGCTGATTGATGATGTGGTCAGGTGCAGTCATAAATGCACCAATGTCGAAGCTCTCTGAGAGTCGGTCTGAATGGGTGACTGCTCACTTGAAGGATATGCTGCATGTGATGGTGGAGACGTTCACACTGTGGTCTTGAAGAATGAGAGGCCAGGGATACTATAGTCCCCCTGTGTGCTTCGAATAAGCCTTTGTACCAGTCTCTCTCTCTCTCTCTCTCTCTCTCTCTCTCTCACCCTGTGGACTCCTAATGACTCTTTTCCGCTGATCTGTGAAGGAAAAAAGAAAATGGCCCCATTTAGAGGGAGAAACGGCCAACCTGTTATTTCTTGTCCATTGTCCCGGCTTTAATTGAGAAAATCAATTTGTCATGACACTTTGCCAATAATGTAATTCCCCCTTTTCTTCCAGCTTTCCTCATCTGCTATGTACAGCAGCTGGAGGAGAGCTGAAGAGGGTGAATACAGTGCACTATGTAGTTCTTTTGTTGTATGTCTCACATTTGTCATCCTCTTGTTACTGTCATCATGCGTCATCATGATATAACCATAATCATGAAAATATAATGTGATATATTACATAATGTACATGGGAAACTAGTGCTTATATTTTTTTCAATAAACTGCATATGCAATGACTATGAGTAGATATTGAAAAACAGCACTGCATTCTTACATTAATAGATTTATTGAAAGAATCAATGAATTCATTTCTCTTTCATGAGTTAACACATGGGTTTATACGTATAATAGCTTTAATCTCACTTTGTTTGCATATTTACACAGTTTATATGAAAATATGATGGTGTATAAGAATAGAGGAACAGAAGTTATAACCAATAAAACATTTGTTGTGCTCATTCAAACTAGAGTTGCAGGTACAGGTATCTCTTAACTCACTAAAACAATGTTGTCAACACGGGTGTTTATCGTCGTAGCCGTCTTAAGTAGTTTGCTATTGTTGTTACGTCCCTTCTGTTTCTTACTGACTGTGGAACATTGTTCTGATGACAATTGACATCCTATGCACAAAAAAAAAAAAAAAAAAAAAAAACTTAAGTATGCTTTGGGTTTCACCCATAACACTCATTGTTGCCACCTACTGGTGTAAGGGTGTAACCTGCAGAAAGGACCACTGAACAAATCAGTGATCTAATCTTACTGGCGAACAAATTCAAAATATTCAGGTCACTTAATTGGAGACTCACTAGCACTGAATGGTTTAAAATTGTAATCATTTACACTTCTGACAAAAAAAAACTGAAAAAAGGAAAACTATTTAACTCTTTCCGCGCCAGCGTTTCTGAAGATTGTTGCCAGCCACTGCCAGGATTTATTATAATTTTTTACAAGTTTCATGGCCCCCAGAATATTTTATATATCTGATATCAATATATAAAAAGAAAGAACATACCCTCTGCTTTTAAACAAAGAAAAACTGTTTTATTCTAGCTTAATGCATTCCTTTTTTATCAACACTTTAATATGGGTATGTCTCATAAAAAAAGAAACATTTTGAGCAAAAAGCTGAGAAAATCGTGTTTTTGTCAAAGACTCCATCTGGATGGGATTCAGTACGATGATCAAAACATAAATGGGGTAGATCGAGTCCATCAAAGCTTGCATAGTCCTAAAGCTTGTCTTGGGTCCTTTTCATTCAGTAACATTACAGTTTTGATTTATATGCGGTTTAATGTTGATGATTGCATTATTTTACATATGCATCTGCTTACATATGATCTGCTTCTTCTTCGCCTGTGTTTTGATCAGGAGAGTCAGTACACTTTTTAATAAGATGTGTAAGCTGGAAAGCCGGAAATTTCCGTCAATGACAGGGAAGCGTTGTCTCACAAATTACGGAAATTTCCGTCAATGGCGGGGAAAGAGTTTAACACAGAATAGGATCAATAAACAAAGTAAAGAGAGATATATTAGCCAAAATAACATTTGATTCAGCTCAATCAGTGATACACTTTCATCCCCACCCCCCAAAAAACATCGAACACTCTTGCATTACATCGCAGTATGTGGGTAGAACCTCGTTGTATTGTTTGCTGAGGCCCCAAAAGTTTGCCCTTCACCACTGGATGTAACAGTCTCACTCAGAGGCACGAAATCCCCAAATATATCTTCACATCCCCAAACTCAGTCTCAGCAGGACATCAGGAGGGGTGCACGAGGGAATTTGGGTGGTGCGCTTTTTCTGCCCCTGGCCGACATCATGCTTTATACAAGCTCGCCAGCTGACACGTGTCAGAAGCTACCGGGGGGGAATTTATTAGCAGCCTTATCTCCTTAAGCACGGCGAACTGACAAAAATTTGCCTCGATCCAATCAATCACACGCGTCCTCCATGAGAGGACACTGGGCCCAAATCCACAGAGAGACCACGTGCATATTACTCACAGCCTCAGTCGGGGTGACACGATGAGAGAGAGAGGGATAGTGGGAGGAACGATTGGAGGAGAGATCCCGAAGTTTTAGAGAGGCAAGAAGAGCCATTTGAATCAAAATGGCTTGTCAAAGTTGAAACCGCAATCAAACAACTATTGTGCATGACAGGGGTACAGATGGCCCTCAGATGCACAGGACTAATCTGGGTCTATTCAAAGGCCACTCAAGGCAACTGCTAAATTAATGTTCTCACTGCAAGCGAGAAACGCGTACTTACACTGATACAGGTGTGGTGATTGGCTGTTTTTAAATGAGGGATGGAAAGGAAAATGAGTGTTGTGCCTTTTTCATGTTCTGTTGACTATCAACACTGTGCAAACAGGAAGGATTAACATTGACTGCAAACGTAACTGGCTGGAGATACAATTATTAATAAATGTGATTACAGACAGTCAAAGACAGTTAAGACATGTCTCATTTGTTGCAGTAAAGAGGCTAAAATAACTGCAGTAAAAATGGATTATGTTGTCAGATGCGGTAATCAGTTGATACACGAATAATTGACCACATACATCCGTCATGACCGCATAGGCGCATAGGTACAATTAAGGGTAATAATACCCTTGATAGTGACTACAGTATAATTGGTTTTCAGGCTAAACAATGGAAATAATGAATGTATAATCATCAAAAACTCTTTTCAACATTGATCATCATAAGACATATTTCTTGGGTTTTTATGTTTTATGTAAACTTTCCATAGACATAATTATTTTTATAATGTACAAACTATATATTCTATCCCCTAACATCAGGGGTGCCTTAAGATAACCAGAGGCCCCTGGGCTACAACATTACGGTATTGTATTGTGTTAAACTGACCTGAAACGGTTACTCTTCGGCTTAACTCAATGTTCTCATTTTGAAAGAACATGTTTCAAACAAGTAGATCAAAAATTTATTTAGCTGCTTGTTCAATTTACTAAAATAAAACAAGTTAATCCAACACAGTTCTTCCTAGATTAATAAATTAATTTCATCAAGTTCAACTAGTTTATTTAATTCAAGTTGAGACTGATATTATTTTTGTTAAAGTAGCATTATAGAAATTAGGGACAAGATTTCCACTCCCCATTATGCTTTGCACAGGGCTGGATAGGGAGAGTAAATGTTAAAATAGGGTCCTATCTTACACCCGGCGCAATGCAGCGCCAAGCTCGACGCAAGTGTTTTTTTGCTAGTTTCAGCCTGACGCAGTTATCATTTTCACCTCCTGCGCCACGTTGTTTAAATAGCAAATGCATTTGCGCCCATCTGTGCGCCCATGGGCGTGCTGGTCTGAAAACGAGGTGTGTTCTGGCGCATTGTTGGCGCGTTGCTATTTTGAGGCAACAGACATAGACTCTAAAGTCAATGGCGCAATATTTTTTTTGTAATTTAATGAACGCGTTAGTATTGTGCGCCTATAGGCGGGTCCACAACGCGCGTACACTTTGCTTATTGAACAAACAGGGACGCACAGCAGCACACAGACATGCCAAATATTTTAAATAAAAGTATTACAATGTAAAAGATTATTATTGTGTACATAAAGATATGGTGGAATCCGGCTTGTCCCGTAGATGGTCTGCTTGTGCACTTTTACCTCACGCACAAGCAGTTCCGTTTGTGCTCTGGAGATGGCTTCGGTCTTTCCACTATCAAATTCTATCATGTAAATAACAAATCTGCCATGGCGCGAGCGCAACTGGCATTTAAAGGGAATGGGAGATGAGACTCTGATTGGTTTAACGCACGTAAATCCCAAAACACACCCATTACTCATTATAAGAATAGGGAGAACCCTTTAAGACCATGCGCCTGGCGCGCCGACC
Organism: Leuciscus leuciscus; assembly: GCF_965113295.1. Classification (NCBI taxonomy): domain Eukaryota; kingdom Metazoa; phylum Chordata; class Actinopteri; order Cypriniformes; family Leuciscidae; genus Leuciscus; species Leuciscus leuciscus. Next base: position 39,751,798 of record NC_138727.1, on the reverse strand, counting down.
ATTTTTCCCGTCGTTAAACTAGCAAAAGTGGATTCGGACACTAAAATAGGGCCCATAGTGTTATTTTTTTTTTTTTTTATCAATATGATAAAACGGAGAGACTTTTTAATGTTTAATGTTCTGTTAGAGTTTATTTTATGTTGAGCATGCACTTGACTTGAGGATCTGCTAAAACAAATTTGAGCTGTCTAATAAAAAGAAACTACTATGGGAATGCCATGGATGTAACATATACCATCTTCTGGCTGCTGTAGTGCCTGGGCACAATCACCATTTGGATCAGAGGCCTGGAGAGGGCTATCAAATTCAATTCTCACTAGTGATTAAAGGAAGGACCTTAACTGAGTCTGATGAGTTTATAGAAGTGGTTGCTAATCTCAAAATGTTGCTCTCTTCCTGATGCTAACTAGGAAACTGGTGTGACCTTTCTTCACATCAAATGGATGCCAGGGGGCTTTTGTCTTTTGTATTGTATACTGTTTTAGGCACGCCTTATGATCAAACCACTTAATAGTAGGGCTGCCACCTAATAGTTGACTAAAAATTGGACTAATCGTTAGGGACAGATCGTTAATTGTGTTTCTTTGTGGTAATTACACTATGTCGGGCAGGAAATTCAAACGTTGGAAAAAATCATCCATCGACCTCAAATTTGGCTTGACATTTGAAACATGTAATTAGCAGTGGTGGACAGTAACGAAGTAAATGTAATTCGTTACTGTACTTAAGTAGCTTTTTTGCGTATCTGTACTTTACTGAAGTATTTAAATTTGGGAAGACTTTTACTTTAACTCCACTACATTTCAAAGTCAAATATCTTACTTTTTACTCTACTACATTTTCAAAATCAGTCGTTCCTTTTTATTTATGAGTGGATAAAAACTTAACTGGTCAAACGAGCCACCTATCACAGTAGCCTACAACGTGCGCGCTTTGTTTTGAACTTGCCTTGGCGGTATCTACTAAGCGCAAACCAGAGCCGTTAAATATGAGAGTTGCGACCATAGACAGTATATAAGAGGTTGCGACACACACGGCTTGTTCGACTTGAATCGGCGCTGCACAGACCGATCAGTTTATGACATCAAAGTATAGAGCGAAATCGCGAGAGCGATTGAAAAGCATACAGAGCCGTCTACTCTAATCGCTCTCGCGGTATCTTAATGTCATTCACCGATTGGTCTGTGCAGTGTGCCGTTTCAAGTCGAACAAGCCAACTGTGATCTCGCCGCCGCGCGGTCACGTGATTCGTGTAGCTCTCAATAGTTCCAAACAATTTGTGTTGCCAATAATTTTAAGCGGGGCAGAGAGCAGCAGCTATTATTGCAGCAATTATCGGTAAATACTGACGCATAATGAACATTGCTTATTACGTTGACACTAAAATTACTTGCATATAATAGCTTTTTTTTTTTTTTTGAGGAGTAGCAGAAACACTGCATTTATACGTTTTGGTGTTTAATTTTGTGGGAAATTGGCTGCTCCCATAATGTAGTGTGTATATATATATATTCAATGGCATTGTGCAGGTTTATGTGAATGTATCATAACATTAGGATGTTCATAATTATGACCATAGACGCTCGTGAAAAATATGTACAGTAAATATTGTAAATGTATTAGGCTATACCTTATGGGATCAGTCCCCTTCCGTCAAAAATTAAACACACAAAAAATGTATTCAATTCAAATATATATATATATATATATATATATATATATATATATATATATATATATATGACTAATTAATGTCATTTTATTAATAGATTGATGTGCCAAGAGTGACATCAGAGTCTTCACGTAGACTGAGTTAAGCAAGAGTCTTGTGACAAAAATTATAATAGGACATTATAGCCATAAAAAAATCATAGTACTTTGATACTTAAGTACATTTGAAGGCAAATACTTTTGTACTTTTACTCAAGTGAATGTTTAAAGGCAGCACTTCTACTTTTACTTGAGTAATATTTTACCTTGAGTATCTTTACTTTAACTCAAGTACATGGTATGTGTACTTCGTCCACCACTGGTAATTAGCAACTTTACATGGCTGCTCGCTCTAACATTAACCTAGATAAATTCACGCTATTATTAGGAGAATATCCAAGTGTTTGTGCGGATTGTGGAAGCTAACGTATAGCACGCTTCATGACATGTGTCACAATACAGATAGAAGCAGACAGGTAAATAGTTCAATGGTTTTATTTCAACAGAGGCACGGAATGGAACAGCAGAGGAGACTGGTGAGTATGTATTGGAGAAATCAGAACTGGATGAGGAAGTTAGCTGAACCATAACCTTGATATCTTGTTGGAAGAGGATACGGCAGGAGACAGATGACAGAAGACGGAAGACGGGAAGCGGATGATCGGAGACGAAGTTCAGGTGAGGAATCTTCGAGGTAGGTAGGAATCGGTAGGTATGCGAGTAGAGTCTGTAGCTGTGTCCCAATGTGAAGGCTGCATCCCTCGAAGGACGCACCATGTAGCCTTCGTAGGATTTCCTAATTGCGCAACCAGGTGTTCCTGATCACCGCTCCTGGCACCAAGCAACGGGAGGACAGCTGCCATCCTGATAATTCATTTGATATAATTGAGTAAACGGCTATGGAGCCATAATTGGCTATTGTCATTTTTATGTTTTACTGGAGGACATGTATTTTCAGCTTAGGCAAGACCATGGCCAGATAAATTAAGCTGGTTTGGGCCGGATTACACTTTAAACTGTTCAAGTATTGGGTGTTAACTTACGTAATGTAATGATATATGAAAAGAAACCTTACATAGGCCTCTATATATTCAAAGGTTCAAATGTTCACTTATATCTTACCTTGATGCGATTTTGTAGGCTAGTGTATTATTTTTATTATGTACACAAATGGACCATGGTGAACATATTTACACAGGTTTTCAACCCTGTTTGAATATAAAACCCAGTTGAATGTAAAAAAGTCCAGGGCAAACGTTACTCCCGCTCGTCATCGGCAGCTTTCAGTTGCCAGGCGACAAGAATAGTTCCTCCGTAGGCTAGACCGGTCCGAGCGCTTCAGATGCGCCCTTTGATATGGGACGCAGCTGTAGTTAGCAACAATTTGTTAATATTGTGACAATAGGCCTACATTTTGTTACTTTAATTTTCGGAACTACATACTTCGTTAAGTATTCACGTACAAATGTGAAGTAACCTTCTGAAGTACTTTTTTTTCCCCTCACAGGACAACACCACTAAAATTATGTTCTTTTACAATATGATGCATTTATTTTACATTAAACTACACAAAATATTATAGTTTAAATGTAACAACCTTGAAAATATTCAGAAGTAAAATGCAACATACGCAGTAATGCAGTAGTAGCCAAATATAAATGCAAAACCATCATAAAAACCCTGACAAGGAGTTTTTTTTCCCTGCAGAATACATACAGTACCTTTAGTTTTACTCTTGATACCTTAAGTACATTAGCCTCAACTCAAGCCTAACTAAGGTTTGAAAAATATGACTAGTAGTTTTTCCCCAGTGCAGTATTATAGTTATAAAAAGTACTTTTTTCAGAAATATATACTCTTTCTGAAAAAAAATCTCAGTGACATGGCAGCCGTCGATTGAGTCAGCCCTGCAAACCTGTGTAAATATGCACTCAAACACTCTGGAGACCATCCCAGATGATGTCCCACCAGCAGGAGGCCTTACCAGGGTCTCTATTGTGGCAGCCCATCCCTGTCCAGCAGCTCCACCAGGGTCTCCCTGCTCAGCTCAATAAAAGTCTACTTTTTTTTTTTTCTTATTTTATGTACTGTAAATTTAAATGTTTATTGATTTTGATATTTTTAACGTATGTTGGAAAAAGTACTTTTATGTAGCCAAAAAACTAATGATTTCCATTTAATGATGTTTTATAAACAAAGTTCGGGAGGAGCACGTTCAGATAATCAATCCAAATCTACTTGTCATCAAACAATTACGTCTACCCTAATCAGCATGACAAGAAGTATATATATATATATATATCCACTCTGTCAACTCACCTAACATTCCTTGACAGTTTTCCAGCATCCCTCCACCACCCCGACTCCTCACTCTTGGCTCTTTCTTCACAGCCAGGAATACGGGGGGAGTACTCTGGGTTCGGGCCGAATACCGAGCCCGGAGCCCTCTCCTCGGACAGCACGCCAAATACGCATTTATTCTATCTGACTTATTTGTAAGTGTGAACTCGTGAACCAATTTTATTAAAAAAAAAAAAAAAAAGAATAGAAGAATGTTTCATGTAGAAATTGACTGTCATTACAAAAATCAACAATGTTCAGAACCATTCATTCTCTTTATCTACACATTTAAAGTTGCTTACAAATAAATAATGTACAGATTTTTCCTTTCCTTTTAAAAAATAAGTGATAAAGTTAAAGAAAATGATAAAAAAAAAAATATTTTTCAATCATTCTGTCAAGAAGAGAAAATAGCCTGTCCATACTCTCCCTTCTTTCCTGTGCTCTCCTCGCCTCCCTCTCTAGTTGCATGTCTTCTCTGATCAAGTCCAAAAACTCGTCCTCTGTCTCACCGCCTTCGTGCTGCTGGTGTTCCTGCTGCTGCTGGTGCTGCTGGTGCTGCTGCCCCTGGCTCTTCTTCACCATGGGCACCCATTGCTGAACTCGGCCCTGGTGTGTCCTCAGGGATGTCCTGCAATGCCTCTGTCCCACCTCATCCATGAGGACAAACCAGGGCCAAGTTTCAGCAGTGGGTTTGTTTCCCACTCACACCCTCACATGTCCCAGGACACTTGCAATCCTAAAGGCAGAGCAGATGAACCATGGCTTGTTAACAACAACAGCACAATAAATTTCAGCAAAGATGTATATTAACTTTTTGTGTTTTTTTTTGTAAGTTGTCCCATTATTATTATCAGTATTATTATCATTATCAGTATTATTATTATCATTATCTGTATTATTATTATTATTATCAGTATTATTATTATCAGTATTATCATTATTTTGCCTGTATGGGAGTTACCTTCCCCAGCAGACCCATTTTCACCAGAAATGAGGTTTTATTAAAGTTCGGAAGGAGCACGTTCAGATAATTAACACAAGTGGAGAGCACTCAGCAATCAATGGTAAGAGGTATATACTCAGCAGTCTCAGCTCAATCCATTGACAGTTTTGCAGCATCCCCCCACCACCCCTTCTCCACGCTTCTAGTCCTAAACACTTTCATACTCTGGGTTCGGGCCGAACTCCGAACTCCGAGCCCTCCCCCCGGACAGCACGCCAAATACGCATTCAAATTTACCCCCTCAAATTGTATGTAAGTGTGAACTTGTGAATTGCTCTAAAAAAGCAGAAAAGGGTACTTTAATATTAACACAATGGTGCAATCTTAACATTAGTGCATTGTTAACACTGTAAAATATGACACATCAGGACATGCATACAAAATACTTAAGAAAACATATTTTTGGATAATCAAATTTGGTTAAAACCTTTGTAGACATAGCTTGCATGACAGCACTACAAAGACATAAAAGTAAAACCCCATTGCCTTATCTACTGCTTTTCTTATTGTTGTGGGCTTTATAGGGTGAGTGACATTTCTTATAATAGTGAGAGACTAGACTAGTGCAAATATTACAAATAGGTTGTTAAACTAATATTAGCAAAAGCTTAACTCTGGTTTCGCTAGCTATTTGAGTAAATGAAACCATAACTTACATTCAAATGTGAATTTGCTGTCCACCACCGAACTCTAGTCTTGGCCGCCTTTTTAAAACAAAACAAAAATGCTGTCGTCACTGGCGCGCAATGACTTATGGGGTAGGATAGGGTAGGATAGGCCGCTAAAGGATCCTTTTATGTATCCTTCCTTTCACGGGGAAAAGAAGGGTGCATTTGGCGTCGCTTTTGAATCAGGGTAGCCTTTGTCACGCCACGATGATGCAACCGGCCTTCAAATGCGACCTTCGAAGGATGCAGTCTTTGAATTGGGACATCCTTCGTTGCGCCGCAATCGGCCTTCAAATGCAGCCTTTGGAGGATGCAGCCTTCACATTGGGACACAGCTTGTATATTCACGTAAGGACGATACCAGACAGGGAAGTGAAGGAGAAGTGTCTCTTTGTATTGTGTGTTGATGATGAAGTGCAGGTGCGGTGAATTAGAATTCCGGGGAGAGTGAACGAGTGGGCGGAGCGTGCTGATCTGGTGGATCCGTGACAACATGGAGGCGCCGACGTGATCACTTGCATTTTATTTCCTGACAACAGCGGAAACAACATAAAATACTCCGTCATTTTTGGTACATCAGTCGAAAATGTAAAGGGTCTAGTTTTATTTGTGTAAACTCACAATAACAAGAAAACGTTGTGCTTTTGTAAAATAAAGAAAACAAACAAGATGCGCTTTTTGCCGTCTCGGTCTCCGTGACCTAGAGCGTGTCACAAAATGAAGTTTTATGTAACAAAGTTCGGGAGGAGCATGTTCAGGTAATCATCCAATCAGCACAAGAAGAAGCCAGTATAAATAAAGCCTTCCCTTACCTCCCGTCTCATGACTAATTTCTCAGCATCCCGCCGCCACCCCATCACCTCACTTCGGCTGGGTCTACTCATAGATACCTATGAGCTATACATTCATAGGGGGGAGTACTCTGGGGTCGGGCCGAATTCCGAGCTCGGAGCCCTCCCCCCGGACAGCAAGCCAAATACGCATTATAATATTACATCAGATTTCATTAATATGTGAACTCGTGAAAATTAACCTTAGCGTAATAGGCTACTTGCCTCACAGACATGAGAAATATATCTATAGAAAGCTTTAAATGTCTACTTTTAAAGGAACCAATTCAAAACATATTTGTAATATAAAAAAAAAAAATATATATTAAAAAAAAAATATATATATATATATATTGTGCAGTATATAGGCTATATTACGCCTAGACATATAAATTAAATGGTTTAGAATTCTCCTCAGCATATAAATGATTTAATTAATAAAAACATGTGATTAGTCGACTAATGGCATAAATGAAGGACTGCTAGTCTAGTTAAATGCCTCAATCCCAATTGATTGTAGCTGCAGAGCCAAAAAACGTTACATAAAAAAAAAAATAAAAAAAAAACCTTTTGTGTTTCATGGAAGAGAGTTTTCCCTTCTTTTTTTACTTTCCTATAGTTTTGGGTGAATTCCGATCTGCCATCTGCCTTCTCCGCTGATCATCTTCATCATCCTGGTTTCCACTCCACCTGCAAGACATTCATATTCAGCTAAGTTCTATCTTCATCTCAAGTTTGCAAGACCTACTCACCATTACATCTGCTGGTTCCGTGCTTCTGAAGAGATGGGATTCTTCCTATGAAGAACAGCCTCTCATCACAGCTCTTGCATTGTACCACTGGACATGTACAACCTGTACACTGTGGCTGGGTAATCTGATGGACCAAAGCTAGCAGTGTGCATTGGCGCACACCTGTCACCCCTTTTTGTGCATTGCCACTGGTGTTGTGTGAATTTCATGTCGTTCTGAAGGCTGAACCTCGTTTCCTGTGAAGTGCATGCACAATATGTTTTCAAGTCCAGAGAAGCCCATGGCATTTTGCTGGCCTCTGAAGTGACAGGTCCTTGGGTCTGTTCCTCTGGAATCGCCATAAGAACACCTGACACTAGATGTGTCATGGCCTTGCAGAATATGAAACTTCTCTTCCTTTTAAAATAAGAAATCTGTGTTCTCAAGCAGTGAAAATGTCACACCACTTTGATATTATTATGTATGTGCGCAAATGTCGCATTTTGAAGGCTAAAGGCTTCGGTCTGTGTATTCAATTTCATCTGTATTCATTAAATGTCAAAGCATAAGGTTTATTTTATAAGTAATTGTCAATGCTAAAATTCTCTTTTCTCTCTCTCTCTCTCTCTCTCTCTCTCTCTCTCTCTCTCTCTCTCTCTCTCTCTCTCTCTCTCTCTCTCTCTCTCTCTCTCTCTCTCTCTCTGTATGTGTGTGCAGTGGGAATGTTGCTTGCATTTTATTTATTTTTTTTAAGTAAAAAGAAACATGAAAAAGTGAAAATGTCCAATTGTTTCCTTAAGGAGATATTTCTACTTGGCTTGACCTTTACAATTTATTTGGTCTAAACTAATATAGCCAGGTTGATGTTATCATATTAAAGGGTATTTTATATTTTAATAAAACTACACTCTAAAAATGGCTGGGTTAAAAACAACCCAATTGGCAACCCAGCGCTGGGTAAATATTGGACAGAACACATGCTGGGTTAAATTAACCCAGTGACATTTTAACCCAGCAGGCTGGGTTGTTGATAAAACCCAAGATGTAGTCATTTCTTACCATTAATGGATTTGCTATTCTGTTATTTTTGCTGGGTTATTCTTATAATTTTACCTGTGCTTTACTGTAAAAATATGAATTAAGAAATAATGAATAACATGTTTAGACTGTTAAAATAATCATTTTTAATGCTTGTCAACTGACATTCACAAATGTGTTCAAATTGGCAGCAATGACAACAAACTGCACATTAAATTTAAATGCAAAAATCATTTAGTGCTGACATCAAAGTAGTTAAATATTGTCAGTTTTAATAAATAAATAAAGAAGATTAGTTCTAAAACTATTAAATGTTTAATGATTTAAATACAGTGACATTGACAATTATATTTTAATTCAGCGAATGCAAAATCATTTAAAAATACATCAAGTATTAAACAGTCCAATACAATTAAAGAAAGAAAGAAGATTAGTTATGAACAATGACATTTATACATTTAACTATTACATGTTTAACGGTTTAAATAAGCAGTGAAATCGACAGACAATTCATTTTAAAGTCAGCGAATGCAAAATAATATTTTAAATATGCTAAAATTTACATAAGTATAGTTAAAGTCAAATACAGTTAAGAAAGAAAGAAAATGAGTTCCGAACAATGCAATTTATACCATTTAATTCTTAGGAAATTAAAGTGAAATTCACAGATGTGCAAGATTTTATTTTACAGTATGTACACATACTGTATTTTACAGTATGTGAAATCTAAATTTTTTAGACTCTGAAGAAGAATACTCTTAGATGCAGGTTTTGTAGACTCTGCCCGGTTTAGAAATTCCACCATGTTCGTTCCGACCTATAAAAGAAAATAAATACAATATAGATTGTTTCAATGGCAATTGTTTCATTATTCGGTTGAAATCAGTTCAGTGTTGATTCAGTTCAGTTCAATAACTGTGTAAAGTTCATCATGAAATGGAGTTCTTCATGATTTCAATAATCAATATTTTTATTTGGCAAAAAAGCCCTATAATAAGTGGTAAGCTTTACATTATGTCTTGTCTGATCTTGTTTTTTTGTCTAGGATCAAAGTTGCTTAATAGGAATTGTTTTGAGGTAATAAAGTTAAGTTAGATAATGTACATCCAGTCAGTTTTCATCACAAAATAAACTCCTTCAGGGTGATACGAGATCCCTCCACTTTGTGTTGATTACCCTGTTGAAGTTTATTCTGCAATATCAACTGGCTGGATGTACAGTATCCCTTGCTTAATGCACAGGCAGTTCCAGTCAGGTTACAATGCAATTTAAATAGCAGTTATGCGGTTTTATACTTACTAGTTGAAGATCAATGAAAGCCTTTCTAGCTTCGTCAATAGATGGACGAAATACCTTCTGACCAATATGTACACCGTGGCAGCAAGAAGAAGGGGAATGACCAAAACAGCAACATCACCTGCAGAAAAGAGACATAACATCTCAGAAACAGGACCAGCTTCAACAAATATATACTAAAGTTAGTGCAATAAGCTACAGACATAAAATAAATATGCAATAATGATACTAAATATCTAAGGTTGCCTTTTATGTTGTATGGAAGATTTAAAACAACAAACATCACCTTTTTTTCCAAAGACTGATTCAATTTTTCTTCCTTAATTGCAATCTTTAAAATTCTGTTACATAAAATAGGCCTTTGGAGTGGCTGAGCTTTGTAACCTTACAGATTTTTTTTTGCTCAAACAGCAACATAACACACTAACTAAAGTAGAAAAAATTAAAAAGCATAATAGGGCCCTTAATTTTTTCCTTTAAAAAATTAACATGTAGGAATTGTTGAACTGCATCTGGAACTGCATCTGATATTTATCCAAATGAATCGACATTGAATCAAAATCGGAATCGAACCACAAGCTTATAAATGGCTAAACTTGGCAGCCTTGTGAGCAAACGTTATGAGTTTAACTTACCGTTAAACATGTCGATACGACTGGGTAACTGCCACTCGAAGACTTTTTCCCAGATGTATCCATATGGTTTTCTAACTTGAAAAAAACCCGTTAATTTTAAATTACATCACTTACCAAAAACGAATTAATGTATATAAAAAAGACTTTTTGTACCACACGTGCATCAAATCACCTCACTGGTCCAACCCATGGCACTGATGCACGCACGCACTTTGAAGGTTTTCGTGGTGCTAATAAGTCGATTCATTTCCGGGAATCATTTCGTTTCCGGATGTTAGTTTATTTTAGACCTGCCGTCCCACGACATTTTACGTAGTCATATTACTCAATTGTTTTGTTTTGAGTGACTCGACTCACTTTGTTCAATTCGCTTGTCAGTGACAGAAGCGACTCTTTCCTCTGTTTTCACAGATATTCACATATTTCATGATTCCGTGTGATACAGAATCATTAACTGTATTAATCTGTCGTCTCACATACCTTAAAATAGCTATGCGAGTCAATATCTGATTCTGAGGTAACAATTGTTTGTCGTAGGCCTACAAGTTGCATCACCAATTTTAGTCTGCATAGTTTAAGAATTATTGCTGTGAAAAAAAGTTATAATTATGCTAATTCAAACTAATTATAAAAAATAAAAATAAAAACATTATATAAACTTACCTTAAAACAGTTGTACCCAGCTGCTTTACCCCTCAAGATGACAGTTTGGGAGCGAATTTAAACATCTCCATTTGGCGCAAAGCTCGTGAAACAACCCAGCTGCGCAGAAACAACCCAGCGTTGCTACCCAGCAGGTTTAACCCAACAACTGGAAAATTAAAACTACCCAAAGGTGTTTAAAATGTGATAAAATAACCCAACAAAATCACCCAACAGACTCGACCCAGCATTATGGGTTAAAAAACAACCCAGCTTTTTTTAGAGTGTATCTCATTTATATAATATAGCACATATTTTAGGTGACGTAAACAGGGGAAATTTCACCTATGCAATCGCTTTCAAAAAAGTACTGTTGTTGTAAATCAGATGGTATTACCATGGTATTTTGATATATACTGTACCATGTAACTTATTTTACTTCAAACAGCTTGATTGTAGTATTTTTCTGTAAGATAAGAACATATTTATAGTTTGAATTTCAGACAGTCTTATTTGTGGATATTCCTTGCATGACTTTGTTTTTTGGAGTGGATTTAATAGTGCTCCATGTTGATGAAAAGGCCTGTCAACTTTTTATCATTCCAATGATCGTGGCTCTATCTGTTCATTACCAGAACCTTGAGGAAGAATGCTGACAGGCCCAAACAGCCTCCAGTCCAGATTCAGTGCCTCAGCTCCATCAATCTTCTCCCTGTATTCGCCTACAGACTCTTTCTCACAGACACACACATTCACTCATCTCAGCTCCATTCTCTTATACACATACCCCAAAACCATCAGAATCAAATGTTGGCATAGATACACAAACATATAACCAGGGGTGCACATAACTGGTGCGCATGCGTGGTAAAAATAAACGATGCGCTGCATAAAACGTGGAAGGAAGCGCTTTTGAGTACCAACATTTTTGGGGACAGGATTTTTCCCCATCTCGGGTAAGATAGCAATTGACTATAGTGTGTTCATTATCATTAATTATTAGTTGTTAATAGGGGTGTAACAGATCACAGTAACTGATACATGATCCGTACGGACCAGGCCCCACGGTTCGGAACGCATGTGATTTGCGGATTAAATGCTAAGTTTTACCATCATAGAGTGAAACTTTATCATTTCGACGTGTTTTGTCTTGCCAATTTACACATTCAAACAATTTTAAACACGGAAGAAGTTATGTCTGTGCTGTACACACCCGAAGCGTGCGCACAAAGAGAGAGAGAGAGAGGCACGTTTCAGACATCGCTCAAACACCGAATTGATTCAGATTTCGAGCTTACTTGAACTTGAATTTTGTCAAAATACGTATATAGTCTCAGCAAGTATTCTCTCGGTTATGTGATTAGTGAACAGTTGAGAAAGAAACCAGATGTGTGTCAATATATTCGGTCTGTGCATTTGGTCTTAAAGTAACAGCAGCCTAATATTCCTGCTGTTGTCTGTGTCAATAATGTTAATAAAAAAACATTAAATGAATACAGCTTTAATAAAGATGAACCTATATTTCATTTCTACTGTGAACAAATAGTATTAAAGTGATGAGAGCAGTCAAGAGGAAAGTGATGACGACAGCTTGTAGGATAAGTGTGCCGCATAAAGTGTGAGTACCAAGCAGCATCTCCAGGTGCTCCCAGGTGCCAGACCAAAAAAGTTATGGGCACCCCTGCATATAACATATAATATAAATGTGTAGGCTATATACAGTAAATACTCGGCTAATCTTTGATTAGTTCTGTAGATAATAATAATAATAATAATAATAATAAATACTTAAAATAAAAGTCAAATACATGTTTTGTAGTCTGATTTCAGTGACTGGTCACCAGGGCGGAGCTCAGATGTCGCTAGACAAGGAATTCAAATAAGAAGTCGAAATGAGAGATATGTAAGGATGATTAGGATTTCAGTCTGCATGTGTACAGTACTTTCAGAAACATCTTTGTGATGCTACACTATAGGGCACATCCTCAGTGATATTACCTGGGGTCACTGGGTGTATTGGGTCTTTCCAATAGCATACACCCTCGCCCAGGCGACCCTACCTGGGTTGGTCAGACCCCGACCTGTGCCCTAGCAGCAACCCACAAATCTGCCCTCTTTAACCAGAGCCATCTGGATGCTTTCTCAGCTGCATCTGTGGTGGTGTAAATGACTCTCCTTCGTCTCTCTCCAGTGATTCTGAGTGCCGTGTATGCCCTGCAAAGCAACTAGCCTGCAAAACCCAGACACCCGACCTCCACGAGCCAACACTTGGCTCTCCAACCTTTCCTCTGGCAGTTTTTCCTTATTTCTTAATAGTTAATAGTTGTATAATAAATATAAATAATTCAATCTCACATTAGATATTCTTTTTTTTTTCTTCTTCCAATTATCCACTATTTGATTTGTGTCCATTGTGGTGATTCCTTCAGTTAAACTTGAGTTTTCATTGGCACTTATTGTCTAAGTGTTCCATGTGCTCTGTTTGCCAAACAATGTTTGACTTCATCAACAGCACTGGCTAAATTAGAGTTAGTTATCTTATCCTCACAAATCAGACGGGCCAATTGGAGCTGTCTGCTTGCCTCATTTAAAGCACAGCCTGCCTTAACTTCATAGTAGGCTATTTACAATAACAGAGAGAGTGTTTGGTTGAGTTCCAACCCTTTTTAGTCCTCTCTGTTTCCTTTCTGGCCTTATAATCCTTTATAATAAGCTGAATAGTCTAAGGTCACTTGTAATAAGCTGTGCAGGTGACACTGCAAATCCATTCATAGCTAAAAGGCTTGGAGGAGAATACTGACTGATGGATCGAAGGATGATACTAGATAGTGATGAAAATCACCAAGGATTACATTATTATCACAGTACTTGGCTTATGATATGATACATATTGCAATGTTTTATGTGTAATGTGATACAATGAGGTTTATTAACTATTTTATTTTAATAAAATGTTGGCTTTTTTTACTGCATGTTCAGTTTACTTGAGCTGGAAATTAGACATTTATTCAGAAAGAAATGTAATTCTTGAAAGTTTTAAAATTTTGTATGAAGTTCACTTAATTCATTTTGTTTCCATTGGTGTTAATGTAGCATTGCTAAAATTATTTAAAGGACAAGTTCGGTATATTTTACACTTAAAGCCCTGTTTACAGATCGTATCTGATGAAATAGAACGGTTAAGATTAAAATTTGGACACATGCTGCTGTCCCGAGAATTTTAGGTTTATTACTTCTTCTGCTTCTTCTGTGTATTCAATGAAATGCCCGTGGTTTGCTTGCAATTGGCAAAGGTGCATTATCGCCACCAACTGGGCTGGAGTGTCTATTATTCAAGCTCTCAACGGAAGAATCACAGGTGTGACGCGTTTGGCAAAATAGGTCCACTAAAGCGAAATAAACCTAAAATTCTCGGGACAGGAGCATGTGTCCAAATTTTAATCTTAACCGTTCTATTTCATCGGATACGATCTGTAAACAGGGCTTTAAGTGTAAAATACCGAACTTGTCCTTTAAGAATAAATGCTGAAGTGCATAGTTTATGTGTTTTGAACAAGCTGAGAAAAGATGTTTCTGTCTTTATAATTGACTGAAAATTTAAATTGTCATTATTTACTCACTTTCATATGTTCCATCAAATTTTTTGATACAGTTTTCTGTTTCTTGTTCTTTTTCATACAATGATAGTTCATACTGACCACGTTTGTCAAGCACCAAAAAGGACAAAAAACATGTATTCATTATTATACAATTATATTAGCAAACATTTTTAAGTATTTAAGTATTTTGATGCCATATGATAACTTTCTGTAAGGAACAAACCTTAAATTGAAGTTGTTATCGTTTTCACCCTATGGACTACAAAATCAAAACAGACTACAAAAATGGTGGTGCCAGTTTTGACTTTGTTAATGGCACACACCTGCTATGAGAACTGCAGTGGAAAGGAATGAATACAGCCCGATCCCACGGGAAAGCGTACAAATTCTACGAGGTGGCTTATTCGTACGAATTCATACGACCTGACTCGTACGAATTAGTAAGATTTTTTCAAAATCGTACATATTTTACGAATTGGCCAATTCGTATGAATTCATACGAATGACCTACCCCTGACCCCGCCCCTAAACCTACCCATCACGTGGGTTTAGACAAATCGTACAAATTCGTACGAATGAAGTCGTACGAATTTGTACGAATTAGCCAACTTTTTATCATTCGTACGAATTCGTACGAATTGGTCGTGAGATAGCGTTGAATGAATAATAACAAGAAAGAATCTGTTCCACACACAAAACTGTCATGTGACTTCAGAAGACTTGGAATATAGTGCGTGGATGTATGGAGTGTTTTGTTATAATGGAGCTTGACAGACTTGAACTGTTGTTGTATGAAGAATACTCAAACATCATGAAGATTTAAACATCATGGGTAAGTAAAAAAATAGTATTTTTCATTTCTAAAGGGTTCTTTAATGTTTTGTTATGTTGGGATAGAATAGTTTATCTTGTGGGTTTTTTTTTTTTTGGTGGGCATCATTGTGGTGAAGAGTGCATCCAACAGTAGGCCAACAGGAATTTCGAGTTGATGCTTTATTCAAAAAGTAATTACTGTATTAATGGAAATGAAATGATCAGTCTTCTCTTTCTTCCTGTCAACACCAAATGGCAACAATGGTTATATTGAGCATGATAATGTGTGCTGTTGCTAGCCAGCCAGCTGGTAGTTAACTGTGTGACTGTAGTTTTTTTTTTAGATGGATACATTTGAAAATGTATTAAAGTAGTGTTCACAGTTTATTTACAACTAAGAAACCCCATTTCAAATATCTGCAAACACTGTCATTCATTGAATTTAATTCAGCCAAAGAATTGTGATTCTCATAACAGTAGGCTATATGATGTTGTTTCATATTGGATATGTAAAACTGTGCTATGCAATTTGTAAATCTCTAGTTATATGATATCTGAAATATATTACAAACTAGCTGCTATGAATACTAACACTAAAAAATAATGACAATAATAATAAAAAATAAAATGTAAATAATCAGGCTTTAGGATATTGCTAAATAAAAGGATGTGTTAATTTATAACACATTTTTTGTGTTATGGCTATTTTAACACATTTTGTGTAATTTTAAGTTGATCATGTGTAAAAAGAAAGAGAGAGAGAGAAACAACACAGTGTGTCCAACACAATATGTGTTAACTATCATTCAATCACATTGCTGCAACGTCACTCAGCGCCTCAAGAAGCAACTTCAGCAAGTTCGCGCCTCTTTTTTCATCGATGGATGACTTGGATGCACACGTCAGGTATTTGGATTTATGTTTTATTAGAAATTGTCAAATATAAATTATCAAATGTATTTTATTATTGTTATTTTTTTAGACGGTCAAATGTGCATTTAGTAAGCGACCTCTACTGTGTACGGGTGTTTTCCGTAGACGCGACAGGCAGTTGAGGCCTTGAGGCAGCAAACGCATCTGATAGTTAACGTTAGTGCTTCACAAATGATTTTTATTTCTCCTCATATAACTTTGGTAGGTTTGTCCCTCACTTTCTAGAGAGAACTAATTTTTAACGAGTTTTGTTTTTCTTTGTTTCATTTGTTGCAAATGGCATGATGTCTGATAAAACGCTGCAGCTCGTTAACGAGTTTGGCAAAGTGGTAACGTTACCACTTTCATTGCTATCTGTCGCCTCTCTTTAATTAAACAACAGAATGTACTGATGTTTTGTTAAATGCCCTTAAATAATAACATGATTTATCAAGGTAACGGTAAAAATTTGATTGACTTCGACAATCGAGTAGCCTACGTCTCCATCTCAAAAAGGATGTGTTAATTTGACTAATTTAACACAGTTTGCGCATTTCGTGTACGTAATTGACACAAATTGTGTGATAATGACACACTGGTGTGTATAAAAGTAGCAGGAATCACATTGTTGAGTTAAAAGTAACACAAAATGTGTTGTCCTCAACACAGGTTGTGTTGTTTTCAACATCCTTTTATGAGAAGCGCCGATCCCCGGGGTGCTCAGGGTCTGGCGCACCCCGGGATTGGCACTTCTCTTAAAAGATAAAAAAAAAATGTTAGAGTACATTGTAATATGAGACAAACAGATTCAGAATTCGGAACCGCGTACTAGCACACTACTTTTAATATTTTTTTACCATAATATATGGCAGAAATAGTAAAAGTAGTATGAAGTACCAAATTCAGGAAGACTCTTCATTGAAAAAGATTGCTTTAGGTTTATCTCGGAAGTTTATTATGCTAGCTTGATGTTTTCGTAAATAAATAGATATTGTTCATTCTAACACTGCTTGTTAACTACTCTTTTACATAATGAATGTGAATACTATGCTTAATCAGTATGTAGTCTCAGCCTCAGACAGTAGCACGGAATGTTGGCTAAACGTCTGATGCATATGGTACACTTAACTGGAAACACTTCAGGAATGTCGAAGTCGTCATCTGATTGGTTGAATTTTATCGGATTTCCGGGGGGCGCGAGTGTCGCGTTTATTTTCGGTCCGCCGGGAAACAAATGTCATGACGCCGAAACCCCTCGTGGAAGAAGAAAGCCGTTGTTTTTACAACTGAGACAATGAGCGCTTACCACGATCAACTAAACGCTGTATTTTCAAAAGTATGTGAAGTTCGCGGCTCCATTGATGCAGTAAACTTGCACAAGGTTCTTGAATGAATAATTTATTAGATGCACGCCGGTCTGTTATTGTGGGGACATCAACATTATATTGTCACGCCCCTAAATATGACGCGGTACAAAACAAACTGTGATTGGTTGTGTTACATGTCAGTCAAACGTCCTCTTGGGCGGTCCTTGGCCAAGAAATGCTGCGATAGAGTCCAGACCTTCTGCCGTCAGTCTGAAGGTCTGGCTATGCATGACTAATCAGTATGTAACATTATATATAACAGATTGGTGTTTTTGTTTGCCCTTTTGCAGCTTCAAATGGGGGACACTCCGAAAACACTAGTGGCTGTACTACTTGATGAAAAGGAGATATGCAAAAAATTGCAGCATCTCAAGAGTGCAGCAGAAATAATTGATGCTTCCAAATGTCTCCTCCCCTGTGCTGCAGAGTACCACCGAATTTTAAAATTTAACGCTGATTTTAATGAATTTATTGACACCGACCTAACTGAGAAAGTGGAAGCCTTGGACAAGTTTCAAGTTTTGTTTAAGTCGATTAAGAGAAGTGGATCACATGCATTGGTATGTAATTTCCCTTTTCAGTAACATAACTTATAATAAGTGACCTGTGTGTCATGCATACAGATTCCAGTATTATTGTACTTTTCTTAAGCATTAAATATTAATATTGCTTTTCAATTTTGAGCATGGTAAGAAACCGTTCAAGTGGCATTTCCATTCAAACATGGTGTGGGATGATGATTACAAATGATAATGTAAAGTAGTACAGACAACTTTATAAATTAAACTTATCCATTGATAAAATTTGACTTTAACCTTTTTGTGCATAACATAAGAGTAGATGCAGTTTCATTTTATTTCAAATCTTTATTATTGTACTTCTTCTTGTTACATGTTGTCCTTTGAGGATGAAAAATTGGATGTAGATGCAGCCAGTCCAAGTCATCAACAGAATGTATGTTCATGGAGGACTTGCGTATACATAATTACAAGTAATATACTTGAACATTTTAACTGCCTTTTTTTTTTTTTTTTTTTTTTTTGAAGGTTGCACCAAAGAACACACATGAAGCTGGTCCAAGTAGTCAACAGACGATTTGTATAACTGAGTGCTGAAATAACAGCACTCTTTTCATTATTTGTATCACTCTGTTTGAATTTGTTTGCCCATTCCACAGAAACTAACAGTCTGTACACTTGTACAGTACATCTGTACATTTTGCCAGTAGATGTTGACTGTCTTTATTAATGAGTGAATCATTCATCAGTTCATTCAAAACTGCTCATTCATTCAGGAGCAATATAAGTGAGTGACTTTGAGTAACTGAATCACTAACTCATCTAATAAGAACTACTTTGTGCTTTTTATATTTCCAGCATCAACGTAATATAATTGATGTAGATGCATTGCAAGCACTAATTGAAAGCAAAGGTCTGAGTATATGTGACCCTGGATCACAAAACCAGTCACAAGTCGCACGGGTATATTTGTGGCAATAGCCAACAAAACATTGTATGGGTCAAAATTATAGATTTTTCTTTTATGCCAAAAATCATTAGGATATTAAGTAAAGATCATGTTCCATGAAGATATTTAGTAAATTTCCCACCTTAAATATATAAAACATTTATTTTTGTGAATGGATGCAGCACTATCGCCAATAGAAATGGACAACTTTAAAGGCGATTTTCTCAATATTTCGATTTTTCTGTACCCTCAAATTTCTGATTTTCAAATAGTTGTATCTCGGCCAAATATTGTCCTATCCTAACAAACCATACATCAATGGAAAGATTATGTTTTCAGCTTTCAGATGATGTATAAATCTCAATTTAAAAAAAAATTACCCATAAGACTGGTTTTGTGGTCCAGGGTCACATATAAGGATTATGAAGCTTCAGGAATGCTTTCAGAGACATCAAGAAAGCTCCTTGTGAAGATAGGAGTCAGTGCGTTGGTGGATCAAAGTGGATTGTAAGTTTACAGTTGAGAAATGAATTAAAACAACTGTGAATGCGATAACGTATAAAAATGTTGAATACTTTGAAAACACACTGATTACTTTTAATAGTTTGAACATAATTGGGGAAAACTGACTGAATTTGGTTCCTGTATTTTATTTTAATGTATTATGTATGAGTTGAATTGGGTAATTCTTCCATGTTATGTCTTTATTTTGCTTATAGTTACCCTTGTAACGAAGAGAAACGGATGTTGGCAGAAAGTGTGGTAACACTGTTTCCTTCTCTTTAGATCAAGATGGGAGAAGAGAATGAAGGATTTGTAAGTTGCACTTATTAAAACACACAAAGCCCACTTTAAATAAATGCAAATTGGAATAGTAAGTATGTGTAGTATGTTAATTAGTTTACAGGTTACAAATCAATTGAAAATTTAGTGACTGTAATATATTTTTTTTTATTTTTTATTTTTTATTAGCAATATTACAGTTACAATAACACCAAAAGTACATCCACTCTGCTGGTTTGCTCGTCATGGGTTCTTGTAAAAGTTACAATTGTTATCCTCCCCCTTTCATCCAGGAACATTTCTATGACCCAGTTTCCCACAGTGGATTTATTGAGATGCGACTTCGGAATCTACGGAGGAAACTTCATGATGATCAGCGTCGCTACCAGCGCAAACGTAGTCGAATCAGTGATTCCTCTGGAGTGTCTATCACTTTGGAAATAACTGCTGAAGGGGAGGAGGAGGAGTCCTCTCGGGAGTGGACGACTGTGATCAAAAGGATGAAACCATCTCCAGAAAACCTCAATACCATCAAAACTGGCATGGAGAAAACATACAGTAATCGCAGGTTATGGGTCGCAAACAAGTCCCCAACAGTGAAAGAGATTTTTTAACAATATCCTCGATTTGTAGACATGCCATACTTGGTAAGGACTTGTGTTTTGCATGGCTTTTCCTTATAGCTAGGTATGAATAGACTTGTTAGCAAAGGGACATGGCTGGTAGATATTGGCCCTGTCCCATTTCTCCCCCCTTAAAACTTCCACTTGGTTTTGAGTGCCCTCGAAAGTAAAGTCCCCTCAATGAGGGGAAGTGGAGTTGAAGATCTTTCCCTATGAAATGGGACACCACTATACCAGTTATGATCAGGATATAAGTATCCATAATAATATGCTAGAAATCTAAAATGTAAAATAACACAGCATCGTTTATTATAGATAGATTAATGCTCATTAAAGTTATTCATTCAAGAGCTGGGAGTCATTTTCTCTTTGCCTTTAGTTGTTTTATTCACATTAAAGGTGTAATCATTAGCAGGTTTATTAGACGCTGCCACTTTAAGACCGAATGCAGATCTAATAATACACTATCTCCCTTTTAAGACATAAACTGTGTTAAAGTGAATCTCCAAACCGGTCATTTAGCCATATTTTTGTCTGTATTTGATTGTTTAGACACGCACATGAAACCCAAAGTATAGTTAGCTGGTCTAGTTGCAGTCCGTTTCCGAACGCGCGCCGCCATGGGAACAGGGTCAACGTCTCTTGCGCGGATCATTGTGCTTATAATAGCTCTTTTTACAATCAAACACCTCCCGCAATTTATAATCAGCAGACACTGCATTTTACAACAATCACTGATTGTGCTCAGTGCTGTTTGGGTTTAACGTTAGGGAGAAGTGACAGCGCGCTGTAAAGAAAAAGATGAAGCACTAGACGAACGCGGCTAGTTTTTAATAGTTTTACCTCACATCTTCTTTTTATAATCCTTGGAAGCCAAAATCGAAAATAAAATTAGATTAACTACCCAGATAAGATGTATATTTGATGGGCAGACTCTCTTGAAGCACTCGGCAGATATGAACATCGTCAGATAGATAGCTTCGTGAAATATTTTCTAACATTAGTGTTCAAAACTTTACAGTCCATTGGATGTGCATCAAACTAACATATTCCAACATATTTAGAAATTTTAACATGCTTATTTGCGAAAATATAATTACAATTCAATTGTTCCTTTCCAGCGGTGTCCGCCATCTTGTTTAAAAAAAATGACCGGCTTGCTGAGTCCGCAAGGTATCCTGGGTAATTTCATCTTCCACTTCGTTTTAAGCCTGCATCGGACCGCACTATGTTTTGAGGGTTGATTTTAAGGGGAGAATAGCACTCCCCCTTGCTCTTTAGAGTATTGGGACCATAGACTGTAAAAAATATGGACAAAGCGTCTGTGACGTCACCCATAGACTTCTGAAGAACGGTTTTGAGGCCGTTTATGGGGGGTATGGGCGGCGCCATATTTCAATACAAATGTTCAGAAAGGATAACTTACAGGTATGATGTGTTGTGTCAGATCATGGCCGAGACGTAAAATTTCAGGAATTCCACTCGGCGCAGCCTATGCTCGTTGTCAGCTGTCAATCAAGCTGTCAATCGCGCCCTTATTTGTCATACATTTTATATCTAAATACGATCTAAACTAACGAGTTAGAAAAAAATTCACCCCCCTCACAGTCGTCAGGCACTCGGAACCTATCGAAAAATACAATAAAAGTCCATGGGACCAACCTGTAAAAACATGAATTTATGCTGTGAAAACGGACATTTTAACATGGGGGTGTATGGACATTTGCTCCCTTATGGGACCTTCCCCTAGCGGATTTTCGATGTATTGCAGTTTTTCGCACTTCCGGGTAGGCTTCATTTTTCAGATTAGAATGTTGCCGCTTGATTGGGACACCCTACCTCTACACGAGAACGCGCAAAAACAAGGGTTAGGGCAGAAATCTAGGGTAAGGGGAGGTATTGGGACAGGCCCATTAAGTCCACATGAATTTAAAATGTTTGTTTTTTTTACTTTGTTAGTGCACAATACTAGTCTTATGGTGAAAAATGTATCTATGCAATTTATATATTTATAAAAAAAAGTTTGTCTTTGTAATCTTTAGTCATAATCTGGAATTTTGCTTTCCCTCTGAAATGCTGTTCCTTCTCTTACAATATCCTTTAAAAATCTTTTAACCACTCCCCTCCAATCATCAGTCTGCTGCAAGCTAGAGATTAAGGTGCATTAAAATCAAGCCCCACCACTTATTTTTCTTCATTCAGTTTAAGTCAAATCATAATACTGCTGTATATATAAATATACTGTTGTTCATAACCTGGAATGGCCCACAATGCCTCTCTGAAGTTAAGATTGCATAAACTTGACTCAAAAAGACTCCATATTTTGTGAACATACTGAGGAAACACAGTAGTGTTGTAATTCTGTATTCTATCCTGTGCTGTAGCTTGACACTGAGTTTGGAAAAATGTTTCCTGGGAAGGCTGACCTCTTTCTTCGAAAATGGGAAGGAAATATTGTTCCAAAATTGCAAAAGATGTCCACAGAGAAAAATCCTCTGGTCATGCCAACTGATAATGAGAGTGAAGGTAGGCTACTTTGCTCGTTCTGTCAAAATGTTGTTTTTCTTTCAGTGAACACCATTAGTTTTAGTAGTTCAAAGAGTTTAAAGTCAGCCATTATACCAGCCATGAAAAATGTCATTATATTTTGTGTTTTTCTATCATACTACAGATTCATGTTACAGAGCTCTTCAAATTCTTATTACATTGCTTCCCCCTACTGCGTCAGGAAGGAGCAAAGGGTGGGCCAAATGCAGTACAAAGTCAGCCCTTGCTTATCTCTTAGACATTAAGCCGGTAAGCAACTTAATTGTCCTTTTATGTTAGCTTAATTTTTTTTGTCAGTTTTCTGTACAAGCACTTTGTGATGTTATTAAATTATATGACTCTGATTTGCATAAAATTATATTGTTTTAATTTGTTTTGTTGTTGAGGTATGCATGATATTAGATTTTTGCAGATATTTTTAAACTCATTTTGGCCAAGTGCCTTAAGGTTATTTGTGTATTTTCATTTTATTTATTACCGAATGGGCATTAGGACCCAGGGGAGGCTGTTTTTGCTTCTCACGGTAGTGACTGTTTACTCTATCACGCTGGATGTTTCATTCTGTATGTACATTCTCAAATTAAATGCAGTGATCCAAAACTATGGAGGTAAATCAGTAGCTTAACTCGAGAGGTTGAAAATCTGAATGTGAGAAGAGAACTTGTCATTTTAACATTCGTATTTGTAAGTCGAAATTTACACTCACAGCTCTGATGTGAAAAGCTGAATCTTTCAATTTGCACACACAAACAATGATCAAAATATCCGTGTTTTGAATTGGAAGTTGTATATTAAGTCACAAATGTGTAAAATGACATACACAAATGTTTACGACATTTACTTTTGCACTTTACTTCAGTTTCGCTGCACAATGTCAAGTCGGCACTTACAACCTCTCAGATCTGGCGGTACAAGTTCAAATCCTAGCGCTCTGACTTTTGCTACTCCTTTTGCGGTATTCCTGTTGCAAAAAATGGATTTTATAAAATGTACTTTTATTTTTACAGGCTGGAACCAGCATCTCCAGCCTCCTGGATAATTCCCAGACAATGGTGGAAAGCCATCAACCCCACATTGTCTGCTTAGGAGCCCCAAGTTCTACAGCGCAATACATCATTGTGGCCGAGAATGACAAAGTCACCATTCCACTTGAGGATAACAGTCTGACGTGTGCCATCGACAAGCTGTTTAAAATGTATTGGGTTTGCAATGTAGAAAATCCTGTCCAACTTGCATCTGTCTTCAATTTCTTTGAAAATGTGTATGACATTCCTTTCTCTGGTGGGAAGAGATCTAAAGTTGTGGAGCTTATTTCAAAGCTTCAAGCACTTTCCTAAATTGTACCGCCATGTACATATGTCCGAAGTGCAAAAAATCAACTTCAAAAGACATCCGGAAACTTCTAAGTCATCTTAGGCATGTCCATGCACTTTCTGATGGACAGGATTATACAATTGTTTGCAGTCAAAACAACTGTCAACGAACATACCATAACTTCAATTCTTATGCTAAACATCTAAATAGAGACCATGCTCAAGCTGCAAACCCAGTACATCTAGAACAAGACTCTGACACTAGCATGAGTGAGAACTTCTCAGCTGCATCTTGCTCTGCTGCTGTTGATGTTCTAGAGACTAATTTTGATGGCTCCAGTAACTGCAGCACTTCTGACTACCAAAGCTGTGCAGCAGCATTTGTTGCAAAAATGTACTCCTCTTCAAATTGTACGCTGACCGATGTGCAAAGAAGCATCACATGCACAAAATAACTACTCTGTGAAACCCTGGACTGTTTGCAAGAGAGAACCACATCTCTGCTTAATCGTTACTCTATACCCAATGATGAATTGCAGACTTTGATGAAAGATTTTGAAAGAGGACAAAATATGTTTGAGGAAGTTGATACCCCCTACAAAATGACCAAATATTTTGCTGAAAACCACTCTTTTATCAAGCCAACAGAAATCTTCCTTGGAAACAGAGGTGACACTGCAAGAAAGCATGGTAAATTAACTCAAGTGTTAATAGCAGATACATGTCAATACATATCTATTATTGATACCCTGAAGTTTCTTTTTGACAATAAACAAATGCAAAACCTCTTTGTGGATTCAACCGACAGTGATGGTAAATTGCGTGACTACTGTGATGGCTCACATTTTAAAAATCACAAATTGTACAGTAGATTTCCTCAAGCTTTACAAATTCAACTTTATTTTGATGATTTTGAAACAACAAATCCTTTAGGCTCTAAAACCAAAGTTCACAAAATGGGAGCAGTTTATTTTTGTTTGAGGAATTTACCTGCTAGATTTAACTCGTCTCTTGAAAACATCCACTTATGTTTGCTTTTTAATTCCATTGACAAAGAAGTTTATGGTTTCAACAAAATATTTGAGCCATTGTTGGATGATATTAAATTTCTTGAAACCAGAGGGCTAGAAGTTCAGATAAATGGCCAAAGTTCAGTGTTATTTGGCACAATATGCTTATTTACTGCTGATAATCTGGCCTGCCATTCACTTGGAGGGTATTTGGAGAGTTTTGAAGCCAACAAATTCTGTCATTTGTGTCTAATTGACAAACATGAGATGCAGGGTATATTTGATGACGATTGTTTGGAGTTGCGCAATGAAGTTAATTACAATGAACATTTAAAAATCCTAGTTTAACAGGCATAAAAGCAGACTCTTGCCTAAACTCTCTAGAGTACTTTCATATTACTGATAATGTCTGTGTTGACATTATGCATGACGTTTTAGAGGGTGTGGCTCCACTCGAGATCAAACTAATGTTACAACATTTCATCTATGAGCAAAAACGTTTCACTTTAGATCAGTTGAATGACCGAATGATTAGCTTTGACTATGGTGTGACAAACGAGAAAATCAAGCCTAGTGCCATTCATAATTTAAGAACATCAGAGAACCCCATTAAGCAAAATGCCAGTCAAATGTGGTGTCTCATCCTTTTTTTGCCTTTCCTGATTGGAAATTTTATAAGTGAAGGTGATAGTCACTGGAAATTGTTCCTTCTCCTTAAAGAAATTTGTAGTATCATTTTTGCACCAGTTGTCACCAAAGGATTTGCTGTATTTTTAAAGCAGCTAGTTATTGATCACCATAATTTGTTGTTGAAACAAATCACTAATACCAAATCATCATTTTATGACTCATTACTGGCGAATGATGCTAAAATTTGGCCCACTGTCTAAATTTTGGTGCATGAGATTTGAGGGAAAGCATGGTCCTCTAAAAAGACAAGCACAAGTTGTATGTAATTTTGTAAATATAAGTAAGACATTAGCCTACAAGAGTCAGGTTCAGACTATGTTTCACTGGAAACTGGGAAGTCCATTAACAGAAAAAATTACTGTCCCAAATGTTTTTCCAGTCATGGTTGGATCTTTGGAAAAAAGTGTTCTGTTTGTTGAAAACATGAGAGACTTTGGCTATGAACTTGACGCATGTGGCACTGTTCATGTTTCTCACTCTGTTGGTGTATTCGGTCAGACTTTTCAGACTGGTTGTGTACTTGCTTTAAACTGTGACTTAAGAGAAGAGCGTCTCTTTGGTGAAGTTTTACACATAGTTCCACAATGTTTTAGTTTTTCTTAAGAGTTCTATCACAAATGTACTTTCACCCACACTTGTATGCTTATGCAGTCCAAAGAACAAATTTGAGCAATGCTGCTGATGTAAAACCTCTTCACATGATTTCCTACAAAGAAAACCTTTTTGTAAATCCAAGATAATATTTTTTTTAGTTGTTTAATACTTTTTTGTTTTGCGTTCATTTTAACTGGTCACAAATAGCACATCTATGACACAAATTGTGTGATTTAGGACACATTAGTGTGTTAAATATTTTAACACACTCCCTGTGTTAAGAACAATAACACACTGGTTGAGTTAAAAGTAACACAAAATGTGTTGTCCTTAACTAGACACACAGGTGTGTTAAGATATAACACAGGTTGTGTTGTTTTTAACACATCCGTTTGAGTGTAGCAAAAACAGTAAATCGCAAAACTATACTGTGTGTGTGCATATTACTGCTTTAAATACTCTGTGTTCTTATGGAAAGAATTAGAAGCAAACATAATTACCTTGTCAGGCTTGCTAATTTGTTGTGAGTAACACTGAATATGATAGGTGGCGCTGTTCAGCCTCATATTCAGCTGCTTTAGCAAAAACGGTATACATTTATTCATCCAAGCAATTTTCTCCCTCTCCTGTGCTTGGTCTCAAGCTTCCTTTCCCCCCATTCCCTCCACGCATACTTTATTCCTGCCTCCATTCAAACAATTCCCTCTGCCAGTCAAGCACACGCACATTTGTGAGTATAAAACAATCAGGATTGTTTTTCCTTCAACCAGCTATACACTTTGTCATTAGTGAAACCAAAGCAGTTACAGTAGATGTGGGTCAAAAGGCTTGACAGCACAGCAAAGCCATCTATGCTGCAGAACTGCTTCCCGTCTTTGTATCCATCTGTTGTTACCATGAAATTGTGCAAACAATTTTGGTCAAGCTACGCGCTTACAGAAAATGAGCTAAGATGGATCTAGCGCTGTCGCCTTGTGTTGACATTGTGAAACTGCATGATTTGTAAATTATGCGTGGAGGGCCACTTATAATATATTTTAATAGACAAGCTGCGCGCCATTTGATATTCATCCCCGGGCCGGACTCTGGACACCCCTGCTGTACGGTACTGGTGTTCAATGGTGTATGTCCATTGTAGCATGTTGAATCAAAATGCCCAGTTCGATTTGACATGTTCATGACCTGTTTAATCTTTGAAGGTCTAAACGCAGCAAAATTTGGCTTGCACTCATGTAAGCTTGCACTGAATGTCTTTTCATATAACGCGTAGCCATGCCCTAAAATCTCACTATAGGTTGAGATTGATCTGAGTGGGTGGTTACATTTTGTATGGTACCTGGGGGGCTCAGTGATGGGTAGATAAACCCATGAAAGGCATACTCATGATAGTCAATGAATAATAAGCTGTGTTAAGAGGATGTATTTTAAAATAAAAATCTTACAGACTTCACCTTTAATTAAAAAATAATATCAATGCATGCTGGAATGAAATTTAGATTTGTTTTACATAACATTTACTTAATTAGAAATAACTAAACACTACATTTGCATATAGTATAGAGTGAATATGACATGAATATGACATAGCAACCAACTGGATATTGTGCTGCATAGAAATCAATAATTTAAAATTTGTCCAGTGATAGCTGAATACATTAGTTTGGTGTGGACAGATCTACAAATGCACTGCTGGATTTGCTGGCGTTTGTGAGGTTGGTGGAATTAAATATTTATTTAAAGATATTTAAAGACTTGGTGTAAATGCATAATTTAGCTAAATCCAGGTATAGAAGGTATTACAGCATTTCCATTACTAATAATAGAAAGTTAAACATTATCATATATTTTCATATTCTGCTTACTTTCTTTGTTTAACACTTCTGTTTAAAAAATGGTTAAACAAAAACAGCAAACTAATGAAGATGGACTTCAAACCCAGAAGTTTAATTCCCCGCTGGTTCCTTTGAGATTTTCCTATGGGGTTTCATAAAGGGGGGTTTTCAACATATGAGTAAAATAAAGCCCGTGGTAAACATAACTTGACGTTACTTTGTCGTTTTGTTCTACAGCGTACACTGTACATACTTTATCATCATCTGCCTTACTTATTAAAAACGTACGTTTTCAAAATAAACATTACTGCATCACAATTCACATTTTTGCTATGGTTGTGTCGTGTGTGTAATTTACGTAGTGGAAAAAACCATTAAAGTATAGTCAAGGTATGTTTACCACAGGCTTTATTTCACACATAAATTGAAAAACCCAATTATAAAACCCCATAGGAAAATCTCGAAGTAACCAGCTGGAATTAGTCTTGTGGGGTGCTGTCAAAATAAAAGTCCCACTCTTGACACTTATCAGCCTAATAGAAAAACATATTGGCCAATGCCGATAATTAAAAAATGTCAAATATTGGCGGATGGTTAATGAGACTGAATTTTTATATAAACATGGTATGTGTATAGTATGTTGTTCTGTATATAAATATAAAGACACAACAAAATATAGTATTAGTTGCTTGTTGTTAGACCTGAAAACATTAAATAGACCTGAAAACATTAAAGGTACAATATGTAAGAATTTTGCATTAAAATATCCCAAAATCTCAAGGCCAGTGTTATATATTTTGTTAAGTTGATTACTTACAATATCCCAAATGTTTCCAACTATTTTTAAATCGTGAGAAAATTGCGATTTTAACCAAGGAAACGGGGCGTTAGAGCAGGGGAGAGCTGGGAGTCGCCAGTCAATTGCGTCATATCCGCGTCACCCTCGGTTTCCGCTCGTACTGCGTGG
This sequence comes from Leuciscus leuciscus, assembly GCF_965113295.1. NCBI lineage: Eukaryota > Metazoa > Chordata > Actinopteri > Cypriniformes > Leuciscidae > Leuciscus > Leuciscus leuciscus. Next base: position 39,722,385 of record NC_138727.1, on the reverse strand, counting down.
AGTCCTGGACAAATGCGAAAGTTGTAGTTGTAGCGTCTATCAAGCTACAAACTTTAGCTTGTTTCTTGCAGTCGTTATGGGACACAATTATTCTTTACCGATTGCAGCTGGTTCTGTCGACAAAGCATGCTTAATTTTATATTTTCCAAATGTAGCGTTCGGTAATAGTTATGTTTGTGTAAGGAAAGTATTATTGCTTTAGATTTGTGTTTAGTTTATTGACATTGTTTATCACGTCTGGTGTTTATGGCCATGTAAATAAATATAGCATGTGTTATACATAAAGATGAATCAGTATTTTGGCAAATGATGTGGGCATGTTCGAATGTACTTTTACAACAATTGTTTAGAACATGTAAAACTGCGCAGCGTTATCACAACAATGAATTCAACAAATACAGTAACATCTATGAAGTATTAAACCTTACTTTTCTTGCGGTTAATTCATTTTAATGAAATAAAAGTGTGATGAGGTTTAAGAGTCAGGAAGGAAGAAGACGCGTCGTCGTGACTGGGACTCGTACTTTATTAAAATAAAGCAAAACAAACAAAAGCCGCGCACTACGCGCATTCACTGTGGCAACCGCGACGGCACAAAACAGTTCAAAAATGAGAGCTCGGATCCACCGGTTTTCTTCCTCTGCGTCCAATTTTCTCTCCAGTCTCTCTCTCGTTCCAGCGCGGCTTATAAGCGGCCTCTCCACGCCGATCACTGCAATAAGACACAGGTGCATTTGCACTTGACCTACTTGCTCGTCTCTTCTCTCTCCCATCACAGACCGCGCTGAACCACGCCCCCCTCGCCACAAAAAGCATGTCATTAAACGCAACATTTATAAAAATAGAACTTAGCCTCATCCATGAACATGATTTTTCGATTCCCGTCTGACTGATTTACATCCACGGTGGAGTTTAAAACGACAGTTCCCATCATTCCACGCTCCTTCACATCGTCATCAAGCTACGCCGTTGTTGTTGTTTGGAATGTAGCGCCCTCTAGCGGCAAAAATTCTTGCATATTGTACCTTTAAATAAAACTGAAACTTGAATTTATTTATTTGCTTTATATTGTGTTATTCTGTTATCATGGATATGTAATTAAACTTTTAGGCAAATGTTCTGCTATGAGATATACTATTATACCATGGTTACTATTATTAGACCAATGTAAAAAGTTGTGTTGTCTGCTAAAACGTTAGACAAGAATCCAGAGTGCAAACCATGAATAAGATGTTATTTAAAGAAAAAGCACACCAAGAGAAAAGCTCAATCACACTCGCGTGTTTTACCCGAAAACAGCTGTGCAGATTTTCAGTGTTTGGCAGTGTGGAAATGGTTATTATAACATACGCCTCATGTTTTTCACAATCCCTGGGGAGACTGACGGCACCCGTGGGAGTCTGGCTAATGGGACTCTCAGGTACCAATACTTCCCTTCTCAAACCCATCTCGGAGTAGCAGTCGGGAAAAAGACAGTGGCGAATGTGAAGTATGTCCCCACGGGAGAAGGTATGAGATTGGAGGAAGGAAAAATTGCTCTGTGGTGGAACGTGATTCATTCTGAAGTGTTTTGATAGCGAGTCTCAAGTCACAAATCTCACACGAGGACAAGGGTCCTGTAAATATTGTCTCCAGACCATCAACCCCACCCTACGGCTGCAGACTTGTACCGCAATGATTTAAAACTAGGCCCTACCTCTGTTTTCTGTTTTAAAGTGGTAAAACAGTGGAGGATGACTTGAGGATAGTTTAAATGAGCACATGAGGTGACCTAGTACATTCTTGTGTTGTGTGACAAATAAGAAATGGTACTTATTGCTCTGTCATAGTGTGTACAATTAGTATAATGTGGGCTTTCGGTGGCAGTGTTGTAAATGCTCAGGGAGCTGTAACACAGCACTTTAATGATTTGGTAAGGTAGGCACAGGATATTAGAAGCGTTTAGTGAGCTAAAGTTACTTTATTCATTAAGTTGATGGCATGGTACTTTTGGTTTGGATCTGTTGCTTGCAGTACAAATGTAACGGTCTTTCCATTATCTACTGTGAAAACAAAGAGGGTCTGTTAGTATGTCTATATGTGGTCAGGGTTTGACTTGTTGACAAGGGCTAGTTAGATGCCCTATAACTACATTTATCCTTGGTTAAAGGTTTTGTTTTATTCAGCAGCTGCAGATGGAGGAAATGGAATCAAGGTAAAGTGAAAACAAGTGAATTATGAAAATAGAGTTTGATGCATCAGTGCTAATTAGCTAATTAACCACTCCTACATTTAGTAGCTGACACAAGATGAGAGGGTGCTTGGTGAAATGTAACAAAGACTAAAATAAGCAGAGTTTTTTATGGATTTTATATTCTCTGTAATTAGCTGCGTTCGCTGCAAATAATTCATATATGCCATCAGCCGCGCTATTATGAACTATAGTCTGTACTTCAATGCTGCAATCCATTAGCTGTTTTTGTAATTTATTTTATGACTAAATCTATATTAAACACAAAGCATTATTTTTAATAAACACGGCCTAAAAAAAGAGAATCTTAGGCTGCAGGAATCATAATTTGTGCAAGCCCTTGTGAAAAAACAACTACACTTAAGGATACTTTTTTTTAAAGTACTGTTTATATACACTGTTTTTACAGAGAGAAACTGGCAACTGTGGTTGCCCTAATAATCTGTAAAACAGTAAAAATGTTAACATATTTACAGAACGGTCTGAAGTGTGAAGACAAGGGGCGGAAAATAATTGGTGGGGGGCGGCATACATGATGTAAGAAAGTTCATCCTGCCTGGTTTTGCAAAGAAAAGGTCTCTCCTCACCTGCTGAACCCTTGATGAAAAGGAATCAATCATTAAAATATGCTTTAAGTTGAAACAGAATTAAAATTGATGCATGTTAAAACAGCATTACTTATTCAAACCTTTCCAAAAGCTCCTCGTTGAGTGAGCAAATGTTGCAGCTGTTTGAGAGTCCTCTCTTCTTTACGGGGTTCCATGAAAAATGGATGATTTTGACCTATTTAATGCAAATGCATGGAGGAGGTTAAAGCAAATAAAGAGCCTTTCCGTGTTTGTTTGGCCTCCTCGCTGTGCCTCAAAACTCCTGTGAAGGTTTTGGAAGTAAATGTCATAAGTGCTTAGAAAAACAAGCACAAAGAAAATACCTCCGCCTTATTCACACAGTGGATGCATTAAAACATTACATTCTCAAAGTTAATCATTTTCTTTTGGTACTTCAGACAAGTGAACACATTTCAATCCTATTTGATTGGCTTATAATACATTGGTGGTGTGTAACGTTTTAGATTTATTTTAGTACTCACTACAGTGTCAGTGAGGACATGTTTTCTGCTTTATAAATATCTCAGGAGTCATAGGCTAGCTGATGGTGAATGTGTTCTAAAAATGTAGTTCATATTAGGAAAACAAAGTAAATTACAAAGTAAAAATTACGTTGTTTTTCATCTTGTGACATTTCACTGAAGATAGTAATTTCAGTATTTTCCAATTCATTATTTTATCATCTATCTTCAATTTCTAATCTATTTTTCTCTTTTTATATTCTCAAATAGGGTCATTTTATAATTTCATGTTAACTATATAAAACCATTTCTGACATTGATGTGGAATCAAAAAGAGCTTCCTTCAGTTAATCTTTAGTTCAAGGTACTTCATGTGTTCTTTTGGCATGACAATCTAAAATTGTCCCATTGCCTTTGCATAACTCATACACTTAATCCCAGTTAACATTTCCTGCAATTACATCACATCCTCTTTTAATTAGAAACTCAAGCCTGAGCACTGCAGCTTCATGGCTTTTTCCCTGATGTCTAACATATTCAAAACTTGTCAGTATGTGATCTGTGGTCGAAGCTCAGAATGTTCGTCTGGACATGACGGCGTGTGATGTCTCTAAATAAAAGAGTTTTTGGGGGGATTAAGTGTATTTATGCTCAAGGATGAGTTATGTATTTGACAAGGTCCACAAAGTTTTCATTTGCTCTGTGGTCACACATTCCTTAAAGAACCCACATGATAATTCCTTAATTAATCCTTTTAAAGTTAGTATAATTGGTAAATGATGTATTCATAGAATATATTAGGTAAGCATGTTAGTGTGCACATCCCATTGGAAATTCAATACATATCAGAGTTCTAATAAAAACTCAGACATATGGCGTGTATACGTCTAATGTGAGAATTTCAAGGTATTTCATTGCTAATAGTTAATGTGCTAAGGTGTTAATGTGAAGTTATTGTTGTCATGACAGAAGAGTTTGAATTATGTTCACAAATAATGTAATATATAGGGTGTTATTTGTGATTCATTATTCCACATATGCAACTTGTTTTTGCAGTATTGTAATGAGGACATATTTGAAAATGATTCCTTCTGTCTTGTCCTTTGCCCAAAGAATGCAATGGATATGTCTTATTCCCTCAGAGCATGCTAATATTTAATTCTCTGGGAACAACAACTGTTGTGACTCATAGACATCTGGTTGTATAAATCGATTTGCACAATTGCACCCTAATGTTTTGTTGGGTGTTAATGTAAAATGTTTAGTTCTCAAGTTGTTCCAAACCTGCGCGGATGTCTTTCTTCTGCTGAACACAAAATAAGATATTTTGAAGAATGTTTGAAGATTTTACTAGTAATCTACTAGCAATTTCACTACATCATTTTTTCACTGTAGATGATACCACACTAATATTGTAAGAAAAAGAAAAACATCTCAGAAGTCAATCCTTCCTTCCTTCCTTCCTTCCTTCCTTCCTTCCTTCCTTCCTTCCTTCAAAGGGCTTGTTTTATCAACTCTGGACTTTTTCTAAGTGGACTTGAAATGGTGACAAAAAAAAAAAAAAAAAAACCTGTGCATCTTTAATCTCTGAAGTTTTGTAAAGCTAACCAATTAGATTAGAGCTTGCCATAAGTACTTTCTTTGTGTTCATAATGCGTCAGTTGATGGATTATGGTTAGTCTGTGGGTGTATCATCTGAGACTGTAGGTTCTGCAGATGTGCTGCTGTTAAAGAGCTGATTTTCCTCTCAGAAATCAGCAAAGTGCCTTTTCTAATCTGTCCGTGTGTTTTGTTACAGTTCTGTGTAGTCTGAGAAATCTAAAAGAATAGCCGTCTTGTGTTGTTCGGCCTGCTCTAAGCAGGTTGAGGTTATGGAACAGTAATTTGCTCTGTATGAGCTTAAATATGGGCTCTCTCACCTGTTTCCAGCTTTAATTATTGTGTGCTACACGTCTGGGGAATAGTGAAAGGACTCTGTGCTGGTCTCCTCATTTTAATGGTATTAAAAGATGTCACGCTTATTTCCACATCAGTAGTAGGTGTCCCCCCCCCCCCCCCCCCACACACTCCCTCCCTTTTTCTGAATGTGAATAAGTATATTAATTTTAATAGCGAATAAGAAACCTATTTCCAATTGTTATTAACCTCTGAATTATTGCCTTGTCATGCTCTGTATTGTCGTTACCCAAACCCCCCACCCCACATACTAAAGTCTTTTTCTAAACTCTTTAAAATTACAACACATGATGACATACTGAAATTAAAAGCACCAGACTGCAGTTTTATTTATGACTGGCGTCTAATCACATCAGATGACCAAAGTAAGGGCTGCAGTCAACATTAGGAGTAACATACTGCATCTCTACTACTGCCTGAAGTTATCTAGAGCTGTTATAATGCAGGAGGATGGCTGTACTCTGCCTCCTGTTTTGATGAAGACACTTTTGGAAAAACAGCTGTGTACAATGTCTGATTGGTAAATGGAATGAATATGCATAGGCGTCCCCATCTGCGCTTCACGATTGTTTTGTCTAAATAATAATATATGGCTGTAACACTCCATGAGCATGCTTTTAGCATCAGTCATTGTTACTCTGCCGGAGTAAATAACTTAATTTGCCTCTTTGTCATGATGTGTTTTCATTAATTTATATTAGGGCTTTACAGTTTACAATTATACATGACATGACATGACATCCTAAGAAAGTACTGGTTAAAAAGTAAATACATTGGTTTAGGGTTAGTACCTATTGAATTTACCATAAGAATGCAGTATGTACATGTAGAACAAGACTAAATAAAGTGCTACCTAAAAATATATATGGATATATTTCTTTACTTTTTTTTTTTTTTTTTTTTACTTTTTCATATATTTGACACTCTTTGTAAGCTCTGCTGTTTTCTGTTGTCTGATTGAAGTTCTGTCTGGAAGAATCCTCCAGCACCACAAATGGCTTAGTTTCTAAAAGCATTACCAAGTCAAAACAACCAGCTGGAACTAACCCCCTTTAGAGAATTGTGGCTTAGTTTTTTTCCCCTCTCTGCTTTAAGCTCCATGCATATAGAATAGCAAGCCTTATAGGAGCTGTGCACACCCCACCACGCACTGTGGGTTCCGCTACTATATCTATTATATACTGTATCTGTTTCCTGCCTTAAGCAGTCATTTGCAATGGACAAAATAAGGAAAAGAAAACATATTTTACACTGTGTCATCTCATTAACCTTAGATATTTCCCCTGTGCTGACTAGATGGAGAGCATGTTCAAACTCAACTTTGACCCTGCTCATTACAATCGCTAATAAGCCAGTAAACCGGGTTTCTGTGAAAACACTGTCTTCTACACTGGTGACCTCTAAGTGTTTCAGCTGTTGCCTGTAATTCTCTTGCTGTACATTACATAATGTGTTTCTTTGCAGAGTCAAGACGTGCATTTAATCCACACGCGCCATCAGCTCATTTGATTTATTTATTTATTATTAGAATATAGCTGACACTGTAGACTTTGAGTATCATCCTTAGGGCTTCCAAATGTGCTAAATAATGATATCTTCCAATTTGTAAGGAAATCAACTGTTTTCTATATTAAATCCATAGAGGAAACAGTGTGTCTTGTATTTTAACATCCAAGAACGCTTCAGTGTTAACTGGATTAGAATCAGATTACAAGCATTAAAATTGAAATTTAAAGATTGGAAAAAGGATGTGCATGTATGGATGTAAGTGTGATGACATCGGCTGTTGCTATACTGTCTGTATTTCAACTTAATATAACCAATCTTTTAGCTTTCAGTCAGTTTCTTGTGTATTTAACCTGTTAAGCTGCAACGCCACTTTTGAAAAATCCCCAGAAATGACATACCCAAACTGAAACAGATACAGTTCATGAACCCTTTGCACTAAAAGCACAAGTATGATCTCATTTGAAAGCTGACACCTGGTAGTTTATTGTAAATGTAGAATTAATTATTGTCATAATGAAAAAAACATTTTTTAAATAGCTTCAAAGTTTTGTAAAGTTATTAGAAATGTATTTTTATGAAACATATTCATGAAAATAAAATTGAAGTGGGCACTGTAGCAATCTAGAAATGCACGGCAGCTAAAGCCATATGTGTGACCATGTTATATTTAAAATCTGAAAATGATAAGTCTAAAACTCTGTATTTAGTTAAATGTTTTTCAAGATCATGTCAAATTACTTTATTTTGCATACAGTATATATATATATATGTGTGTGTATGTATATATATATATATGTGTATGTGTATATATATATATATATATATATATTTTTTTTTTTTTCTACTGGATTTGTTTATGATAATTAATGTCATCTTTAAATGTTTATAAACTGTCAAAATTCTCTTGTGTTATAATTTTCATCGGTAAAAGCTAAATTAATAGGCTTGTAATGGTGTATGACATGCGTGACATTAACATTATTATTATTATTATTATGATCATTTATTTTTTTACAACAGATGCAAGGATGCATCTCAAATGCATTTTTAGCAGTTAAATCAGTCAAACAATGACTGAATCCGCAATGTATCACTATGAAACTCTTAAATGTTATGCATGTTAAAAAAAATCTTATACACATGCATACTGTAGCTGCAAGAATTCACTAATATATTGATACAGAGTGTCCCTTATTGCCAAAAAAATGAAAGAGTTCCTTATTTTTCTTTGGCAACCCTATTATCTTTGATTCTTATATAACTCTGTGAATAGGTTTTTTGTCAAGATGGGAATACTGTGATCTGAAATCCATGGGACTTCAGTACTGATGAACTATATGGATAACTGCTATGTGTTCAGTGTATTTCAGGCCAGATGAGATATTGAAACATCAGTGCTTGCTTTCTTTCATTATATTCAAATATATTCTGAGTTGAGTAGTGGAAATTGTGTTTGATGGGTCTAATCTGATACTTGGATTGGAACTTAGTCTAATATGAAGGTTTAAAAAAAAGACTAAATTAAGTAGTCAAGTTACTATGCTATATAACCATCTAAGAGCAAATGGCCATATAATTTCTAGGCTGTGATTGCTGCATTAGACGTCATATTTGATTTTTTTTCTTTCCTTAAAATGGAAACGTATTGAAATTGAGTGGAATGTAATGAGGCAAAAGGTCATTTTTTTTTATTTTTTTTTTATCAGTGACACACTTTTATTCAGACTCACATTGATGTCAGGCTGTAATACTGCCCAATGGTTCTTGCAATTGAGCAAAGGTAGATAGCATTATAGTCATTATGTTCTTAAATGAAACCTCAGGCAATACATTTTCGGTCTTCTTTACTTGAATAGAATTTAATAAAACCTAACTGAACTTTTTTTTTTTTTTTTTTTTTTTTTTTTTTTTGATTCAGCAATTCCTTATTTACTTGAGGAATTTAGCTTGTTACATTTGAGTCAATAAACCAATAACTTATTCTATGCTCTGCACAGACGTATTAACATATTAACATATCATTAACATATTAACATTAACAGATTCATGTTGTTTTCTGATGAAATTCCACTAGCAAAACCATTTTATCTATACTAAACAGTAAAGCACAGTATGACTTGCTTTGCATGTTTCCGTATTTAATATCTTTTACGTCTTGAAAGCAGAGAAAATTACAGTTCTTGGAATCTTTTCAAAATATGGAATGAGGCCATTTCCCAGGTGCCGGCAGAATGGAAGAGAATGGTCTTTGAGAGCCAACAGAACACACAGACAGGATTGATGAGCCGTGCTTAATATAATAGAATCACTAACCAGCATTGGTGAACACACACAGACCCAAACTGTTCTAGGGGGTTATGAAACGACTGACCTCAGGGGATGTACATAAAGCCATCAATCCTCAATCAGGCTATATTGTGATGAGAAGAAGTCCTTTGATTTACCAGGCCGAGTGGTGACAGTTGGTGGTGGGCCGTCTTGTTGACTAGCGGAGAAGACGTTAACTGACTTTATGAAGCCGTGCTTGAGGTAGTGGTTTGTTGGCCAGTATAGAATGCCTTATGGATATTGTCAAACTATGCAAATGATCCTCTTCTCCCTATTTCTACTCTTGTGTTTTGCATGGACTTTATTGGAATGAGAGGAGAAGACTCGCTAACCGTTTTGTGTTTCCTTTGTGAATAGTACATTTTAATGCGGTGCCGTGAGGTATATTAACAATTATGCAAATGTATGGGGATATGGGATATGGGAATGCTGATTGCTTGGCCACTGTTGGAGGAATAGAGGAAGCTTTGTGGTGGCATGTCAATATATCTCTATTATTATTGTTGTTGTTGTTGTTGTTATTATTAATATTGCTATTGTTGTTATTATTATTATTATCATTAATCAATCAATAAAAAGAAATTAAATAAAAAAGAATACATTAACTAAATTAATTAAAACTATATATTAATAATATGAATATGAATATGAATAAATAAAAATGCTGTAAATTAAACAAATTAAAAATAATACATGAAATGAAACTAGTTAAAAATCAATTGTACAAAATATTAATAATAATAATAATCATCATCATTATTATTATTATTATTAACATCTGAATTCATAAAACAATTTTTTAATAAAAAAACATTTTGTAATCTTTTTTAAATTTAGAAATTATTCAAAATGTATTCAATATGCTCTCGCCTCATATACTTGGGATCAAATACTGTTCTAAAAGTAACAGAAGTTTTTTTTTCTTCAAGCATGCTTTGTTGACGGCACAATTAGCATTGGTCTTTTATGCAACTAATCTCCATCAGGAGAGTCCCCTTGTAGGAACCTGAGGTTAAGCGTCTTGTTCAAGGGCACAACAGTTGCACAGTTCATATCTTTAACCACAAAACCACATCACCCTCACTCAACTTTGTTCACATCAACTTTAGATAAAAGTCACTTAGAAGTTAGTATGAGTCCAGTGAGCCCGGTTCACCCAACGTGAGAAGTTGAAAACATCTGAAGTAAAATGAGTGTTGTCACGGGAGGATGTGTTTGCATGCCCTTTAAGACGTCCTCTTCCATTAATTTCCTGAGCCAACACCTTTCCAGTCCACTTAATGTAGAGCTAATTCCATGACCTTAACATTGATTTGCAGTTCTCCTCCTTATCAGGTTAATCAATTTGTACTGGAGGCTTCTGCAGATCAATATCGGCTTCAGATCCAAAGTGGCATCTGCTAGTTATGGTGCACGCTCTGCATTTTTGATGCTAAGTGAATCTGACAGTTTGACCAACTTCAAAAAGATATTAAGCTGTCAAAATATAATCTGACACTCGCAGCGGGATTTGTGAGGAGTTGCATGTGTGATGATTTAAGTGTTTTGCGCGATAGAAGTTTTGTCTGTGTTTTGAATGTGTGTGGGTAGAAAATATGTTTAGCTCAGTATAAAACCAATTATGCCTATAGGGAAGAGCCCATAAACCATATATAACCATGTGTGCGTAGGTGGAGGGTGTACCAACTCTAGGCTAAGGCTAGATGCGATTCCTCCTTACAAACACATTTAAATAGAATGTCATGAAATAGTTACGTGTCGCCTATAAACAACCTACACATACCAGCATAAACGCTCTTGTTAAAGTGGTTAATATGCGTGATTTGGCATGACATGATAGTTCAAATAATAAATAGCCTAATCTTTGCCTTACCTAATGCAGTAATCATATGTTGTTGTTGGATTATTGCCTATAAAGTGTGCATAAAAGCGCTCCCTTTATAATCACTTAGCTGCGACTCATCTTAATTCATCGTAATCTCAAAGTTCTGCTAATCAATTAAGCTGACTGTACAATGAATATCTTATTTAGCCAACATAATGTCTACACTTTTTGTTAGAAGTTAAATTATAACAAGAGGATTTGAGAGATCAGATCTAAGCACTGGACATTTCTAACTTGTACAATATTTTTAATTTTAAAATAATTAAAATGATGTGTGTGTGTGTGTGTGTGTGTGTGTGTGTGTGTGTGTGTGTGTGTGTGTGTGTGTGTGTGTGTGTGTGTGTGTGTGTGTGTGTGTGTGTGTGTGTGTGTGTGTGTGTGTGTGTGTGTGTGTGTGTGTGTGTGTGTATATGTGTATATATATATATATATATATTTCCAGGCTAAGATTACATTTTCAAGTCATCTCAATGAGGATTCCACTAGATCTGCATCTCATATGTCCTTGTTGTGGGAAAGTAAGATCTTTAGCTCTCTTCTATTTTCAAAAGTTAATGTGTTGCTCACAACGCTCAAAAGTGACTGTTGCTCATGACGCACCATAGCCTTTTATTAGCCTAGTGTCATGCAGAGAGTTTATACGTGATTATGTTTATAATTTCCTCATAACTGCCAGCGTTGCCCTCGGCTGCCATCCTCAAATTTGTCATATTCCACTATTGTGCATTTTGAATACAGAGTTCTAATAATCACTGTTTCTATCATCTGACTCCAAGATATGCCATGAATTCTAATGATCTCTCATCTCGGTTGGAGAGTGACCTGTAGGGCATTTTATCAGGGAGAGAAAAACATACTTGTTTTAATGCTGTCACCAGAACAGCAGGTGCACTATACGAATTGGGCACGCTGGCAGAATCTTCCTCTCTCAGTTCTCAAGTGACGTCCCTCTACAACATAAGAACACAGAGCCGGGAAAGGTTTGATGCTGCGAAGCGAGGAGGAAACCGAGGTCTGTCTTTTTGTCTCACGCGATAGGTAGCGGATCCTGCCGTTGGATCCGGATTGCGACGACTGCTCTAAATAATTCTCAAAGTGTAGCGTGCAGCAAAATGTCAGCTTTCTCGCCCTAGAAAACAATGTAGGTGAGCTGGGCTTTGTGTGGTGAGACAGCTTGTGATTCTAAAGTGGTAAAAAAGGAAGCAGGCTAGACTGTGATGTACAGGGTGTTTTAATAGTTTCTCTTGTATTAAAGTAGCTTTTTGGAGGACTGTTCAGGAGCTTTCAGCTTTTTGTGAACCCATAATAATCCCTTAAATAATATTTAAATGTTGACTGTGAAAGCGATAAAACTATGTATAGAACTTTGTATAAAAGGGATTTCAAACTGCTTGATACATTTTTATTACTTATTTTAACTATGGAGTTCTGGGTTTAGAAATAATTTATTGAAACTTTAAATGTTTAAAATTATATTGGAAGGCAAGGTTACAAAACTGATTACTCTGTACCTTTTAAATAAAAAAAATAATAAAAAAAACCCGTCATATTTGAGTTTTTTGCAAAGGTAGGCATATGTCTACCAGAATGGCAAGTCAGACTGAACAAAAATAATAATACTGTATATGAGGTTTTTACAGTGATGCCACAGAAGAAACATTTTGGGTTCCTCGAATAACTGTTCATGTTATTAATAGACAAACCATTTTTCACTATAAGGAACTGTTTGCGTGATGGAAAGTTTCCATGGATAATAAAGGTTCTTCATGTAGCAATACACTCTTTGAAGAAAAGGTTCTATATAAACCCTTAAGGGTTCTGTCAGACGCTTCATATAGAGGGGGGGGGGGTTAATTTAAGACATTTCTCATTATATATATCTTTTTTTGGCATAAAGTGTTCTTTAAAATTGAGTCAAGAACACTAGGGTTGAACCCCATTGAACCGTATGAAGGTCGTATGAATTTGTACGAATTAGCCACCTCATAAAATACGTTTGAATTGCCGTGAGATCGGTTCGGATATTCAATGTGCTATATCCATCATAAGGTCTTGCATGTACATATGCTGAGAGTGTTTATACAGTAAGTCTATGTGCGCGCATATAGAATATTGAATATTTCATTACGGCATGTCTTTTCTTATCTGTACCTTCTCAGGTATGTTCCTCTGGGCCATTATGAGATGTGTGCATACCTATGTTGCTCTTCATGAATGTGCATGTGACAAAGCCCATCGGGATGCATGTATAGCAGGTGGAATGCAGCAGGCAGTGCTGGCATGCCCTCCAACCATCCCCACAGAGAGGGATCACAGCACCCCATTCTCCAGTGGGAATTCCTCCAGCAAGGTAATTTAACAAGCCTCTGATACAACATGTATGCTGGTCAGAAGAATGACTCTTATTTTCAGTCAAAGAGAACTTCAAGCTCCCTCCGGAGCAAAGAGAGGACCAAGTCTTGGGCGACAAGTCTAGCGGGAACGCAAACTGTCACGCGAGACCCAGCCGACAATCCATCATTCCGCGGCTTCACCCAAATTTAGCTTCTGACTAGAAGTAAAAAATACCCACGTCACATTTTTAACCAGGGCTGTGAGCTGCCAGTTTTTCATGTAGAAGTATTCTCATGTGATGCTTTTGATGCTTTGTTTTTATAAAGCGAGACTCGGTGGCAGAGAATAGCTGAAAAAAATGGCACTTGACATTTGCAATAGCTGCATGGTACCTGGAGGCCTAATGTCTATTAAATTGGACTTAATCCAATTTGCCTCTATATATGCAGAAAATAGTAGTATGTCACTGTGGAGAGTTCACATGATGTATTGCCAAACTAATATGCACCACCACCATGTTATGTTATGATTCAAATAAACTGGAGGTTAGAATCAAGGATAACTCTCTTGAGGAAGTGAGCCTGGATGCATGGAATACTTAAAGGAACAGTTCACTCAAAAATATTAATAATAATAATAAAGAGTTTTAACACAGCATCAATATTATTTAAAACCCATTAGCTGTTTTTTAAGCCTAAAAAATGACAAAAACAACTTATCATGCAATTTGTGTGCTTATATTCTGAGTCTTCTGAAGTCTTAAAAGTCATACCGAAATAAATAATTATTTACTGAAAATCTTACTCAAGTCATCCATCCATCCATCCATCCATCCATCCATCCATCCATCCATATGATGAATGATCTCAAAGTTGGGCTCAGATGAATACATGTAGGATAGAGCTCTCTTGATACAGTCCAGGTTTAATGATAATATATCAAATTATGCTCTTGAGACATTGCCTTAATTTGCTTAATTGCTATTTGCTTAATTTACTTCATTTGCATTGTTTATTCTATAATTATGGAGTTGTACCTGTTTCTCAAACCAGCACACAGATCGTTCTTTATTGAGTAATAACTTATAAAATGCAGGCGTGTAGTATAATGCATTGCTGGACATGCTGCATTCACCATGTTGCTATTTCCTTTGTTTGTTTGTTTGTTTTATTGTTTTTTGTTTGTTTTGTTTTTTAATCTGACGTACTAACATTTTTAATGGGTTTTGTTAAAAAAGTACAATTTAACCACAAGGAACCATTTCCTGGTTCCTGAAACTTTTGCTGAATCTTTTATTAATATTGTATATCTATCTATTTATTTTTTTACTTATTTTTTAAAAAAACTTTGTGTGAGATGAGATGTCCACTGGTTGCATACTTTGGTCATCCCAGTATTTTGTGCTTACTCCATGAATATTGTATTTTCTGACAGCCTACTCATTTGAATGATTTTTGCAATCCTATAAGATCATGACAAATCACACTGTACAACATGGTTCTAATAAACTTGGATATGATGTGTGTACTGTTGACTGTACAATGATGAAACCCATTGAATCGTAGGCTACGACACAAGTTAATATAGAAGAACAAAACGTCATCAGCATGCGCTAGTGGTAAACAAATAGAGCAAGATGAAGCACATTTTGGCAATTGTGTGTTTTTTTTTATTTAATTTAATTTTATATGTGCTGAAAAAAAAGAGGACAAAGCGATTGAGGAGAATATGGACGGGGTCATCATGGCTAGGGAAAAGAAACAAACTTGGCATACCAATTTGCAAATGGAGCTTGAAAGTTTCATTTTGCATTTTTATTGGCTAGTAAGTAGGCGTAGGTTGTAGCAGCAAACACACTGTGAGATGATCATAAATGCCTCATTCATTCATTCATTCATTCATTCATGATCATGCAAAATTTCTGACACAGTCAGAAAATGATCGCAGGCTCTCTTGGGTCGCAAGACTGCGACAACGGCCATCTTTGAACCTCTCTCTTTTAAGCACAGATACATGCACTCACATTCAATAACAGCTACAGCCAACAGGCTAGAGAAGAAAAAAATTAATAAATGTATATAAGCTACCTATGCTATAATGTAGCTGTACAGGTCTGTCGTAGGCATTAACAGTGAATGGGGAACACTAAGTTAGATGTAAACATCCCACTGCAGTCACAGTACCCAGCAGACGCTTGTTTAAAACGGAAGTAGTTTAGCATTACTTTGCCGTAGCTCACTCGCCCATACACGGTCTCACAGGGAAGCAATGGCGCACCGTGGCTCAGTCACTCCAAACAGCACCTGGATCGCTGATTCACCACACCAGAGCCAGCAGTAAATTGACATGGTCCCGGTCTAAGCACCCCAGGTGTCTATATATAAGCCTGCCTCCATCACGTTAGGTGGCTTACTAAATGCCCACTCCACCCCCCAATTAGTGGCGTGATTGGAGCGTGAAAAAAAAAAAAAAAGTATAAGAGAACGAGAGTAAACTGAAGGATCCTAATCCTAACCTGGCCCACAGGCTACACTTTGTTACTGTACAAGTACATTTTTCAAGTATCTATATTTTATCAGAGTTCTTTTATTTTGAGAAACTTTTACTTCACTACATTCCAAAGCATAATATTGTATTTTTACCCCGCAATATTGCTGTAAAAGGGCGAGCTGTTTAGGCCCATTGCATGTGGACATATTTTCACATCTCTCTCTCTGATATTTCATAATAATTTCAGACTGAGCTCTTATCTTAAGCTCTATCAGTAGACCCATCTCTCTTTAATAGCTATTTAGTAGAATATGTTTAGTAGTAATAGTAGTAAAATAGTAAGGGTATCTGTACTAAGTAACGTTACTGGATTTGTACTCCGTACACCACTGGCTAATAAACTAGCGTCTTGCTAGCTTGCAAATTATTGGTTGATACCTCACTGGCTGGCAAACAACCAACAAACAACAGGCTTGCTCAAAAGCTGTGCATTGAAAGTGAGCTTTACCGTGATCATTGTATACTTTATTTCACAACTAAGTTATAAGAACTTACCGGCAGACTCCATCATCGACTCCAGCAAAGAGATGGCCATATCGATGCCCCCTTCTCTTCCCAAACTCGCCGGTCTGTGTCCGTAGATGGCTTCCATCATATCGAACCACTTCCAACTTTTTCTGTGAACACCACTCCGGCTGTTGTGGTCTTTCACATTACGGTAGTCACTCCGCAGTTTCTTTTTAATGCGGCACTGCTCGGGCGTCCGCTAGAACCCCTCGGCAGCTAACCTCTCAGAAACATGCTGAAAAACCTTTCCGTTTCTCACCATGCCATCGAGTTCCCTTTGCACCCTTTCATCAACGATGATACCCAGGAACGTCTACACCTCCTGGGTCTACCACGGTAACGTTATGTTGCGCACCGACATTGTTTTGCAACAGTGTTGTGTTTTAAAAATGGCGCCTCTTGCGTTGTCGTTCCCCTTGTTGCACGCGCAAGTTCTCTGTCAACCAATCAATGTTCTGCAGTGAGTCTAGCTCTACCTTTTAGTTACCGTACCACTGTGCTAGGTACCCCAACGGAAGGGTACCGAAAAAGTGGTGCAGTACGGTTCGGCATCTTGGTACCATTCACAACTTTTAACAGTGGAAACGGAAATAATTGCTTTACCGTACCGTACTGCTCAGTGGAAACGTGCCATTGGTGACAAGCTAATGCATGTGAGATCACACTTCAATGCTTTTCATAATATGTCAAATGTTAGTGTGTGCATTTCACTAACTGCTGTAAAAAAAAAAAAATTGTGATGTCACTACTCTTTCTCTTCACATTGCACGCCAATCTGCCAAAAGTTCAGCAAGAAATAGCATTTACATTGAGCTTTTTGAGTGTTGCTCTTTTCTTATAGATAGAAAAATGAATTCTCCCTACTTGAGATTGCATTTTTCGCAGGCTATGAATACCTTATCCTGCTTTTTGGGAGACCAGCCAAGCGAAAAAAAAAAAAAAAAAAAAAGAAAAAAAAAATCTATATAGACGGCATTCAAGCATAAAAGGTTCTTCTATTTATGGCTTTTGAAGATGACCAAAATTATTATTATTTTAATGTGTTGTCTTGAATGGACGTTTTTTTATTATTTATTTTTTACGTTTGCTATTTTTGGAAAGCTCTTTGGTAAAATGGCATTTGCATTGCATTGAAGAGGTACTTTAATGGCTGGCTTGAAATCCTTGAAATGGATGGATGGATGGATGGATGGATGGATGGATGGATGGATGGATGGATGGATGGATGGATGGATGGATGGATGGATGGATGGATGGATGGATGGATGGATGGATGGATGGATGGATGGATGGATGGATGGATGGATGGATGGATGGATGGATGGATGGATGGATGGATGGATGGATGGATGGATGGATGGATGGATAGATAGATAGATAGATAGATAGATAGATAGATAGATAGATAGATAGATAGATAGATATTAGCATTTCACTCAATTAATGTTGTGGAAGGTTTAAAGTGTAGCTCCCCCCTACTGATTTAGAATTTAGGCTTATTAAGAAACTGACAGAGGTCACCATGACTTTTCTCTCGCTTCAGGGCACATGTTCTTTCTTGCCTTCCTGCTTTGAAGCGAGAGGAGGAATGTGCAGGACACCGTTTGATCAAAGCAAGAGCAAAATAATTTGGCCTTCAGGACTTTGTGAGGTATCTTAGCTACCTCATCTCCAGACAGCACAACAACAACAACAAAACAGGCCTTCAAAATAGCCACATCCTCCTATATCCAAACATCTCACAAGTCTTAAAGGAATAGTTCACCCACAAAATGAATCATTGTTGACCTTCATGTAATTTCAAATCCACATGAACTTCTTTCTTCTTTTGGAACACAAAAGGTACATTTTTGAAAGATTTGATTAGGCCTGATACGCTTTTCAATATTGGGGAAAAAATATGAGATACCATTTATTCTTGAATTATTTTTAAATTCGCCTTTTATGTTCCACAGAATAGAGTCATGAGGCTTTGGAATAACTATTCAACCGTGGCTGACTGAAACTGCTGTATTGTCATTGCTCTTCTATAGAAGTTATAGGCCAATATAGTCCATCTCTTACAAATCACTTTGAAAATTATGTTGTTTTTGCAATACACTGTATGTCCATCATATAAGGCAGGCAGATTTGTTTACTTGGGGCTCAAATATCAAATTTGACTTTGACTTCCCCTGAAAGCTAACAGCTTACTTTGTCATTTAACTTCATATTTTTATTGAAATCTCATTTTGGCAACCTCAATGCTTGACAGATATTGTCTTTTAATATACAGTGTCTATGACAAGTTGGTTTGCTCCCAAAGGCGTCTCATTTCCAGTTCTTGGATGCGTTCTTGACAACCACTAATTGAAGGATATTGATTGAAAGTCAACAATAGGCCCTCTGTGAGTGCGGGATGTAACATCTCTTTCACATAAGCTGATAGCACTGTGCTTTATCTGATTGACGTTTAATAGTGATTCATCCGGAACACTTCAAAGAATTCACCAACCCCTCCAAATTAAAATAAAGCAGCATACTGTAGTTTAACTTTTGTGTTATGAGTTTCTTTCTCTACCTTCCTCTGTCTGTATTTTCATCACTATGTTGTTCTTCATGCAAAGAAGCTAGCTAAAGTCAGCGAATAAAACACTGACACAATGATGAACAATTAACAATAATATTCCCAATAACATATCGTTTTACTGAATAATAAAGTAAACATAATTTCTTAATTTATCATTGTAAAGAAACCTCATTGCTTATGCTACTCTCTGCTATCTCAGACGACGACGTCTCCTGTCTGCCACCGTAACTTTTGATGGTTGCAATTCGTAACCTCACCACTAGATGCCATTAAAAATCACACACTGCACCTTTAAGATAAAAAGTTCAACAACCGAGACTTTAGGCTTGTTCGACTTCATACAGCTCTGCGCAGACCGATCGGCGGTTGACTTGAAGCAGTGCATGCCGGTTAGAAATGTTGTCCGACTTGATACAGCGCCGACGCCACGTGACTGTGACTTATGACATCAAAGTACCGCGAGAGCATTTCGAGAGTAGCCGGAGAACTCAGCCAGCGCAGCTTCTCAAGAGCGGCTGCACTGGGCTGCAGGAGGGCTGATGACGACACAGCTGTCCCACGATTGGCCGGATTCACCGCATGACAACGATCACGTGTGTTTCGTGTTTATTCGAACACCCTTTAGTTACTCAAAAGCTCACAAATCAGTTTTTTATAACAGTAAACACTCTTTTCATGTCGTATGTTATATTGTGTCATGTTTATCAAATTAAAACTGATTAAAAAACGTATAGACTCCACTTCATTAATAGTAGCAATTATGTTGAACTGTATTCTTGTTCAAACAGACGCTGTATGAAGCAGTACATAAAGTAGGCCTATTGAATGAAAATGTCTCTGAAAATCTGTGTATTATTTGGCCTATATTACATTTATTTCACTTCAGCTGTGGTAAAGTACGCGAACACCACGTGAGCGGTCACTACGGGAACCAGAAAGTGTCCGACTTCACGTCTCCGTTTGCAGCTCCTCCCCGCCTGCACGCGGCTACTCTCGCCGATCGGTTACATCCAGCCGCAGCCGATGTCGAACACACCTATAAGCTGTGTCCCAATGTGAAGGCTGCATCCTCCGAAGGCCGTATTTGAAGGCCGATTGGCCGCATTTGAAGGCCGATTGCGTCACAGCGGCGCGACGAAGGACGTCCCAATTCAAAGGCTGCATCCTTGGAAGGTCGCATTTGATGGCCGATTGCGTCACCGTGGCGCGATGAAGGCTGTCCCAATTCAGTTCTGCATCCTCCGAAGTCCGTATTTGAAGGCCGGTTGCGTCATCGTGACGCGACGAATGCTACCCTGAATCAAAAGCGACGCCAAATGCGTCCTTCGTTTCCCGTGAAAGGAAGGATACATAAATGAACACTTAGCGGCCTATCCTACCCTATTCTACCCCATAAGTCATTGCGCGCCGTTGACGACAGCATTTATTTATTTATTTATTTTTAAAGGCGGCCGAGACTAGAGATCGGTGGTGGACAGCAAATTCACATTTAAATGTAAGTATTATGTTTTCATTTATTTAAATGGCTAGCGAAACCGAGTTAAAGTTTATTATAAACTTCATCTTAACTCCTTCGTCACCATTGCGTGGCTTCATTTGTTAGGTAGTTTGAGGCAAAACTTGTGCTAATATTAGTTTAACGACCTATTTGTAATATTTGCACTAGTCTATCTCACTTGTGTATTAGGCTAAAAGAAATATGCTAAAGAAGTAAGCCCACAACAATAAGAAAAGCAGTTGATAAGGCAATGGGGTTTCACTTTTATGTGTTTTTGTAGTGCTGTCATGAAAGCTATGTGGTTTTAACCAAATTTGAGTATATAGAAATATGATTTCTTAAGTATTTTGTATGCATGTCTTGATGTGTCATATTTTGCAGTGTTAAGAATGCACTTAAGATTGCACCCCTGTGTTAAGCTTTTTTAGAGCAATTCAGGAGAAAAAAAATACAAAGTATGTCTGCAATGTATTGTTCTGTTGTTGTTAACAAGCCATGGTTAATTTGCTCTGCCCTTAGGATTGCAAGTGTCCTGGGACAGGTGAGGGTGTGAGTGGGAAACCCACTGCTGAAACTCGGCCCTGGTTTGTCCTCAGGGCCCACGGTGAGGAGGAGCCAGCACCAGCAGCACCAGCACGAAGGCAGAGGCGAAGAGAGCAGGGAGAGGATGGACAGGCTGTTTTCTCTTCTTGAGAAAATGATTGAAAAATATATTTTTTTCTACATATTCTTTAACTTTTTTCACTATTTTTTAAAAGGAAAGAAAATCTGTACATTATTTTTATGCAACTTTAAATGTGTAAATAAAAGAGAATGAATTGTTCTGGACATTGTTTATTTTTTTGACAGTCATAATTTCTACATGAAACAAACTCTTGTATACCTTTTTTTTTTCAAATAAAATTGGTAAATGAAAATCATTTGTTCCATGGCCTACATTAAAGTACTTTTTCCAACTATTAACAACATACGTTAAACATATCAAAATCAACAAACATTTACAGTACATAAAATAAGAAAAAAAATTATGTAGACCATTATTAGAATTCATTAGAATAATAATTAGACTTTCAAAAAGAGTAATTTCTGAAAAAAGTACTTTTAATAACAAGTTTTTAGTAACAAGAGTAAAACTAGAGGTATGTATTCTGCAGGGGAAAAAACTCCTTGTCAGGGTTTTTATTATAGTTTGTATTTATATTATGCTACTCCTGCATTTTACTTATGAATATTTTCAAGGTTGTTACATTATATACTTTTGTGTAGTTTAATGTAAAATCATATGTGAGGGAAACAAAGGTACTTCAGTAGGTTACTTCACATTTGTACGTGAATATTTAATGAAATATGCAGTTCCGAAAAGTCCCATATCAGTTTGAAAATTAAAGTCTCATATAAGTTTGATATGTCCCATATCAAAGGGCGCATTTGAAGCGCTCGGACCGGTCTAGCCTACGGAGGATTGTTCTTGTCGCCTGGCAACCGTGACAGCTGCCGATGACGAGCGCGAGAAATACTGGACTTTTTTTTATATTCAATTGGGTTTTATTTTCAAACAGGGCTAAACCGAAAATACATGACCTGGCAGCGCCGGGGCTGAAACATTCTCACCATGTCCTCCAGTAAAATATAAAACATAAAAATGACAATAGCCAATTCTGGCTCCATAGCTGTTTACTCAATTAGGCTATATCAAATGAATGATCAGGATGGCAGCTGTCCTCTCGCACTGTTGAGGAGCGGTGATCAGAAACACCTGGTTGCGCAATTAGGAAATCCTATGAAGGCTACATGGTGCGTCCTTCGGAGGACGCAAAGGCTGCATCCTTGAAGTCTTCAGTCCTTCGAAGGATGCAGCCTTCACATTGGGACACAGCTATAAACTGTTTCACAGACATTTGATAAACATAAATGGAATAAGTAGCCCCTGTTATGGTCAACATCAAAAGTTGCAGTGAGTATATTGTGTGGTCACCAGCTGCTTTAAGTACAGTGCATCCCATGACTGAGCCATATTTTCCTATTATTTCTGTGAGATGTTACTCCACACTAATGTATATCTAAAAAAATAAAAAATATATATATATATATATATATATAAATGTGAGCAATAAGGTACTCGAGGCTCCGCTTCACGTTGTGCCTAACAACGCCCTTCAGCCGTGACTTATTAACGATACAGAACTAGCCTCGAGTACCTTATTGCTTTTGTAAAACGGTTACCACACAATACAAATATTAAAGCCCCAAAATATATATCAAGTAAAATCACTAAAAACCTTCCTTCCACTGGAAAAAAAATAGTCCCTGACCATGAACGGCAACAGAAGTTACATTATTTCACTATTAGATGGTGGCAAAGACTGTCTTTATGAGTGAGTCAGTCAGTTTTTATAGACTTTTATATTGAAAGGACTGAAACTTGTGAACACGGAGGAGCAAGACACAACTGATAAATGCTTTGCCTAGCGCTGTCAGAGTCAGGGAACGGGAAACCCCCTTTACTATTTAAAGGACAAGGTATTGCAGCGGACATTCAAACAGATTTTTTATTATGAACATACTGTAGGACTGACCTGAAGGAAAGTGCTATATCTGAATGCTGGTACACTTGCTCACCAGAGGTGGAAAGAGTACTGAAAATTTGTACTCAAGTACAAGTACCGTTACATTGCTGAAATAATACTCAATTACAAGTAAAAGTACTGGTGTCAAAAAAGTAATTAAGTAAAAGTACAAATTACTCTTCTCAAAAACTACTCGGAGTACTAGTTACTAATTACTTTTTAGCTGGCGATAGTTAATGCATTACCAATAAAAATATACAACCAAATCATAGATTTATGTAGAAAATAGCTACTTTTAACACATTTTTACCTTATTGTCGAAGGACATTAATTAGTGGATACTGGAATTTCTAACTTCAATATGACACCTTGAAATATGTCAATATTCAGTAGGCCTAGCCTATAATTTTTAATACCATCGGGAAAACTACTACATACTAAATATTTTAATATCTACATTTTTGTCCATCCATTTTGTCAAGGCAATCATTATTTTCAAGCATTGAAAAGCACAACACTCATTGTAACAGTAATCTATTTGAATGGAAAAGTTTAATTCAAGTCTTCTGAAGAGACACGTCCACTTTATAAGGAGAGATTTTAATTCAGGCTTTTGTTTACATATTTAAACATTGATCAATAACCATTACAATAATCTAATATTTACTCACTCAGTGTATTTGTCTTTACAATAGGGTAACGTGAACTGTTGCAATAGCTCACACACAGCACGAGGAAGCTTGATTTCAATTCAAACTGAATTTAATTTGCAAAAAGACTAGATTTTTCATAACTTTTGACAGCGTTTAATTCAAGAGCATGGAGAGATTGGAGCTGGACGTCATTTGAGTCTGCAGTGAGAACCTCTTGGAGAGATTCGCGATTACACATGATATGACACACAGTCCGAGAGCGCACACTCAATATCCGAGTCCAGTTCACTCGTAGCCTACATTTGAGAGCTCGCGTCCAGTTTTCTGCGATTACATGAATGTGCCCTCGCGTTATAATATTGTTCGTGACATTTGCCATTAAAATATGCCATAGAAACTTGCAGGTATTAATACAATTATGCGTAATAGGCCTACCTGCAATCCCGCGCTGAGGGGAGGCGGGTGTGTCAAACTCGCTGTCGTTGAGATGAGAGAATGAGAACACGCAGCTGGTATCGTATTGGTGTATAGGCCAAAATGAGTATTGACAGATATTTCAGTATTGATATGTATCAAAATATAGATATTTTGACAGTAGTACTATGTAGTTTGTTGTTCCAAACTTTCAGTCCAGCCATTAATCACTCTGAGCTCCTCGCCTCCTTCATGATCAGCTCTTCAAAACCTGCTGCGACTGCGGCGGCTTTCATTCAGTCCAAATATCAGGGGTTTTATTGGTCCGTTTACGATCGAATATTTTTATTGGCTACCGAAATGCCATTCAAAGATTTGAATATCAATTCAAATTGTTCTCAGTAACGAAATGTGATTTTACAAGTAGCGAAGTAGATTACTTAGCTTAATATGTACTTGAGTACAAGTAAAATTACAGATTTAAAAATATTCTCAAAAAAGTACAAGTACCCAAAAAAACGACTTAATTACAGTAACGTGAGTAGTTGTAATTCGTTACTTCCACCTCTGTTGCTCACTCAATCTCTCTCTCTCTCTCTCTCTCTCTCTCTCTCTCTCTCTCACACACAATACTCTACATAATACTGTAAGCTTCAATGAACAATACCAATGAGAACAAACATATATTTACATTGCTAAGGGTGCTGTGTAGTGATGCATTGAACCGTTGGGTGAAGCGGTCATAGACGTTTTTTATCGTGACGCTGCTATTGACCAATCAGAATCAAGGACTATTCGTTTTATAAAAATATATATATTAGGGGTGTAACAGTGTGCAAACATGACGGTTCGGTACGTACCTCGGCTTTGAAGTCACGTGTTGGTATGGGTTAGTGCAGCAATTGATCCATACTTCAAAATTTAGTAGAATAATCAAATAAAACGAATAATCCTCGTCCAGTTTATTGGTTAAGTTGTCATCCCATTCAAAAACGATTTATTTGTATTTGAGACACTTTTTTTTCCTCCAGTCAGTACTCCCGGTCTCATCCTTGGTGTTTATGCTTTATTTTATGTGCAGTTTTGTTGGAAGACATGAAGATGAGTTGACAAGGCTTCAGAGGGAGCAAATGTTCCCTCATATGGAGCATCACATGAGGGGGTAAAGCTGAGACTCCCTGTTGGTCCGTGGGTGAAAGTGCTTATGTGTTAGCAGATCAAAGCCCTGGCGGTGTTACCCCCTCCTGCGCCATCTCACTCCTCCACACCTTCTCATTCGTCCACCTTCACAAAGAAAACACAGACCTATGATCCCAGCCTGTTCTACCCAGGCTTTGATTCACCAGGCACAGGATTCTTATTTTCTTTCCAGGCACGGCAAGGTGGCTTTGAACTCCGGCGTCGTGGAGAGAAAACCATTCAGCTTTGCATGGAAGGAGCTAAAATCCAATAACTGCCTGTCTTCTCATTCTCCCTGTGGTATCAGAAACATCATAAATACTTAAATGAAGTTCTAGACTTAGCCAGTACATATGTACACAAGTTTGCTTTAGCTTACAGATGAATTACCTTTTGTTATATAAGAGCAAATGGCCTCATGTGGCGGCTCTTTGGGTCACCGTGGGGCTGAGTTCACATTTCCTATTGTCGTGCTGTGCAGCAAAGCATGTGCTTTGTTTACCTGCATGATTGATTTCAAGTGGAGTTATGTACTGAGCACTGTGAGAACAGGACTACAGCTCTTGTATCTCTCAGACCCATAGGTCATGTTACAGTCATGGCTGGTGTTTAATATACTGTCTGGTTGCTTGGCCCTTGTGAATATGCTAGCCCATCCTATACTCTCAATTATTTACTTTCTTATTTACTTGGTAAGGATCCGTGCATTATTAAGTCTGGCTGCGATCAGTCACGTACATTTATTTACATATTGGCTGTTTCAGTGAATTTTTCCATATATCTGAAATGAGATTTTGGAAATGTAAAATAAGGTTATTGGTATCCCCATTTTTGTACTTTGAACTGTCCCTTGAATTCTGGGAATATTTAGGGTATATTTATAAAGGTATCCTATATACATGGCTTCAGAGGGAAAATCATATTTAAGTGTGGCTGCCATGCCAGATCAGTCATATTTTTCAAGTAATATTTTAGTGAACATTTCCATATATATCTGAAATGAAATTTTAGAAATGTAGAATAGGTTTATATCTCCATTGTTGTACACTGTAAAAAATAAAAAGTTGAGTAAACTTAAAAAAGTAAAGCAACCAGCTGCAAAGCATTTTTGAGTTTACTCAACTTCAGTGGTCGAAGTTCATCCAACTACCAGTCCAACTCAAAGAAATGAGTTAGCACAACTTTGCAGCTGGTTGCTTTACTTTTTTAAGTTGATTCAATTTTTTACTTTTTTAAGTTGATTCAATTTTTTACTTTTTTAAGTTGATTAAACTTTTTTACTTTTTTAAGTGGATTCAACTTTTTCAAATATCTCACCCAGATACTTGTATAGCCTTCACATTAAGAA
Organism: Leuciscus leuciscus; assembly: GCF_965113295.1. NCBI lineage: Eukaryota > Metazoa > Chordata > Actinopteri > Cypriniformes > Leuciscidae > Leuciscus > Leuciscus leuciscus. The sequence continues at coordinate 39,695,789 of NC_138727.1, read as the reverse complement.
TCCAAATGCAGGGAGTAAACCACACTGTAAATACAACACAATACAAAAGACATTGCTATCATTACAGAACTTATTTATTGACAAATATTCTGCAAAACACCACATTTTCTATTTGCATTAGGTACACATATTTTAAGGTGATGAAGTTCTATTCCACTCTTCAAGATTAATAAAAATTAAAAATAAATGCACAAAATTAGAGTACAAACTGGAATAAATAAATGCTCAACCTTACAATTATCCATATGGATTGCAGCTACTTGGACAATCTTTTGAAGGACTATGCAAAATAAATCAGCCTTGCGGAGCACTTTAGGTCAAGATAAATAAAAGTTTTTTTTTTCTAAACAAACTAAACAAATTTTTTCTTAACCACCAGTTACTACTGGTGTATTTTAATACTTTAGGATAGTCCATTGGGGCCATAAATCAAGCCAAAGAGGAGAGTAACAACTGTGGCAAAGGTCTTGCACATTATCTGGCCCAATCTGCTCTTATAGTACTACAGAGAGGCACCTTATATTTGGGTTTGAGTGGCAACATCATCTTCAACGATAGTTAAGATCCTCATCTTCTCCCCTTGTGAATGTCTTCTGGCTCTGTGTCCTGCAGTAGAAAATAAATCAGCATAAAATTAGGGTCATTTTTATTTTATTTTATTGAATTATGTTAGACCAGAGTGTCCCTAAAGGTCTGCTCATGTAACTTCACTTGAAACACGGTCATGTTTAACCTTATGATTGTGCACTGTATTGTTTTAACAGGTTAGATATCAGAGGGAATGTCTCCAGACAGTGTTGTGAAACAGTACTTTTCGACTGTCTTTGCTTTGATAAAATAACAACTTGTTGAATTTGTGCTATCAGGTGAAGTCAAACTGATCACTGAGAAAGTTTCAACTACGATTATTTAATAAAGTATTTTTTACCATGACTTTGTCTGTTGATGATAAGTTTTGTATATCACACAAAACCTATCTCTTAACAGCATCTGGTAAATAGGTGAAATATATCAGGTGTGTGTATACGCTGATGATCTTCTTACCAGGCAAGTCTTCAGAATGTTTCCAGACTTTTCCCTCATAAACAAAGGCAGACCTTTAAGAGTTGTAGACTTTCTTTGAGGAAGCACATTGGAGTTTCTGTGTCTGAAAGACAGAAAAACAAATATGGAACAAGTTATATACAAAGAGAAGCATGGGAATTACCTTGAAAAAGAGATGGCACCATTTAGCCTTTAACCAGAGAGATATGATCAAATAATTACTTGATGATCAAGTTGGTCTAGGAAGATCTTCATCTCATCTCCATACGCTCCACCACTTGCTTTGTACGACTAGATGTGTATTCATTTAACCAAGAGAAAAAGGTGCTCTTCGGATCAGTTTGTGTGATCCTGTAATACTCAGCAGAGAGCAGAGACCCTAAAAAACAAAAAAAAAACATTGTTGAAACAGTAAGAATTAAGTGTAGACCAACACAAGTAAATTCAGTTCAACTCACCTGATCTTTTCAAAAATAAAGGCCACTGTTTCAGCACATCCAAGGATCTTGTCACTGTACTGATGTTCTTTAGTCTAAAAAGGACAAATACAACAGAACAAAGATACATAATTTTATTAAACAAAACAACAACAACAAAAATCAGTTACAGTAAGTTAATTTAACATGTAGTAAAAATAATAAAGAAATTGAATAATCAAATGTGAAAAAGAATCAATGCATACTAGTTCCCCTTCGTTACGGGGAACTCCCGCTGCGTCATATCAACGCTACGGGGAATGCCTTATCTGAAGTCACTATACAACTATTCCAATCTGGATTGGTGTGCGTCATCGTGCGTCATGACGTTGCATGTGACGGTGACCCGGACGCTATATAAGGGTCACAGGAACAAGGAAATGACAGCTTCTGTTCTTCAGCAGCGTTCTATGTCAAACTGTACGTCTTATTTGGTGTTGTCTGTCAAATCTACTATGGCGAAGGCAGTGTGCGTCTCCTTGATTTAAGAAAAATTAAAGAAGCAAGGATGGCGCACACTTGCTTTGTGGTGTTGGGTTGTGAGCGGAGCTTGCACGGACAGTTCTCGAGGGCACTGTCTATTTTGTGCAAACTGAAAGGATTCTGTGACTGGGATCTCGCGTTTGCCGAGGCAGCGCGTAGGTTTATGTCTGCATTGCAATACAGAATCTATAGTGGCTCGGATCTCGCGTTTGCCGAGGCAGCGCGTAGATTACGGCTACTCTGCAATAAAGATTCTGTGACTAATCTTGCGTTTGCCGAGGCAGCGCATAGATTAATGTCTGCATTGCAATACAGAATCTATAGTGGCTCGGATCTCGCGTTTGCCGAGGCAGCGCGTAGATTACAGGTCTGCAGGGTGTAGACTCTGAGTTTACTCTTCCGCTCCCGCCTGAGCCTGTTTAAAAAGAATAAAATAGGCTTGCGTTCCTAGTGCATCAGCTCGCGTCTGTCGAGGCAGCGCGTTGTCTGTTTGCATTGGGTTCGCACGTGGAGCAGTGTTTACAGGTCTCGCGCACGGTTCGGAAGCCCGCGTCACTGCGGCTTCTTCCGACCGTGTTAAAGACCCGGTGTTTGATTTATCTGATTCTGAGGAGTCAGATACTATCAACACTGAACCACGAATATTCACCACATTATGAGGAGTTGCTGGAGAAAGACTGGGGCTGTAATGTAATTAAATGTTTGGTAATTTAATAAGAAGGAAGCGTCTAAAAAGAGTGCTTCCTGCAAACCCAGTCAAAATCCTTGTGTCAGAGTCTTCCTTTTTCAAACGATCTCCATACTGAGGTACTGAGATTGTGGAATAATTGAAGAAGAAAATTAAAGGGGAATTTAATGATGCAGGGGGTAGAAGAATATTTCTCCCAGATATCGTATTACCTCTGATGACTCAGACACGTCCCTCCAAAATTAAAGTGGAGCTAATATAAATATTATCTCGAATTTGGTAGGGAAGGTACCTACATATGGTAGTCCAGGTCCCCCGGGGACAGTCACCAGCTCCTCATATTCTGGGAAGTCACCTCTTCCCCTCCCCTTCCCCCTGTACAGGGCTCGGGGTCAGAGGAGACGTTCTCATAAAAAAAAAAATTTAAAAAAATAAACTATGAGGTCCTGGCGTAAAGACGCGGACCCTTATGGGCACTTCATATTATTTTCGGTTAGTTCCTGCCGATCTATCGCTTCAGGTCACCGAATCTCAAAACCTGAGGTCAGTCTCGAGGGACTGATCTCCTTATTAGATTATTCATCGGTTACGTCCTGCCAGTAAACTGCTTCAGACCACCGATAAGCACATTATATCACCTGAGACTAACCCAGAGAAATTGATTCCTCTTGTAGATTGTTTAGACGCCTGGTCAGGCCTTCCGAATATATCTAAATGGACCCTGGGTATAGTTAAAGGATATAGAATCCAGTTTAAAGTAAGACCACCCGATTTTAACGGGGTATTTCACACACTGGTTTTCTCACATCAGCGCCAGGTGATGGAAAATGAAGTTGAATCTCTTTTAGCAAAAGCAATAGAAATTGCCCCTAATCAGGAGAGGGATTCAGGTTTCTACAGCCGTTACTTCATTGTTCCGAAAAAGGATGGTGGACTTCATCCTATTGTAGATCTTAGAGTATTGAATAAATCTTTGAGGAGATTTAGTTTCAATATGCTCACTATACCCAGTATCATTCAGCAAATCAGATCTGAAGACTGGTTTGTGACAATAGATCTCATGGATGCTTATTTTCATAACTTCATCATCCATTATCATAGGAAGTTCCTTAGGTTCGCTTTTGGGGGGAAAAGCTTACCAATATAGGGTTCTTCCTTTCGGCCTAACTCTATCCCCTTGCACTTTCTGTATGGATGCTGCCCTTGCTCCACTGAGACTTCAGGGGAACCGCATCCTAAATTATTAGATGACTGGCTTATTCTGGCAGAACCAGAGACGCTAGCAATCCAACATCGAGATGTTGTTTTGCGTCATCTTCAGTGCTTGGGGCTAAGGCTCAATGTCAAGAAAAGTTCTCTGTCTCCTCTTCAAAGAATAAAATTTCTTGGAGCTGAGTGGGACTCGCAATCTATGCAAGTTCACTTGACCCAGCCACGTACTTAAAGTATCGTGGCTGCAGTTAGAGCTATCAGGTTAGGCCAGGCCATCACTGTCAAACATTTTCAAGGAATTTTGGGCCTTATGGGGCCCTACAGTGGTGGCTCGGGACCAGGGGGTTTTCCCCAAGGGGCAACCCCTTCCGTATGATTAGAGTTACGTCCAGGTACCTTCGTTCTCTAGTCATATGGAAAGACATACGGTTCCTGTCCCAAGGCAGGTGCTTGGAGCTTCGTGTCCCAGAAAAATTCTGACCACGGATGCTTCCCGCAGGGGCTGGGGTGCGGTCATGGAGGGCCGGTACACCCGCGGGGTCTGGAAGGACCATCACCTCTCATGGCACATCAGTTGCCTGGAGATGCTGGCAGTATTCTTTGCCCTCAGGCATTTCCCTCCAGACCTCAGAGGCCATCAGGTCCTTATTGGGGTGAGGGCTATGTATATACCTGTGGTTGATAATGTGGGAGCAGACACCCTGTCGAGGCAGGGGCCCAGGCCAGGGGAATGGAGGCTCCACCCCGAGGTGGTGGAGCTTATATGGGAGAAGTTCGGCCAGGCGGAGGTAGATTTATTCGCTTCTCATGAGAATTCTCATTGCCCGCTCTGGTTCTCTCTCTCGCATCCAGCCCCGTTGGGTCTGGAGGCCATGGTACAGACGTGGCCGAGGCAACGTCTGTACGCCTTTTCCCCCGGTCGCTCTACTCCCTGGAGTTCTGGAGAGGGTCAGAGGATTTTGAGTAGATCTTATTCTCGAAAAACCACACTGGCCTTCTCGAATAGGGTGATCTGGTGGCCGAGGTCATCAGATCAGCTACCTCCAGAACTCCCCGGCTCAGGAAGTTTTAATTGAGTTAGCTGGACCCAGCCTTTTACTGCCCTATGGCTTCAGTACTGGGATTCTTCTATACTCTAATCGGGACCTCTCGTCCACGCTCAGAGCCGCTATGGCGCCTACGGCCTCCGTATGCTCTCAGGGTGGTCCACCCGGGTCGTCCCATGACCTCCATATTTCCCTGTAGCCTTCTAGGATGAATCCTGTTATCCTTGCAGGCTGACAGGTCTGTGGAAAGAAAAGCCCCTGTCGGTTCTGCGGGATACGTGTATATATGTTAGATTAAAAGAAAATCGACATATTTTGGAAATCTGTTAGCTTTCTAGTAGAAAATTTCCCCGGTCACCAATAAGGGTACCGGAGGCTATCTTATGATTTCCTCTGGCTCTTCATCCTTCGTTGCTATAAGTGTGACAGGAGAGCCTTCTAGGCTTTTAGGGTTATCCACTAATGGTGCCTTGGAGTCAGTGTCCTGCCTTTTTAGGCATATGTATATATTGGACCTCACTTCTGAGGCTGTTAACTCAGCCTTTTTCTTACACCAAAAAAGACAAGAATAAAATTCTTAGTATAGTGGGTTCTATAAATTCTCCCCTGTCCTTAGCAATGATCCTCACCTTCAGAGTGCTTTCTGCCTCTGTATGCTGCGTCAAAATCTGGATGAACCCTGTCTCTGCAGGCTATCATATTAAATTGCTTAGAGCCTTTATTCGGCTCCGCAGAGTATATCTATATAGGGTATTAAATGGGAGTTTGTTAGCTTTCTTTGAGATATTTCTCCCCGGTAACCAAGGTACCGGAGGCTATTCTAAAAATTCCTCAGGCTCTTCATCCTTCGTTGCATGTGCGGTGTAAGCAAGAGAGCCTCTTAGGCTTCCAGAGATGATCCACTAAAAAGGTGTTAGGAGTTAAGTGTTCTGCCTGTCATTAATCAGGCCTATATACTTGGACCTTAATATCGAGGTTGTTGATGCAACCTTCCCTTTGTACACCAAACAAGAAAGAATAAAATTCTTAGCACAGTTGGATCTTTCACTCTCCCTTGCTTTAGTGCTCTTGAGTGTGCCAGATGTTTCACACCAGGGGCGCCTGTTCTCGGTGGGGGCTAGCTGGTACTCGTTCCCCGTAGCGTTGATATGACGCAGCGGGAGTTCCCCGTAACGAAGGGGAACGTCTCGGGTTACTGGATGTAACCCTGGTTCCCCGAGAGAGGGGAACGAGACGCTGCGTCCCCTCTCCCCACCTTCGGGGCGCCCTGAGAACAGCTGCTTTGAACCTTTTTCGAAGCTGTCATTTCCTTGTTCCTGTGACCCTTATATAGCGTCCGGGTCACCGTCACATGCAACGTCATGACGCACGATGACGCACACCAATCCAGATTGGAATAGTTGTATAGTGACTTCAGATAACGCATGCCGAAGGCATTCCCCGTAGCGTTGATATGACGCAGCGTCTCGTTCCCCTCTCTCGGGGAACCAGGGTTACATCCAGTAACCCGAGACGTTTTCACTGTATTTATTAAATATGACAGATATTAAAGATACAAAAGTTATTATAAGAGCAGTGAGCTATTTTGTCTTTTGTAGCCTAATATTTGTTTAAGGATACACAATATTTGTATCCTATTCACTTTAAAACATACTGCACACATACTACCCATTCTATTATTTAATATGCAAAGTTAACATACATATTTTTAACATAACACATTCGTTTTGCATATATAGGCCAATATTATTAAATGTTTCCTCTAAATTGTATTGTATTTAATTATATTGCACTGTAGAATGACTGAGCCTCAACCTAAGCATGTACAAACTGTAACTGAAATTTGTATACGTGACAAATAAACTTGAAATTAAATTGAACGGACTGCGGTCACTTTAAGAGCTCATGGATCTAATACTGAAACATCTAGGTTTCACCAAATTGGTTATGTTCATTTAAGAAATTGCCGACCGTGTTTACTTGAATACTTTTTTTATTTTGTTTTTTTGTTATTGACATAATTGTATGTGTATGTCACTATTAAATCGCAATACGCCACGAAAGATAGCTGAATTCGCACTCAGATTCTGTCCGAGTCCGAGAGAAGCAGCATTCTGTCTCTCAATCAACGCAAGCACCGCATTTAAGTCTTTATTCACGACTAACTGAGCTTAACATTTTTAACATATTTTAAACACCATGAACGTCCTTGTCCTTCTTTTCTCATTCAAGCATGTTTCCTCACTCTAACGTTAGTCTGGGTAACTTAACGTTAGCACGTTAGTAGCAATGTGCTACGTGGATAATCTCGAACAATAGAAACTTATCGTCACCACAAAATATATCTTTTAACATAATACTATATTTTATCAACATATGTGTGCAATTTATAACCTATTTTCATGTATAAAGCTTAAAGAAAACTTACCTCAATCAGATGAAATCCAGTCCCTTCGATAGCGTGGTTGAACGAGGAAACCCCGAGAGTAACGTACAGCGAGACAGACTGCGCATGCGCGATGACGGGAAGTTAAACGTTCGAACTATGAAATCAAAATATTAAGTTTTCTCAACTTAATTGTTTGTGTTCATTGGACAAAATAGTAGTACACTTGCAGTTAAATAGTTTTCATAAGTAAAGTCAACATTGCAGTCAAAAATTTGCCCACTCAACATAAAATTTTAAACTGAGTTAACATTTTGCAAGTTGGATTTTTTACAGTGTACTTGATCAAATAACCCTTACCAGTTGCAATATATTCACTTACTCAACTGATTCATTTAAAAATATCATGCTCAAATTAAGATTACATATTAGACATTGGTATATCTCGCAATCACAAAGGAGAGCTAAAAAATATGTCAAGATTTTAGTGTTCCTCGCAGAAATCAGAGGACATGGAATACAGAACATGCGACTTACAGACGTTTGTGATTTATTTGATTAGCCTTTTTTTCATTTTGGATCTTTTCATTCAAATATTCAAAATTATAAATTTTCAATGAGGAGTGACTTTGGGGTAATTTGAAGGGGTTATCCACTTATAAAATGTTATGTATCCTAGATACAAAGCTTCAGAAGGTGAATCATTATTATTAAGTCTGGATGCCATGCCCGATAAGTCAAATTTTTCACATAATATTTCAGTGAACTTTTTCATATATATCCAAAATGAGATTTTGGAAATGTAAAAATAGGGTTATTGATATCCCCATCTTTGTACTTACCTGCTGTTTTACGGCCACCCTGTCTCCCCTGGCTAGTTCTACTCAGTGCGGTTATTTAAAGCCTGATTGGTTGCTAAAGTGACCCATTGCTCAGTTGCCTGCTCTCTGGCTTGTCCTGAGATTTACAGATTCATGTGAGCCAAAGCTCTTCTTCCTGTCTCACTACACACACACACACACACACACACACACACACACACACACACACACACACACACACACACACACACACACACACACACACTAACACAGTAGCAGATTTGGCAGGAGAAGAGATCCTGCGCACATTCTTTGTTATACATCAGACACACTTGTGTGCTCACCATTTATTTTTCTGTAATACCCACACTCACAACGCATACACAGCAAAAGCATTCTTGGATACACACAGGATCTATTATGCACATGTTTTCAGCCCATCTCCTCTCACTATCTCTCTCTACCTCACACACAGACTCACTCTCTCTCACTTTCACAGCCAGAGTCACACATTAGGCTGTATTCACTGGCCAGTCTGACAGCTGAGCTCTTTGATGCAGAAAGAGAAGAGTGTATCTCTAAGGTAATATTGCACTCTGCTGCCAAAAGGGGAAAAAAAGAGAATGGTTTTGGACATCAAAACTTAATCGTTTTCACACCAGCTGAAGGTCAGCTTTGAGGACAGAGATGATAGGTATTTTGTGTGTAGCGTGAAAGTGTCAGCTGGTCATTTTGTGAATCTGAAATGCTGTGATCCTCAAACTGCAAAAGCATCTTATATTTGTCTTGCTCTGATGTCAAGTACGTACCATTTGCAGTTATTCAACTTGGGGTGGGGGATGGAAATAAAGCAGCACAATGGCCTAAGCATTTCATAAAAAGTGATTTTTTGAAGCTTATATCTTGGATGCGCATTCATTATAATAAAAGTTGATGAGGAAATGAGTAAATCAGCATTAAAGGGTTAATTCACCCAAAAAAATGATCCCATAATTTACTCACCCTCAAGCCATCCTACAGGTGTAGGTGTATATGACTTTTTTCTTTTAGCCAAACACAATCAGAGTTATGTTAAAAAAATATCCTGGCTCTTTCAAGATTTATAATGGGAGTGAATAGTAGCCTACCCACTGATCTATATAGAATGACTGGATAGCTCATGACGTCATAAACAGTGAAGCCACCGCACCGCCATATTGGTGTTCCCTAGTGAGCTCACGTTCTATTGAATCAATAGGAAATCTTATGATTTGACTGAAAAAACATTGCCTAACGAGACACCGTTTTTCAATAAAGTCTCCCTGTACATTCTCACAATGCAAACATCCTAAGCATTTAAATGGGTATTTGTTTAAAGTCAGACATTTTTCCTGCTTATTAAAAAACGGCAATTTCTTTGCAAAAGGAATAAAAAGCTGTACGAGAACACTAGTCGGCCTGCACTGAAGAGCTATCTTCACAGGTAAGAAAAACAGTTTGATACTATTAATTAAATAGTGAATGCTAAAGACCTATATTTTGTGAACTGGTGAATATTCAGGTGAATATTGTTTCGTGGACACGAATTAATAATACCTCAGCACGTTTTACTAATTTGTTCCCTCGTTTTACTATATTGTGGCCACGTTGTAATTCGTTAAATCAAAATGAGGGAGGGAATTATTTCAACGTGTCTTTTAGCGAAAGAAACCTAAAATTCTCGGGACAGCAGCATGTGTCCAAATTTTTATCTTAACCGTTCTATTTCATCACAAACGATCTGTAAACAGGGCTTTAAGTGTAAAATACCTACTTGTCCTTTAAGATCAGTGGACAGGGCGCATAAGAACAAGCAGAGAGAGAGAGAGAGAGAGAGAGAGAGCGCGCACTCTCACTGTCTTCAGACAACACGAGCGATGTATTGCTCTCTCTCTCCCTCGCGCATATCAACATCAATTGACACAATAGTAAAAGGTCGGAAGACCGATTGTGTTTTATAGATTAGTTTGTTCATATAAAGTGTTTGATTAGCAAGTACATGTTCAGGAAATGCATAATACAAATTGTATGGGTTAATGTAGGCTAACGGTAAACAGACTTTGCACGAAGCTCTTTTGAAGCTGTCAAATGGTGTCGCTATTGGACACTTAATTGTGATTATTACTGCTCTGAGGTTTCTTATAGGCTACTGTTGACTGTTTTATCGTTGTTTTTTGAAGAAGCAGCAGCATTAATGCCATTGCACACTGAGTCCGAAATTCGCATCCGAAATTTTCGCACGTAAAAAATAAATAAATTCGACCTCACTTTATGTCAATCACGCTTGCACACTGTCTACAAAACTTTCGTCCGTAATAAAAAAATTCGTATCGGGTTCGATTTTCGGCCTTTTTCGCATCCACAGCCAGTATTTTGAGAGGTTTTTTGACAATTCAGAGCCACCGTACAAGCGAACGACAAAATCCAGAATGGCGTCTGACAAGTTGATACACTTCGTCTCGCAGCACAAAGTACTGTATGAAAAACAAAAACGTGTGTGTGTGTCCATACCTTAGACAAACTGCCAGTCTCTGGTCAGGATCGATTGGTTCACGGAAATTGGTGGTGGTCTTTTTAATATGTGGCTCCAGTATCGCTAGCAAAGCAAAAAACTGTTCCACTGACATTCTGAGGTAAATTTTGAATCGCTCGGGATAATTTCGCAACTCCTTGATAAGGAGGTGAAACTCTCCTTCCTCTCGGCGCAATCTCTGGATTGGATGGACCCAATATTTCCTCTTTCTTTTTCTCTTTTTAAGAAGAAAGAGGGCAACAAAATCGGACTCAGTGTGCAAGGTTTCTGTGCGTGACGAATTTTAAGGCTGACGAACACGAAAAAACGCATACGAAAATTTCGGACTCAGTGTGCAATGGCCTTTACTCTTGCCTCGGAGAAAACAACACGGGCATAGCGACAATTGTGCATGTAAATTACTACTTATAGGGCTTGAATTACAACCTGTTGGCAGTTTTTCTACATCCTTTTGTGAACATCGTTTTACACTTGTAGCACTGCACAGCGAGTCATCTTAAAAGTGCCGTCATGAGCTATCCAGTCATTATATAGATCAGTGATAGTACCTGATATTTTGAAGCCCAAAAAGCACATCCATCCATCATAAAAGTAACAAATAAGGCTCCAGGGAGTGATGCGTTTTTGAAAGAAAAATATCCATATTTATATATATATATATCCTTTATAAACTATAATTACTAGATTCCAGTAACGGCCGTACTCGAGTCTAGTTCCGGCGGAAGAGTGACCTCTGACCCGACGTATGACGTAAGATGTAGAAGTAGCGTAAGTTTAGGTGAAATTAGACCCCGGTTCAAACAAATACAGATGGGCAACAAACTCAAGCTCCTCCAACATTTCTTTTAGACTTCCAATTTGTGACCGGTGCTGTGTTTTTCTCTATACTCTACGCTTCCGCGTACGTCATGTCAGAGGTTACTCTTCGACCGGAACTAGACTTGCATATATAAAGTTATAAATATGGATATTTTTCTTACAAAAACGCATCGCTTTTTCTCAGAAGGCCTTTACTAACCCTCTGGAACCACATGGATTACTTATGATGGATGGATGCACTTTTATGGGTTTCAAAATCTCAGGTATATTCACTCCCATATTAAAGCTTGTAAGAGCCAGGATATTTTTTTTTTTAATACAACTCTTTGGGCCCTATCTTGCACCCAGCGCAATTGACTTTGTACACCGACGCATGTATCATTCCTATTTTGCACCCGCGCAAAGCGGACTTTTCCCTCCACAGAAGCACGTCGGTTAACTAAGAAACACACTTGCGCTCCCGGGAGCGGTTCAGCGCAAAGAGGAGGCGTGTTCCGGCGCAAACGTTCCCTCATGCTATTTTGCAGGTTTAGAAAAAAATTGCGCCACTAACCAGGAAAAAATTGTTTAAAGTCAGTGGCGCATGTTATGTATGCATGTTATTCATATGCTATTTTAAGGGCGCATGCTTGGCCATAATCAATGTAGCGTGTGCACAACGCACACTTTGATTCTCTCATCTACACAGAAGCAGCAGTTTTCATTTTTGCAAATCATACATTATTACGATAGATTATCATACGCAAGGCCGCCTTAATGCACGGGCTTACCTGGGCTGAAGCCCAGGGGCCTCCCAAGTTCAGGGGCCTCCCATGTTCAGGTTCATGATGAGCTGAAAAGGTCATATTGTTTTAACTTGTCAGATTTTGTCGCTGTATGTCGCTAGTCGCTTGTGGGTGTTGGTAGTGCTGTCGCTCTAATGTTATTGTTATGGTGCGTTCACACCAAACGCGAATAGAGCGTATGGCGCGAGTGATTTCAGTGTTGTAAAGACGCGTTTACGCGCGTCTAGAGGTCCCGCGGCGCGAATGAGGCGAGACTGCTCGTCTGGCCACATCTATACAAAACACCACCACAAGTGATATTATACAACTATATCATTTTAATTTGACTAGGAATTAGGCTCAAAAGAAACAGTATGCTGTTGGGAGAGTGTTTTTATATCTACCACACAGCAGTGTTCAGGGATTAAATCATTTACTAGATTAACGATCGATCAATCTACAAATTAAACTCACTCATACTGTCATCAATTACTAAAACGTCATCCGAATTTGACAAATAGGCTAATACATTTTCTTGTCCCTAATAGTCAACATAATGCACTGTAAAATGAACTGCAGCAGTGCTAAACTTGCATCATAAAACTACAACACTCGAACTATAAATGTATGAATTAAACTCACTGAGACTGTCGACAGTTTCTTTTCCATGCATCATTTTATTATATCCATGTTTGTGGTTAGTTACAGTCAAATCATATAAAACAGTGAAATCGCCCTTGAACTCTTCGGTCTTGCCGATTCACATGCAATTTCACTCGAGACGGTGACGGGAGCTGAGCTCCACTGAAAGGCTTCTTTCCTATTGGTCATCACTCGCGAAAATCGCTTCTCATTTGCATAAAGTTGAAATTTAGTTGCTGTGTGTGGTTGTTAAATAAAGTGTCTTGTGTTTATGTGCTCAGTGATATGTTAATAACAATATTAAAATGAAAAACAATATTTAAAAAAATCACTGTTGTAGGTCTCGAAAGAAACTAATGCATTTTGTGATGTAGATTACCTATAGATAGGCTATTACACTTTTTTTAAATGAGACTCTTTAAATTGAGGGGATGGGGGGCCTACAAAACCTCTCAGCCCCGGGGCCTAACATTAGGTTAAGGCGGCTCTGATCATACGCCTGTTTAACCGAAGTTAATTTGGGTGGGTTTCTCCATCCCCAACGTCCAACGAAAATAGCAACAGCGCCGGAGATCCGCCCACAAAGTTACTTGCGCTTTGCGCTTGACACTTGCGTTTCAGATCGTTAAAATAGGGCCCTTTGTGTTTGGCTGAGAGAAGAAATTCATATACACCTAGGATAGCTTGAAAGTGAGTAATTTATGGGATAATTTTCATTTTTGTGTGAACTAACCCTTAAAGTATAATCAAATATATTATAACCAGTTGAACATAATCATTGAATTAGTGAGTTAATCTTGAAAACTGTCTAATTGGTGATTCAGCAACTGATTCATTTAAAAAGATGGTAACACTATTTTGAAATCCCTTTAGACATTTGACTAACTATAAGTAACTTTACAACTACATATCACCAGTACCAGTCATTAGAGTATTATTAGACTGTCTGCTCAATATCTGATAACACTTTATTTTGATAGTCCCTCAAAAGACATTCTGTGACTATAAGTAACTTTTCAAGTATGTCAACTTACCTAACAGTCTACTAACACTCTGAGAGTTAGTTGACATGTAGTAGCAAATTAATGAGAATTATTTGACACGTAGGTGCAAAGTTACTTATAGGTAGTAGACTTATAAGCATATAAGTAATACTCAAATGAGAATTAGTTGCATGTAGTAGCAAAGTTGCTTATATAGTAGAATGTACTATTGAAATAAAGTGTAACCAGAAAGTTCATGCTCAAATTAAGCATCTGTTTCCAAAGAAGCAAAAAGTTGAGGAATGAGGGGCGACCTTTAGGTTATTTTTGGGGTGAACTATCTCTTTAATACAGGAAGTATTACAGGTATATTTTTTAATTTCCTAGATAAACTTTTTATACAAAATTTTTCACAGAGGTAAAATTTGTTAGATACATGAGTTGTGAAAGTCTTCAGGCACACAGATATAATTTCCACGTCTGAAAAAATAACGAGAGGAACTTTATGTGCATGTAAACACGAACACTTCCATCTGTTTATGGAGTCACTTTAGTCTAGCATGTCTTTGATTTTGGTTTGCTCACATCACTTGTCAAATTAATGTCAGATAAAACAGCAAGGGTTCAACTATCTGTCTTGCAGTTTAAAAAGCCAAATTTTACTCAGATTTGGTGTGTGATGATTGTTCATTTTGAATCCTCTGTATATTTAATCTCAAGTGATTTTGCCCAGATTTCAAAAGTGATTTGCACAATTCTGCAAAATGATATGATGCATATATATATATATATATACACCGTATACCGTAGATGTGCAGTGAGTGTCAAGACAATGACAAAGTTTAAGATGCAGAGCTGGAACAAGGACAGACTGAGAAGTGGTCACCATATTACCCACAATAATATCAATTATAAAAAAAAAAAAAAAGATTAAAAAAAGATTGTATTTGTTTTAATTACATGCTCACTCAATGATAAAACCATTTAGACTCCCAGACTTCTGTGATTCACATAACTAAGCAAAATAACATACAACCTTTAGCTTGGAGAACTTGAATAAGAGGGCTTCAAACAGGATATATGTTTGCCCATAAATAATCTTTGGCTAATGCTTCACCAAACAGCTTTTCTCAACCTCGTCCAGCTCTCCGTACTCTGAGGACCAATTTCCCTCCGCATCGATCGATGGTCAATTCCAGCCGGCGTGAGAAGCATCTCTTATTCCCTATGGATTTTCACGTCATCCTGATGACGAACTGCAAATAGTCAGTCGCCAATCATGTCCCACTTTTCCGCTTACCTTAGCCTGTCGGGGCGCTTCTGGCCTGGGGTGGCAACGTACAGATGGAATGAGGAAGTTGCCCGCATGTGTTTCTGCTGGAGAGGAGGTTGCCGGCACTACTCTTTACAACCCTAAAACCTTTGTGTGTGAGTTAAGGAGTTTTCACCCTAAAATTTAAATCATGTTGCTCCATTCCACTATGAGGAATGAGAGGCAGTGCCGCCTCAAAAAAATGGACGAGAAAATAATTCACAGTACAATATAAAACAGAATTATTACGAAATATACCATTAAAATTCTATGAATCATTTTTTTTTTCTAAAATGACACTGTCCAACTGTGACACCTGTGGTTAACGTTTTAGTACACTGAAAAAAATTATTCTTTGAATTTAATTAAAAAAAATATCGTAAGTGGTTGCACACAATTGATTTTAGCTACATTTAAACAAATGCATTAAGTTGAACTTAATACATTTTAGTTCAACGTAATGCGTTTGTTTAAATGTAGTTAAAATCAATTGTGTGCAACCACTTACGCTAAAAAAATTGATTAAATTCAACGAATCGTGTAAAATGATGAGAGAACTTGACGAGAAATAGACTTTGTTTTAATAAATAGAGCAATAAATGGTAACACTTTATTTTGATGGTCCCTTTTGAACATTGTTGACTATAAGTAGCATTGCACCTGTTTCAACTAACTCTCATTCGAGTATTAGTAGACTGTCTGCTTAATATCTGCTAACGCTTTATTGTGATACTCCTCCAAAAGACATTATACTGACTATAAGTTACTTTGCCTCCTCATTTCAGAACATCACTGCTCACCACTGCTTAATATCATCCTTCAAAACATCTTATTTTGGGTTTCTCTGAAGAAATAAAAGTCATTTGGCTTTGGAATATTATGAGGGTGAGTAACTGATGACACAATGTTCATTTCTGACTCAACTATTCCTTTTAGCTCTGGCTGTGGAGGAAAGACAAGAAGTGAGAAGACTTGTGTGGAACGGAGGCCTGAGAAGACAGGAAGATACATGGAAAATTCTTTCGAATATTCCAGCATAGCAGTGAGTGAAATTGTTCAGGGTGTTGGCTATGCTCCTGAAACTTGATTGACATGTTCCTCACAGAACTTCAGGTTCACTCCTCAATGAACTGAGCTGATTATGCTAATAAGACTTCATGAATAGAATGAAGCTTCACTCCTCATCCAGCAGCAGTCTAGCTTATGCACTGCAGTGTGTTAGCCCCTAATGCTGCTATGTGACCTGTGCTTGAATTAGCAGATCTGAGATCTGTCAGCTGCTGTATCTGACAGGCTATTCTCTGGCTGTCTGTTTCTTAAGCCTTGATACTTGTATTTGCGCCATGGTTATGCTGCTCTCGCTGTGCAGACCTGCCTGACATTCTGTTTCCAGTATTCTGCTTCTAGCTTAACCACATGCCCTTTTTACTTCTCTACACATATAATGGAAGATACAATATTATAACTCTGAAATTAGTCTCCCCGTAAAAAAAAAAAAAAAAAAAAAAAAAGAGTATTTCAAGTCCATTTTATTAAGTATATTTAAGTATGTATATATACTAGAAGTATACTTGTGAGTGTACTGTTTCAATACTACTTGGGACTAATTGGCCCACTTTTTGGTATATAAAAGTATACTTTTAAGTTTACTTTAGGTATAACAGTATAAACTTTGAGGCACGACTAGTTTACAACTAAGTTTTTTGTTTGTACTGCAACTATACTACAAGTGCACTGATAGGTACTGATATTTACTAGTCAAATACTTGTAGCCCCTTTTAGTTTATGAAAGTATACACTTTGAAGTATAAACTCAGTAAACTACCAGTGAAGACGTACAATTTACTGTTTAAAGTTATTTTTTTGTATTATTTTTCTTTATTAATTTTCATAATAATTTCATAATGAGCATGTTTGTACATGTGTGTGAGCAAAGAAAGAGGAGCTGGGAGCAAGATAAACATGTAAGTATGTGTGCAATGTAACATGATCCACTGATGATGATACTTCAAATGTACAGTTGGCATATTCTTTACAAGGAAAGGAATGTTTTTGACTGATGCAAATGTACCACAAATGTATATACTGAGGGATAGTTTCTTAATATGGAAAGTGGATTGTGCCATGTGAATGCATATGTATGTACGTTACTATTTAAACATAAGCAACATGTTTTTCTTACAAGGAAGTTGTAAATCCCTCAGTGGTGTATATAAACTCAATCTGTACTACGACAGAGAAACCCGGAAACACATAGACCTGGCACAAATACAACATCTTCTTAAAGGGATACTCCACCGATTTTTCATATTAAACTATGTTATTCCCTTAACTAAGATGAGTTGATACATACCTCTCTCGTCTCAGTGCGTGCACCCAATCGCTCTGTCTTGCGGCGAAACTTTGTTAGCACTTAGCTTAGCCCAGTTCATTCAATATGGGCCAAGCAGAGAAGCTACCAAATACCTCCATGTTTTCCCTATTTAAATACAGTTACTCGCGTAGTGTAACTCGACCTAGGACTGTGACACAAAACAAAACGTTGCGCTTTTCTAAGCGTGTAAAATGGATAACTATATTGTATGGCGGAATACCATAGCAAGTGCTTGTGAGCACTTCGACTTGGCGCAGTAATATCTTCACTCGTGAAAAATCCTCTCACCGGCCCCCGCTCCCTCTAGTGAAGATATTACTGCGCCAAGTCGAAGTGCTTACAAGCACTTGCTATGGTATTTCGCTATACAATATAGTTATCCATTTTACACGCTTAGAAAAGCGCAATGTTTTGTTTTGTGTCACCGTCCTAGGTCGAGTTACACTACGCGAGTAACTGTATTTAAATAGGGAAAACGTGGAGGTGTTTGGTAGCTTCTCTGCTTGGCCCATATTGAATGAACTGGGCTAAGCTAAGTGCTAACAAAGTTTCGACGCAAGACAGAGCGATTGAGTGCACGCACTGAGACAAGAGAGGTATGCATCAACTCGTCTTAGTTAAGGGAATAACATAGTTTAATATGAAAAAACGGTGGAGTATCCCTTTAAGTTTCCCTCCTATGCTGACATGTGTGAAGAATAAATATTTCTCTTGGCAAGATAACTGGTGTCCGGTCCCGTGAATCAAATAACAACGGGGAAAAGGCTTAATTCCAAGTCTATAACCAGCTTATTAGATTTAATACTGTTACGAACTGCTCCGAGACATGAAGGTAGAGATCCAAATGCAGCTTTAATGAGGGGTAATCCAAAGACGAAATCCAATAAACAGGCAATGGTCGAAACACAGGTAAGCAGTCCAAACAAACAAATAAACAAACCAACAAAACAGGCAGGGACCAGAGGCAAGAGAGTAATCCAGGGAACAAGGCAAGATATCCAAAAAACCAAGAACCAAGAAACAAGAAAACCAGGGAAAAACGCTCAGAGATGCAGTGTAACACAAACAAAACTTTGCAGTGTGTGAATGAGTGAACATGGTATAAATAGGTTGAGACTAACAGGGTGATGAGACACAGGTGAAGAGACACAGGTGAATGCAATCAGAGATGATGAGTCCGGGCAGTGAGTTATGGGAAATGTAGTTAGTGAGTGAATAGGAGAGTCTGGTGTGGAGTGCCCTCTGGTGGTTCTCAAGGGCACTCCAGCTGGTGACCGTTACAAATACTGAAAGTATACTTGTAAGTTTTGTAAGTGAACATAACATCATACATATAGTTTACTATTTATATATTATTTTTTTGCACTTTAAGTATACTACTATGTTCCTATTTAGGTTTTTTTTTTTTTTATATATTTGAAATATATATTTATCTGTACTTTAACTCTTTCTCTCTTAAAACTCTTAAAAACTGTTTATTCTAGCTTCATGCATTAATTTGTATGTAAACTCTTGAATGTGGGTGAGTTTCATTAAAGGAGAACTTGGTAACTTTTTAACTTAATAAAACTGTCTAGAAATCATTTGGATGATTAAACAACCTGTTCTGGTGATATTGGTGACTTTCCCCGCTCCCCCCAGCGTTCCCAGGCGGAAAACCAACCTTGCAACTTGCAACACTACCGTCCCGGCAAGTTAGAAATTGGAAGTCTCGTGATAAGCGAGAACTAGAACGAGAACGAGCGCGAAACACAAATTGCTTTACGGCAATTCGACATAAACACACACGCATGTATGATGTATTACCAGATTACCCACCTCGGTAGACATAGCTCCACGCGATACAGTTGGCTTGCTCCGATCAAAACAAACGCACATGAGCAGCGGTAGAGAGGGGGAGGAGGCCGCCGCAAATGAGTTTTTTTACGACTGTGTTGTGAAATATACACCCCCCCCCCCCCCCCCCCCCCCACAGCTGTAGGGGGAGCTCGTGGGGAAAACATGCGACAACAAAAGGGAAAATCAGCGAAGAAGTGACAAGAGTTCGCTAGAGTTACCGAGTTCTCCTTTAAAAAAGCAAAATTTTAAACAAAAAACAGAGAAATTTGTAAATTGTCAAAGACTACGTATCAATACAGTCCAGTTCAATTAAATTTAATTCAGAACTGACGTATGATGTTTCCTGCACTGTTAAAAGCACATTTTATAAATCAGTATTTTTGCATTTTTGCAAGTAAATAATAACAGGATAAAACAGTAAATATGTGCTTAAAGCACAATTGTATAAAAATGTCCTGGCACTTGTTTTCAGATAATGTGTATAATGTTTTTTTTTTTTTTTTTTTGAGTTTGTAATTGACAAATAGTTGTTGTTTTTTTATTTACATTTTTTATGCAACTTTATTAAAATGTAAAAATATATAAAAAATACCTCTTTAAATGTTTGATTTTTTTTTTATATAACATTTTTAAATATTTAATTCTTTAATTATCTTTCCTGTTGTGACTTACTTTCAAGAGACATGGGTTATTGAGAGGGGAAAAAAAGTGAATTAAGGGGACTTGATTCTATCATCATTTGTTGATTGGAATGGAGGCAGATAATGTGAGCTTGAGGCCAATTGTAAAAAAATAAATAAAATAAAACGCGTTAAAGCAGACTTATTTATTGGAGAAGGATGGCATACATTACCAGAGTGGAATGTGTTGTTTCACCAGAAGATCGATTTAATTTTATTAAAAATGATAAGGTCAAAATTATTAAAAAATAAATAAATTAACATATGCATGGGTTAAATCATTTACAATAAGATTAATAAGGTGTATTTAGTGTATAGATAAGGTGAATTTTAATTTCATGCAACTTTAGAATGTATTTTAAAACTTTTTCTTTAGGAAGGTAACATCCCTGTAACATAATTTTCTAAAGATGTTACTGAGTACGAAAACATATCTTATTTTAATAAGATCTATCTTATTTTATCTAATACTTAATACATACAGTATCTTGGGTAGTATAATCACATTCCCCCTTCTTTAAAAAGAAAGATAGGCAAACAGTGGCCTATCTATATAATGTTGAAGACCAATGTTGGCTTTGCATGGCTGCTTGTAATGAACTTTGTGGATCCTAAAATTACACACAACACTTTAAAGTCTTTTGAATTTTGCAGACTACATTAAGTGTGCCATTTAGAGACAGGACCTCACATTACACATTCTAAGAGTAGTTTGAGTAGTTTCTCAGAGTAAAAAGCTGCTTTGTTTTCACAGTATAGAGTAGTAGAAATAACATGTTTTTACAATAAGTCATAGGAAAAAATAACAATGTGTGTGTGAGAGCGTGTGTGTGTGTGTTGGGTGGCTTCTACAGCTGTTGTACTCTGGGTCGCCATAAGTGACTCTCTAACAGCTCCAGTCACAAAAATGCAGGAGAACATCTGCTTCACTGAAAAAACAAATCATCATTAAATGAAGGCCTTGAAGTAAAAGCACCCGCTTCTCAACAGAATCATCTCAGCAATTTGTCCAATGATTCACCACAGTGTGGGCCCACATTAATTAACTGGAAAACAAAATGAAGCAACTAGCCAATCTGTCAGCAGCATGCTCTTTTTCCCAGTTATCGGAGTGTTACTGTGTGTCGTGTTGGGTTTTGCAATATCCTTGAACAAGATCCTACAGCATGATATCAGTGAAACAGCAGTGTTAACTTTAATTACATCTAAAACTATTAAAAAATGTTCATTGAAAGAAAGTTTAAAAGAATACAATATATAGTAAATGTTACATAACTTAAACTTACAAATTAACATAATTAAAACTAAAACTGAAATAAACAAATAATGGAATTCATAGAAATGACAAAATCACACAAACTTAAACTCAAATTAAACCTGAAATATAAAAATCAAATACACAATATTAAAGAAAATTATAATAATATATAAATATTAAAATAATACTGCAGCGAACACTGCATTAGTCACTTATTAAACATAACATAACTGTAACAACTGCATGAATACTGCACTTAAACTAGGACATGGCTTACTTAGGTAAGGTCTCTCTCTCTCTCTCTCTCTCTCTCTCTCTCTCTCTCTCTCTCTCTCTCTCTCTCTCTCTCTCTCTCTCTGTCTCTCTGTCTCTCTCTCTCTCTCTCTCTCTCTCTCTCTCTCTCTCTCTCTCTCTCTCTCTCTCTCTCTCTCTCTCTCTCTCTCTCTCTCTCTCTCTCTCTCTCTCTCTCTTTTCTGGGTCTGTTCTACTCTTGACAGGATCTACATGTTTGGATATCTGCAGTGAGATTTTGCCCTAAAGAAGGTTTTGCCCTTCTTTATTGCACAAGGCACATGTCTTAAGCCTAAATGTGTTTTAATATCACTATTAGTAAGGCTAGTATGATCACTGTATAATATCAGTCTTTAAATTCAAGATTTTAAGTGTACCTGAAGTATATTTTCAATAGTTACACTTTAGCACAATCAGATCTACTTCAGTATATCTTTAGTTCGACCTTAGCATTAGTACAATATTAGTTGTTCAAATTTAGTAGACTAAGTATATCAATTTAATATACCAACCGTACAGTTGCAGGGTATTTATATTAAGTACATAAATATGTAAATGTATTTATAGTATACTTTGCATAAATGTATTTAAAATACATTTTGGTATATTTATTTTTCACTAGGGCAACGATGCCCAGGTTCAGAGATGGTGCTCCAATTCAACCACAACCATGATTGCAATTAAATTATTATTAAAGAAAGCATACAGGGAAGGAGATGGACCTCAAATAATGGGAAAAATTCCACTTTCAGACGGAACGGTAATCAGCCTGCTGCATTATAAACCACCCATTTCTATACGTGATGGCTATTACATTGAAGTGAGAGTTTGATATAGAACAATCAAGCTCATGTTGTCCTTTCAACTGCCTTTGTAATGAGAGCACCCTCACTGGTGATGTCAGCACTTGCACCGTGAGCGAATTTGCATTCAGTCCCTCAAGCTCTCGGTGGCAGTGACTGAGAAGATTTATGCCCAACAAGTGGATACATCACTGTCACCATGTAATCATAATAAACACCGTGGCCCATCCCAGCTGATACCTTGCTTTGAATTTAGAGTACGGGAGAGGACCCACATTTATAGTCATCTTGGAAGTCATATATAAGCATTCAACTCAACATTATACAGTCAAAATATGTAGGCACCCTGTCACCTGAAAGCTAACGTATTGATTTATGTGCAGAAAACTAACCTGGCACACAGATTATGTAAAAACACAGCGAGTGAATGACAGCTGTGGGGGCTCTGTCAAAATCTTGTTAACTAGATGATTAATACTGTATAAATGCAGTGGGCACATTTTTATTTTTTTTATTTTTATTTTTTTCATTTTATTTTTCTCCAGTATGTTTTCCAATTTGTCCTCAAAAGAAAGCTGTCTCTTTTGCTCTCTCTTCCCTGTCTTTAAGTTTAATGATCAGAATCCACATGTGTAAACTACAGTAGCTTTATATACTTGCATATCCAGGTCTGGAATAGAAAACAGACTCTGCCCACATCCTGCAAACTTTATTTTCTGTGAATTAGACTTTTTGAGTTGTAACTGGATTTTATGGTTTAAGTTGCTATTCTAATGAAGGGTGTCTCTTTAAAGCTGTGGTGTGATAACAGAACAGTGTGAGGAGACTGTGGCACATTACTCTAAACCTTAATTTTGAATTTGAATTTACTAGAGAAGTGCCTGTTGTGTTACAATAAATGTTTAATGATGCATTAGTGACAGATGAAACAAGCAAATTGCATTCTTGAAAGGCACATTTGGGAAGAAATGTTTAATGGTAAAAAAAAAAGAAAAAAAAAAGATATTTTAAGCTCGATTAGCTTTAAGTAAAACCTCACCTTTGCTTTGAGATCAAGTAAATCCTTATAATGCACAATAAATGGTAATAGAATTTAGTGTGAGTACTAAAAGGGCAATTTAAAGGATTCTTGAAGGAAACTTCTGCCGAGTTCACGGCACGCCATGTCATAATTACCGTAATTTTGAGATGACACCACTTGACATTCTACTCGGAGCTGTTTATGTCTTCGGACTGGGAATTATGCATTTCTATGGCAACACTATCAACACCTAAATGAATCTGCAGCTGTCAGGTGGTACAACGGTCATGTGGTACAAGTAGGAACTCTCTGAAAGTTACCGGGTTACAAGTTGTAATTCCGAGTGCATTTCAGTATTTGGTTGTGAAGTGATTATTTGCAGCACATGTGTTGTCAAACTAATGAAGATGTTTTCTTAATTTGCTTGTGTATTTTCTATTTGCATGTGTTTACTCCAGTTGCAGCGCGTTGCAGCGCGTTGAGCTTTGTGCTATTTGCAGCGTGTTTCTGTATTTGGTTGCTTTGTGAGTATTTGCAGCGCATATCTGTATTTGGTTGTGCTGTGAGTATTTCCAACACGTTTCTGTATTTGGTTGCATCTTGAGTATTTTTGGCGCATTTCTTTTTTTCTTCTTTTTTTTCTTCTTTTTTTTTTCATTGTGAGTATTTGCAGCACATGTAATAAACTGATGATGTTTCTTACAGTTTTTCTCAGTCGCTTTGGTGCATTTCTCAAATCATCCTTTATATTTGCAAAGAAGTATGTGCATTCTCAAAACAATTCGTACAAACAGCACCACACATTGGATTACCTGCCTGTAACTTACTCAAAATCTTTAGTTCATCTCTCAAAAGTAAGTATTTATGTCAATAAACATATCAGTGCCATCAGAATGAAAAGTCCTTGTGTCATTGTTCACAAACAAGATTGCACTCTGTTAGTATTACCTGATGTAAACTATGGCAACAGTTTGGATGACAGTTACTGTATTGAAATGTACAAAGCTGCGCTTCTTCTGTATGCCATATATCCATTTCAAAAGTAAAAATTTACACACTACTTTATGTGAGTTATTGATTGAAAGAGACTGGATAGGATTCACAGTTACACTTTTACAAGTGGTCTGACAAAAAAAAAAAAAAAAAAAAAAAACCTTTCCAATATTATTGTGATATAGAAAAGAAATAGGGAAACTGTAATTTGCTGGTGTTTTTTCAGTTTGAATGCGTTTTCTTCTTCAATTGCAGCACGTTGAGCTCCCACAGCCACCATAGTATTTGCTCTCTATGTAATGCCTAAAAAGTCCAGTTTCTTATTAAGGCGAATACTTAAGCGAGCCGCTGATGATGAGGATATCTGAACATTCAGGCTGTGCTGTTATAGACTGAATAGCTAATAATGCTGTTCTTACCTTTATTAAAAATTGTAAGAAAAAAAAAATGATACTACAAAGGTTTATATTATGTATTATTATTATTATTATTATTATTACTGTTGTAGCATCTGGCCCAATCAGACACACACACAAAATATTCATTATATTTAATGAATAATCCAGCAAACTCACTCTCCCAACAAGGGTCTATGAAACTTCCCCCAAAACTAACATCCCAAATTAAGCTAACACACTGGCAGAACCTGGTGTCCTGTTACAGGACACGTTAAGACTGATAAGACTTTTTACGACCCCAAAAGGTATTTGCAGAGAATTGTGACTCTCACTTAATTTTTGCTGAGGAGAAATAAACTCTTTTAATCCTATATATTCTATATATAACCACTTGAGAAATGTATAAACATGTATCTAATTGCCCCATCTCATGATTTTCCTTTTATGTGGTTTGGCCTATATGTCTTCATTCTCTCTTTTAAACTCTTTTGGATTAATGTTTCAGACTTACTATGGTTATACTATGGTTAACCAAAATCATATGTGTAGCATGTTTAGTCTCTATAAACTCCAATCTTCATCCCCCATTTGTTAATTTACATTACATTTTGCTAACTTTGTGACGCATTAGTATTATAAGAATCTTGAAGATTCTTTTGTTAAACACCCAATCAAATTACATGTTCAAAGGCCTGCTTTAACAGAAGGTCGTAAAGAAATTCCCTCCAATGGGAACATTGCATGGCTCAAACGTTCCCTGGTGCTATTTTGCAGTTTCAGAAAACAATTCCGCCACAGACCAGGAAAAACATAGTCTAAAGTCAGTGACGTGTTATTCAGATGCTATTGTAAGGGTGCATGCTTGGCCATAATGTAGCGTGTGCACAACGCGCATACACTTTGCTTCTCTCATCTACACAGATGCAGTAGTTGCCATTTTTGCAAACCATACATAATTACAAGGAAAAATATTACCACACGATGGAAATCATTGTGGTGTCCATGAAGATGTGAAAAAAATAGACCTAAATCTAGCCTACACATTTACCCAAATTATTCAGGCTAATTGTAGTAATGACGGATCAAACCTGTTTGACCAATAGTGGCAAGACACATAGGTATATAAGGACACCTGACAAAGTGTCTTTTACGGCCCTGACGAGAACGTCGGTCTCCTCGGCTGTGAAGCTGATGATGCTGAACTAGAAGTTTTCTAAGGACACCCAAGCTTGTGCCAGGCTGCGGCCTAGTCTTTCCATTCACCAAAGATCCTCTGACTCCCACTGGTTCTCTCTCATCAAGACAACATCAGCAAAGATCAACTGGAGCCTTAACAAATTGCATCAAGACAGTTTAATTCAAATGGGCGAGACATGCAAGTATCAAACTTAGTCTCATTATTTGATACATTAAGTATCCTTGCCCCTTTTTAAGAAGGGCGTGTTAGAACTAAACTGATTGTTTGCTCAAGGCTGTTGATTTGCTGAATTTCAAACAATGCTATAACTTCTTGCTTCCCTGTATTCTGCTTCAGCTCTCCTTCCCTTGGTAAACTGTATGCATGTATGTGTGTATGTGTATGTTAGAGTAGTTTAAGTGTTTAGTCTAGTTTATAAAATCTTGTTCATGTCACACGTAAAGTTGTCCGTGTTTCAAGCTCATATATACTGGAGTCTCTAATCATAGATTTTGACTACTTGCTCTTAGTAGTACTGTAAAGTAAGAAAGACATTTCCCATACCCCGGAAATGTACATTTCTTAGAATTAGTAAACAATTAACACTGAGTGTTCACGGCACAAACAGGTTAATTGATTGTAATATAAATTTTACAACATTAAGTTAATTCTATTAACTGATCCAAATATTCATATTCAATAGCAAGTTATTATTGATTTTTAATATTTCTTTAGCGCTAATTTGCTACACTGTTTAAGTTGATTAAAGCTTTTCTACAATAGAATTCCAAAAATGTTCTGCTCTTCTGATGAAGGTTGATATATGATATTAGTTTTACACACTGTTATCAATTTTAGTTGGTTTTATAACTGTATGTATGAGCAATGGGAGCATTGTTGTCTTTATTTTCATGTCTTTTTGGTTATTTTAGGGCAGCTTAACAACTGGATAATTTGATGGAAACAGATAATAGAAAGATTAGCTTAAATCTATACTGGAAAACCACTGTCAAGTACAGAGTTGTTTTGGTGATATATCACTGATTATGTCTGAGTGTTGCTAAGTGTTTCGCTTTTATAGATGCTGACCTCTTGTGCAGTAAAGTGGTGCTCTGCGCTCTTAGTGTGAGCATGATGGCATTGATCTGAGTCATTGATTCTAGTAGAGCTATTGATCAGCTCAAGTGTCATCCTCCTGTTCTTTCCTAATATTTCCTATGCAGACCTAAGGAAATCTCACTCAATAGTTTGGCAATACTTTTCATTTTGCTTTAGTGGCTGTATGGACCTCAAACTCAAGCAAACCTCAAACTTTTTCTATTGAACTTTCATTTAAATAGTAATGCAGAGAGAAAATGCTAAAAAGACACATTTTTCACATGCTGTCAGACTCTTGGACCCCACTGTGTCTTTAGTCATTTGAAACAGTGGAATATAAAAATTGAAAGAAGCCCATGAATGTTTAATGGCCAGCCATTTTGCCAAAAATTGATCTTGATTTAAGTAGGACAATGATTATGGCTCTAGTTGACTTTGCTATTCTGCCGTCAGGCTAAAACTGGCCACTTCTGCAGACAGAATGAATTTGATGAGGTTTTTCACTCCACACAAAACATAGTTGCTCACCACGAAGCGTGCTGGGAGTGAAACAGGATTGTGAATGCATCAGGAGAGGCCAGCAGCAGTCCTGCTTTATCCATTTTAAAACCATTCAGAACAGGCAGCGTTTGTCATTTCCACAGTTCCACATGCAGTGCCAGCCTTTCTCTCACTTCCAGCAGATAAGGGGCTTGCGTGAACCCTGCACTTTTCAGAATGAGACGCAGCTGAAGTACTTAGCCAGGCACATGCGTTAGATAAATCAATGCGTAAAAGATTTTGGCTATGTAGAGAGGAGTGTGTGAATTCCGTACTTCACATTCACCATTTTTATGCAAATGTCAACTAATGGCTCAAAGAAAGGCTCTAAGCTGTGGGCAACCTTTTGTTTTTCTTTTCCGATTTTAATGGTTCCTGCAATCCCGTATTCCCTAACAAAACACACATGGGTTTGGTTGTGTATATAGATTACATTTCAGCAAGGTTCATTGAAGTGTGTTGTGTCTGGTAGAGCCATGGAATAAAAAATAAAAAAAAGGTAATTGCAACCTTTTATCTCACAAATCAGACTATTTTCCTCAGATCTGAAATATATAAACTCACAATTGTGAGTAATAAAGTCTGAATTGCGAGATTCTCAGTTTATATCTCACAATTCAGACTTTGTAACCAAAAAATGGCAAAGTTAGAATTGTGAGATAAAAGAAAGTCAATTTATATCACATAATACTGAGAAAAAAGTCAGAATTGCGAGATATAAACTGACAATTGATAAAAAAAGATCTCAGAATTGATAAAATGTCACACTTACATTTTTATTTTATATATATATATATGTGTGTGTGTGTGTGTGTGTGTGTGTGTGTGTATATATATATGTGTACTGTATGTGTTCATTCATTCATTCCATGGTAGGAAAAAGCTGTCATAGAAAGCAGTGCTTGAGCAGGTTGTAAAAACATACAAATTGTTTGGTTTGATGCAAGTTACATTCACAGTGACCGACTCACAGACAGTTTCTATTCAGTAATTCTGACTCAATCCAAATGATTTTAACAGTTTATAGCAACAATTTAGCATTTACATTGAGTTCCATGTCGATTCATTTCAATTTAGATGTAAATGTGAATCCCCTACTCCTGAAAATTACATTTTGTGATTATTTTTTTTAAGGAAATAATCAATTTAGTAACCCAGACATCACTATTTTTGTATAGTGCTGCAGCAGAAATGTTGTTAAGACACTGGAGAGACAGCCTGCTGCTGGAGTTATTGGTGGCATTTAAGAATAGCACAGTAAATGAACAGAAAATAAAAACACAACATCAGGAAAATACCAGCAATCATTATAAATTCAGTAAATTTGGCAGCTTGTTTCTTGTCTAAGTGACCGGCGGGGTGCATTATTTTATGGGCTCTGGCTAAGATTGAATATGATACATTTTGATATGCTTTATCAAATTGTGACACGCTTTATTATAGTTTATCAGTTTATCTGCTGTTTATCAAAGCTAGTAGGGAAATCAAAGACAATGTCTTTTTGGAGAAACAATAGAGAGAACTGTTGCAAAGATGAGAGCAGTTTCTAACAACATCTGTGCTTACGAATTCAGGTTAGACTTCAAACGTGCTCCTTAGCCGTTCACACAACATCAAAGAGACTCAGATCCACCGGCTACAGTTGAATGCGCTTGATTGGTTACGAAAACTTTTATGTGACATCTAAGATGTGACCTTTTGACCTTATATGAGCTTTAAATCACTGACTAAGCGCTTCAGTAAACACACAAGTTTATTTTCACTTACTGTCTGTGTTGTTTTAGCGAGTCCCACAGTTTTTTTTTTATGTGGTTTTCTGCTGGAAGCTGTCTATTAAAGCACTGAATGCAAGCATTTTTGAGTTTGCAAAAAAATTGTTGTATAGTATGCCAGTCCTTTTCTTACAGACCCAACTCCATACAGCCAATATAGATTTCTTTCTGCTTCTTAGCTTATACTCGAAAATGTATTTTTTCTTGCTCAATGTCTCATTCTCGCTCTTTTTCTAAAATCTCAATCACTCCGTTTTCTCTGTGCTCTCTCTCTGACGGGGCTCCTGTTTGCTGTGACCTTGTGGCTCTCATGTTGCTCTGCTGCCAGATGTCTGTCCAATTACAGCATCCTTTTAGGGTCTGCCTCAAAGCATATCAGCTTGGCAATTCTATTCTCCATCCAGATCAAAGCAGACAGCAACTTCACAAAGTTTTTTTATTGAAAACTCTTTTGTGTTCTTTGATGTCCTCCGCACAGGTATTGCACTGGACAGCAAGAATGATGAAATCCAAAACTCCCCGCACAGCAAACAAAACAGCTGTCAGCTATTGTTAGCATCTTAAATTAGTCTTCATGCCAGGCTTTGACATTTAGCTATTTGTTTTTAATAATTGTTTTCTTTTATCTTTTCTAACCCATACACAATCCTGCCGTTCAGCTCTCTTCCTAACATAATAGTTGCTTAAATGTCAGTCTGTTATGCTTAGACTGAACACTTTGGGACATATCTTACACCCGGCGCAATGTGGCACCAGGCGCGGCACAAGTGTTTTTTGCTAGTATCAGCCTGACGCAGTTATAATTTTCACATCTTGCGCCACGTTGTTTAAATAGCAAATGTATTTGCGCCCATTTGTGCGCCCATGGGCGTGCTGGTCTGAAAATGAGGTGTGTTCTGGCGCATTGTTGGCGCGTTGATATTTTTAAATAGACAGCGATATGGTAAAGATATGGTGGAATCTGGCTTGTCCCGTTGATAGTCTGCTTGCGCGCTTTAACCTCGCGCATGAGCAGATCCATTTTCTCTCTGGAGGAGCATTCAGTCTTTCCAGTTGCAAATTCTGTCATGTAAATAGCGAATCTGCCATGACGCGAGCGCAACTGGCTTTTAAAGGGAATGGGAGATGAGAGTCTGGTTGGTTTATTGCACGTTACGCCCAAAACACACCCGTTACTCATTAAGAGAATAGGGACAACCCTTTTAGACCATTTTTCCTATCGTTAAACAGAAGTTTATTTATCATCTATTCCACTTTGTCTACCATCTTAATAAGCAGCATAATTATATTTGCCATTTAAAACTATTCACTGTTGGGAATGCATGCTGCTTTTTATATGTGTATGTAGCCCAAGTGGGAATCTGTTAGAGGTTTTAGATCTAAATAGTTTCTACAAAGTTGTATACAAAAATGTATAAAGTTTGGTTTAAATGTACTGTGGAAAAATGTGTTTAGAGATAACCTAACTGTTAGGGCCTGTTATTTTTCTTTCTTTATAATGTGATTGGGTACTTTGTGAATAATAACCTATCAGATATGAGGAAGGGCGGGACGAGAAGCGGAAGGAGAGGCAGAGAATGCACGAGATAGAAAGGATGACAGATGTGGGATGTCGGCGAGACAACTCTCTGGAAAGTGTGAATTGTGAATAAAAATGTATGCATTATAGTTCATCTCAAGGATATTAGAGTGGACTTTGAACTGAGTTACTGCTGGTTAAGCGTGACCGCGAAGTTCGAGTTTATTTAAAGTGCGTCACAGACTTGCACGGACGAACCGCTGGCGGCGAGCCAGTACATTCGGAGTGAACTGTCTATGGTCGCGTTTGTTGTGAAGGAGAACGACGACGGATGTTATTTCGGAGACTTTGGTGACTGGAGTCCCGTGCACTGCTGAACGGAGCGAGATATCGTGTTGGAAAGCGTCCGAGCCGCTGGATGAATGGCGCACTACTGACGGCTGTTGAGTGCGTCTCGCGACGGTGAGATGGATTCCGGTTAGGAGCCCGATGGACTGTGACCGATCGTGATTTAATAGATCCAAATCTTCAGCAAAGGTACCTATTTTGTTTTATTTTATTTGTGGCTCAATTGAGTGAAGCGGCCGTGTGTTTTTGGCCTCTACGAACCCAAGCAGCGGAACAGGCCTGCAACAGAAACTAAGGGGTATTTAAAGTATTATTTGCCGGCTTAGGAGGTTATTCTATTTGTTTGAAAACTTTTATTTGTCTCTTTGATTTTATTGATTGTTGATTCACATGTGAATTTCATTTGAAAGAGAAAAGGACACACACTTTTATCTTGACAAAAGCTTTATTGAAAAGGATAACAGTATCAAAGATATTTTTGTTTTTGTTTACTCAGTATTGATAGATAATTTATTTTAATTAATTAAATTTTATTTGGAGTTAATTCTTTGTATTGTGGTGATTTACATTTAATTTTCCCTTTGGTTTAATAGATAGCAGCACAAATTAAACTAAACCCATCATACTAAAGAACTTGGGCGTCACCCATTAAAATTCCCATTGACAGGAAGGGGGCGTTACATAAAATGGAGGCACCGCTGGGATGGGTTTCATAAGTTTGTGGTTATCTAGGATGTTCAGTTGTGTCTAACTTCTCTTGTTGTCATTTGTGAGAATAAACATGGAGCCTGCATTGTACCGCAAACACCAAGATACACTCAGTAGTTGGTGTAAAGGAGAACAACTTGATCCAGCTCATGCTATAATGATTGTTGGGGTAGCAGAGGAAGTCAGCATAAGCCAAATTGAAGAACTGATGCAAACTGTGCGCTGTTGGGGTCGTGTAAGAGTAAGAGGAAGGACTTTCAGTGTTGAAGCAGGAGGTTTGCTGGTTCTATGTGAATGTAGGGAAGAAATAAACCCACAGATTATTCCTCCTGAAGTGAGGAGTGATGATGGCACTACTGTGTGGCACATAATAGTGGTGGATAAAAGGCCTGATTCGTCAGATGACTTTGTTGGCAAGCTACAGCATTTCTTGCAAGCTGAAGGTAAAACAGTTGCTGATCTCCAGGATTATGTGGCTACTTCACCATCTGCTAAAGGTACTGAGGAGTTATTCATTCATGCTATGGCTGAAGTGATGAAGCAGTCTAACAGAAGCATGGCTGAGAGTCACAGTTACCGTCGACTTCGAGTGTTTTCTGGTATCACTCCTACCCCAATGGGAGAGGAACAAGTTGAGTATTGGATTGAACAGGCAACGATGATGGTAGAGGGCAGTGACTGTCCTGAAAAGGAGAAGAGACGTAGAATAATAGAAAGTCTGAGGGGTCCTGCACTAGAAATTGTTAGGTCCTTGCGGTTTAGCAACCCTGAAGTTGACTCCGCTGATTATATTTCTGCTGTTGATAGGGCTTTTGGATCTCCAGAAACTGGAGAAGATTTGTATTTTGCATATCGTCTCATTCAGCAAAAATCTGGAGAGTTGTTGTCTGACTATGTACAGAGGCTTGAACCTTTTCTGACTAAGGTTGTCCGGAAGGGGGGTGTAAGTGCTCGGGATATGGATAGAGTGAGAATTGAGCAATTGTTGCGGGGAGCAGTCGGGGCTGACATTATGCTTTTGCAGTTACGTCTCAAAGAGAAAAAAACAAACCCTCCTACCTTTCTTGAATTGCTCAGTCAAATTAGGGTTGAGGAGGAATATGAACGGTCTCGACGCAAAGTCCATGCAAGGGTTCGGAGTGTTGGAGCACAGGATTGTGTCTCTTCAACTGATTTAGATTTACAAGAGCTTAGAGCCGATGTGAGGGCTCTGCAAGCCAAAATGTCTGAATTGAAAATGAAGTCCAGCTCAGTCAGTAAAGAAGGTGCTAACACAAAAGTATTGGTTAGGCCGTGTACATCGGATGATAAAGCAAACGAAGCCTCTGCTTTACAGAAAAAAGTTGATAGACTAAGTCAGAAAGTGAAGACATTGGAAAGTAGAGAGCCAGCTCAACCTGCTACCGCTACTGCTGTGAAAGTAAGAGTGAGTGATTGTGGCAGTAAGAAACCTCATCCCCAAGAGAATGATGATTTTTTTTGTTACCGTTGTGGGGAGGATGGTCACATCTCAACTAATTGCACTGCCACACAGAATGAAAGGAAGGTAATCCGGAAGCTTATAGCTTCGCTTCGGAAAGCTAAAGAGAAACAAAGTACTACTGATGATGGTCCTGACAAGGAGACAACACACTGCTCTGTTAAAACACAGATGGTCCAGAATATAGCATCAGTTGCAATTCCGGCTGGGTTGGTGGGACCAGTTTCTACGGTGACATTGAAGGTAAATGGTCAACCTTGCACTGCACTGTTGGATAGTGGGTCACAAGTGACCATTATATTTGAGAAATGGTACCAGAAACATCTGTCTCATATCCCTATTCATCCAGTGTCCGGATTGGCTATTTGGGGACTTAGTGACGAAAGTTACCCCTACCAAGGTTACGTAGTGGTGGATGTTCAATTTCCTAGAGAATTGACTGGCACTCTAGAAACCTTGTCAGTGCTGGCTCTAGTGTGCCCTGGACCAAATTCTCCTGATCAGACTCCTGTAATATTGGGGACTAACGCCAGTTTGTTCCAAAGACTGTTTGCTCTTTGTGACAAAGAGAAGGGTAGCAATCTGGTTCGTGTTTTCAATATAAAATGCTTTCTACCAGATAGCCTGTCTGAGTCTACTGCGGTCAAGGTGAGTCAGGTTGGTGAGGATGACGTTGTGGGTCGGCTGAAATGGAAAGTCCTGGCTCAGTAATTATTCCACCAGAAGACATTTGTTGTGTCAGTTGTCAAGCAGAATTTTCTCAACCAGTGACAAAGGGCATAGTTCTGGTGGAGGCTGATGATGTAA
Organism: Leuciscus leuciscus; assembly: GCF_965113295.1. NCBI lineage: Eukaryota > Metazoa > Chordata > Actinopteri > Cypriniformes > Leuciscidae > Leuciscus > Leuciscus leuciscus. Next base: position 39,661,456 of record NC_138727.1, on the reverse strand, counting down.
ACCCACTACCTCAAGGGTTGATGGTTCAACCTATGGTGGCTTTAGCGTCAGCTGTAAATGGAGAGAGTTTCTCTGTGCTTTTACAGAATGAGACCAAGCGAGAGGTTATCATACCTGAAGGTGCTTTGCTTGGGAATGTGCAAGTCGCGGACATGGCTGTTCCACCGATGAGAGAGAGTAAGTCTGAAGAGATAGATCCAAGCCTTATTGATTTTGGGGATTCTCCCATTCCTGTGGAATGGAAAGAGAGGCTTAGACAGAAATTGGTGCAGAAACGCAATGTTTTCTCCGTACACGAGTGGGAAGTGGGACTAGCCAAGGGGGTGGAGCATTGTATCCGATTGTCGGACACTCGGCCTTTCCGTGAAAGATCAAGGAGGATAGCTCCTGCAGATATAGAGGATGTACGTAGACATTTGAAGGATTTGCTAGAGACTGGGATAATCAAGGAGTCGAGGAGCCCGTATGCTTCTCCTATAGTAATTGTTAGGAAGAAGAATGGCAAAATCCGTATGTGTATAGACTACAGAACCCTCAACAGCAAGACTGTACCCGATCAATATACCACCCCTCGGATTGATGATGCTCTAGACTGTTTGGCTGGAAGCCGCTGGTTCTCTGTATTAGACCTTCGAAATGGGTATTACCAAATACCCATGTCTGAATCAGACAAAGAGAAAACAGCCTTTATCTGCCCGTTAGGGTTTTATCAATTTGAGAGGATGCCGCAGGGGGTTACTGGGGCCCCTGCGACATTTCAACGTCTCATGGAAAAGGCTGTAGGAGACATGAACTTGCTCCAGGTACTAGTATATCTTGATGACCTTATTGTGTTTGGAGCTACATTGGAGGAACATGAGGAAAGACTCCTAAAGGTGTTGGATCGCCTTGAGGAGGTAGGTCTCAAGGTTTCATTGGACAAGTGTCAGATATGTCGGGACAAGGTCAGATATGTTGGTCATATAGTCTCAGCGGATGGAGTATCAACTGACCCAGATAAAACTGAAGCAGTTGCTAAATGGTCGCAGCCAACTGATCTGAAGTCTCTCCGGTCTTTCCTGGGTTTCTGTGGCTATTATAGGAGGTTTGTTGCAAACTACTCTGCTATAGTTAAGCCTTTGACTGAGCTTACCAAGGGGTATCCTCCGGTTAGGAAAGGGAAAAAGCAAAAATCTCTCTCTGATCAAACTTACCATAATGAGTCAGAACCATTTGGTCTTAGGTGGACTGATTCCTGCACTGAAGCCTTCCATAAGATCATTGACTGTTTGACTCATGCTCCTGTATTAGCATTCGCTGATCCAACGAGGCCATATGTTTTGCACGTGGATGCCAGCCTGAAGGGGCTGGGGGCTGTGTTGAATCAAGTGTATCCTGAGGGGCTACGTCCCGTTGCATTCGCTAGCCGAGGGCTCAATGCTGCCGAACAGAGGTATCATATTCACCAGCTTGAATTTCTCTCCCTTAAGTGGGCGGTGGTGGAGAAATTTCACGACTATTTGTATGGTGTGAAATTTACTGTTGTGACGGATAACAATCCGCTTACTTATGTGTTGACCACTGGAAAGCTCAATGCCACTGGGCATAGATGGCTTGCTGCCTTGGCGACTTATGATTTTGAGGTTAAGTATCGTCCTGGTCATACAAACATTGATGCGGATCTACTATCAAGGCGCTGGAATGACTCACATACTGATATGTGGAAACATCTTTCAGAGGTTGAGGTGAAAGGAATATGCAATTGTATCCATTTGAGAAACTCAGCCAATGCAGAGCGACTAGTTGACAGGTTGGGGGTGCCTGCTGAAGGTATTCCTAAGCTATACGTTTTTGCAACTAATCTTGGAATGGGGCAGTTGGAACAATTCACTAGAGGTGATTTGAGGAAGGGTCAAGACATGGATGATGTCACCGGAGTGGTTAAGAAGTTTGTGAGTGCAGATTTGTGGCCATCGGATTTGAGTCAGTATCCCCAAGAGGTTATGTTAATGAAGCGTGAGAGTGAGAAGCTGAAAATCAAGGATGGATTATTGCACAGAGTTGTGAAGGATGTATCAGGAAATGAAACATTTCAATTAGTGTTACCTGACAAGTTCCGGTTACAAGTGATTAAAGCTTTACATGATGATTTGGGCCATTTGGGAGTGGAACGCACGACGAGTCTGATTAGGGACAGGTTCTACTGGCCACGAATGGCACAGATGGTAGAAAACTATGTGAAAAATTGTGGCAATTGTGTTTCATGGAAGACTACTCGTACCAGGGCAGCTCCGTTGCATCAGATAACTTCTGGGGGTCCTATGGAGTTAGTGTGCATTGATTTTCTGACACTGGAGACTGATACAGCAGGGTTCAGTAATATAATGGTTGTCACAGATCACTTTAGTAGATATGCACAAGCATATCCTACCAAAGATCAAAAAGCAGTCACTGTTGCTAAGGTGTTGGTCGAGAAGTTTTTTGTCCATTATGGATTACCCGCCCGAATCCATTCGGATCAGGGTCGGGATTTTGAAGGAAGAGTGATCCAAGAACTCTTGAAGAGTTTAGGGATTCGTAAATCCCGAACAACACCCTATCACCCCCAGGGTGACCCACAGCCAGAACGTTTCAATAGAACGTTGCTGTCAATGTTAGGAACTTTGAACACTACACAGAAACGTCAGTGGAGTCGTTATGTGAGTCAACTTGTACATGCGTACAATAGTACGAAGAGTGACGCCACCGGATATTCACCGTATTACCTCATGTTTGGTAGGAAGGCTAGGCTACCGGTGGATATTTGTTTTGAGACAGAGGAAGAGAGAGTCAGTTATTCTCAGTATGTAGAAGGACTGAAAAGAGATTTGAAACGAGCCTATGATCTTGCTGAAGAAACAGCAACTAAAGTGCACATGAGAAACAAAAAAGTTTACGATAAAGTCGTAAGACACCAGACGTTGGCTAAAGGTGACCGAGTGTTAGTGGAAAATCTTGGTCTTCGTGGAAAGCATAAACTGCAAAGTAGATGGAATCAGTTGCCATATGTGGTGGTGAATAAATACCAAGATTTGCCTGTATACACTGTCAAGCCAGAGAGTGGCATGGGTCGTTCAAGAGTCCTTCACAGAGATCACTTACTGCCGATTGGGCAGACGGTTAGGATCTCCCCAGAGGAAGACCCACTGCCTTCCATGAATAGGCCTATGACCCGACAACAGAGAGGTACCCGTTATGATGGCAGTCATAACATGCATTTTTCTGTATCACAGAGTCTAAGAGATGATGAAGCGAGTAGTGAGACAGAAAATGAGTTTGAAACATGTTGTCATGAAAAAGAGTGTCATGAGACTCTTGAAAAGCAAATTCCTGAAACAAATGAGAACAAGACCTTTGAAGAAGAACTTGGAGAAATTCATACCACAGACGATACTGTAGGTTTGTGCAATGGTGTAGAAGGTTTTCAGGATGTGGAAAAAACAGGTGGGCATGAGAGAAGCCCAGAACCCCCACAGTTAGAAAGAGATGGTTCAATGAATGATGTAGAAGAACAAATTGAGGTGAATTTCCCTAGAAGATCTCAAAGGAAAGTGAAACCTGTCCTCAAACTTACTTACGATGAGTTGGGGAATACTACAGATCATCCCTTGACTATTGTTCATAGGGGAATAGTAATTAAAATAGGTTGAATTCCCATCTAATAGGTGTTAGGTCTCATGGGGCATGAGGACCATTTAAAGGGCGGGAGAGTGTAGCCCAAGTGGGAATCTGTTAGAGGTTTTAGATCTAAATAGTTTCTACAAAGTTGTATACAAAAATGTATAAAGTTTGGTTTAAATGTACTGTGGAAAAATGTGTTTAGAGATAACCTAACTGTTAGGGCCTGTTATTTTTCTTTCTTTATAATGTGATTGGGTACTTTGTGAATAATAACCTATCAGATATGAGGAAGGGCGGGACGAGAAGCGGAAGGAGAGGCAGAGAATGCACGAGATAGAAAGGATGACAGATGTGGGATGTCGGCGAGACAACTCTCTGGAAAGTGTGAATTGTGAATAAAAATGTATGCATTATAGTTCATCTCAAGGATATTAGAGTGGACTTTGAACTGAGTTACTGCTGGTTAAGCGTGACCGCGAAGTTCGAGTTTATTTAAAGTGCGTCACAGACTTGCACGGACGAACCGCTGGCGGCGAGCCAGTACATTCGGAGTGAACTGTCTATGGTCGCGTTTGTTGTGAAGGAGAACGACGACGGATGTTATTTCGGAGACTTTGGTGACTGGAGTCCCGTGCACTGCTGAACGGAGCGAGATATCGTGTTGGAAAGCGTCCGAGCCGCTGGATGAATGGCGCACTACTGACGGCTGTTGAGTGCGTCTCGCGACGGTGAGATGGATTCCGGTTAGGAGCCCGATGGACTGTGACCGATCGTGATTTAATAGATCCAAATCTTCAGCAAAGGTACCTATTTTGTTTTATTTTATTTGTGGCTCAATTGAGTGAAGCGGCCGTGTGTTTTTGGCCTCTACGAACCCAAGCAGCGGAACAGGCCTGCAACAGAAACTAAGGGGTATTTAAAGTATTATTTGCCGGCTTAGGAGGTTATTCTATTTGTTTGAAAACTTTTATTTGTCTCTTTGATTTTATTGATTGTTGATTCACATGTGAATTTCATTTGAAAGAGAAAAGGACACACACTTTTATCTTGACAAAAGCTTTATTGAAAAGGATAACAGTATCAAAGATATTTTTGTTTTTGTTTACTCAGTATTGATAGATAATTTATTTTAATTAATTAAATTTTATTTGGAGTTAATTCTTTGTATTGTGGTGATTTACATTTAATTTTCCCTTTGGTTTAATAGATAGCAGCACAAATTAAACTAAACCCATCATACTAAAGAACTTGGGCGTCACCCATTAAAATTCCCATTGACAGGAAGGGGGCGTTACATGTAGTTTTGATGAAGGAGGGGAAAATTAAGGCTAAAAGAAAGTTAAAAATGTAGAGCCACTGCAACAGGAACTTGGCCCTGTCTAAGATATCGTCTATTTTTTTAAAATCTAACAGGGAGTCGTCTAAAAAAATTTTTTTAATACGCTATAGACAACTCGGGAAAAGAAGAGCAGTGTTAGGGAAAGTTACTATTAAAAGTAATGCATTGCAATATTGCATTACTTCCTTAAAAATGACTTAATTGCAGTTACATTACTTTTGCGTTAATTTGTCTAATTGTCAAGTCAAAATTATGAAAAACGACACTTTTTTATTTTTTTATTTTTTTATTGCCATTTATGGTTATATGAAGAACATTGAACATTCATGAAAAATGTCTGCATTTCTATTCTTTATAGTGGAAAAATAATCTTCAGATTACTAAAATGTTCTTAACACTAAGAAAAAAAAGGGTTCTTTCAAGAACGGTTTACAGAAAGTTTCTTTGTGGATCCTTCTATTGCATCGCTATGAAAAACAAACAAAAACATTTGAAACCTTCACAATTATGAGATAAAAAGACAAAACTAAAAAGTAACACTATTTCAATGGTCCACTTAAGACATTATTCTAACTGTAAGTCATTTTGCAACTACATGTCAAGTAACTCTCATTAGAGTATTAGTAGACTGTCTGCTAACACTGTATTTTGATGCTCTCAACAGACATTCTAGATTCTACTGACTATGAATAACTTTGCAACTGCATGCCAACTTATTCTACTAACTCTAACCTAACTGCTAACCTTAACCAAACAGTCTTCTAACATTCTACTACAGTTTAACAATACGCTGAGAGTTAGTTGACATATAGTTCCAAAGTTACTTATGGTTAGAATGAGATAGAAAGTCAAAATTGAGATACTGCATCATTTATGAGATGTAGAGAAACACACACACACACACACACACACACACACACACACACACACACACACACACACACACACACACACACACACACAAACACACACACACCCCAATCCAAACTATGAGTCATGATATTTTTTCATATGTACTGAAAATATGAAAGTGTTTAAAAGACCACAAATTAATATAAGTTTACATGATATAAGGGATATTTATTACACTACATTGAATTACATTACATAGCTTGCACCTCCTTGCCATTTGCTACACCGATTTCATGTGTCTTCAGCTCACACCAGACAAGTGGTTGTATGAACATGTTTGTCTCTTTTCCCTGCCCATGCTGTTAAATTAAAGTAATTTCAGAGGAACAGCAAGTATTACATTTTGAATTACATTTAAAAAGACAAACATTGTTTTTCTTTGGAACAGCAATGAATCATTCACAATAATGTCAGGGAATGTGCAGTACATGGTTTACATGGACAAACTGTTTTTGATTTCATGTTGACTATAAGAGATCGCTTTAGCAAGTATTGCATGAAAATGGCAAATAAATAAGTTTACATGAGGCTGCACATATTGCAGTATTTACCAATTTAACACGTCAACGTTCCATCCAGTCATGCTGATAAATGGATTGTCTCTGCTGTTTCTCTCATTTAAATGTTCCTGGCATTTGCGCATAAATCCTTAGTATTTGCTTTATTGATCTGACACTCCATCAAAGGTGGTAAATGTGCATCACCTTCACCTCCTGCTTTAAACCATAACACTCGGAGCGGGATGAAAAGGTGAAGAGGCGTCTATCACTAGACATCGCTCCTAGGCATTTCCCCTCGAAAGCTGCTAGAATGACACTTCAACAAATTGAAATTGATGGCCATTTGACTTGTGGAAGAATGACATTTGCAATGTTTGGTGAAAATGTAGACTCTCGGGAAAATGAGATGCAAGATTTCTTTCAGTTTAACCCTTCCTTGCAAATTCTTCCACCATGGACCTCCTGGTTAGTCTCATTGAGTTATTTTACACTTTGTTGTAGCTGTTCGACTGCTTGTAATTTCCTGAGCCAGTAATCAACAGGTATCCTACCGTGCGGTTTGGCTCTATCTGCCTCTCCACGCTATTGAACAGATTGGCAACACTTTATGAAAGAGAGAAAGAGAGAGTGCATTTCTCTGAAGTTCAGTCGAAGCCCCGCTAGCTAGCTAGCCTATTCTGCTGCCAGGCCATTAGATGGCGATGGAACACTATAGGCTGAACACGTACTGTAATACGCATGTGCATGACGTCATCGGTTTCAGAGATTCCAGTTTTTGTTGTTTACACAGAGACCGTTTTCAAAAACTTGCACTTTGAAACCCGTTTTCAAAAGTTTGCGTTTTCAGGCACCCAAAACGACATTGACGTGTAAATGAACGGCCAAAACGCATAAAAAGTTTAAACTTAGTCATATGGACTTAAAGGTGCATTAAGCAACTTTTCATGTTAAAAATACCCGTTTTCTAACCCATACATGCTTAAACAATTGCCTGATGGGCTGAATGAGCCCTTCACTGATCACTGAGATTGTCTCTATAATCCTGTAAAGTAAAATAAATAAGAGGGATTCGGGCCGGAATTTTAGACTGGGCGTGACGTCATGCGCGTTCACGGCACGCTCACATAGCTATGTCTGGCAGGTTTGTGTATTCGCCGCCATTCTCCGTAGAAGATGGATTGTAAGAGACCTGCTTGTAGTTCATTTCAAACACCAACGCAAACTCCACGCAAGATAAAAAAAAAGAAAACTTGTCTCTAGTGCAACCAAAAGGGCAAAATTGGACTCAGACAGGCGTCGGAATAAGACGAGAGTAAACATAGGGAAGTGTATAGATGTTGTGTATAGTTACCCTTTTTTTGTCTTATAAATGTATGAACTACTGTGACCTTGCCCAGGGACAGCAGTTGAAAAGTATTGACACATTTCACATAAATGTTCATCAGTGTGTATTGTCCCTGGCAAAATATCTACTAAATAAATCTGCACTACATGTAGTTTAATGATTTGCTATTCGATTAAAACAGTTCAAATATCTTGAGTGTGATATAAAATGCTGATATATAAGTTAGATAATTAGACACAAATTTTGAGCAAATTACTGCTTAATTAGGATGTATTGCTATTGGAAAATGCTACTTAGCAGATCAATAAAACAGGCTAAACCCCCGCAAATCTTCGGCGGATTAGCCTGTTTGGCTTTTATGGTAACGTCATAGTGCCATTTAATTGTTTATTACCTTGAGACAATTGAATTGAGTGTACTTTTTTGACCGACTGTGCTTTGAGCTTTTACAAAGTAACAACTTATATTGTTCATGTACGTGTTTCCATAATAATACAATCATAAGTGGATACAGTAAACACATAGTTTTCTACTACCCCCGTTTTTCCCTCACACATAAGTGTGTAATTTACTCAATTGCCTTTCCTTTCACATATTTAAAATGACTTGCAGATTTATAACTTTATTACCTCTGAAGACATTATGATTGTAAACAAAAGATTTGCGGCTGATGCTCCTTTGGTTATGAACAGCTCGTGCTCGTGCAAGAGTGCGTGTGCGTGTGGTCCATGAGCGTGCACATCTCTGGCTGCAGTTTCACTTGCCGCCAGAGGTGGCATAGTTCTGCAAAAACTCAGAATCTTGCTTAATGCACCTTTAAGTAAAGATGATGCTTTTTTTGAACTTCACAGTTTCAGTCAACGTCTGCTCATCCCTCATCCATCTCCTGTATTTCACAGATGATTCTATATATATATAACCCTGCGCAGTAAAATAAGCTTGCAAAATTAAAATTAAGTTAAATAATTAATGGCTGCCATCAAACCAGGAGCGAGGTGGCCATAGATAGTCATCTGTTTGTTGATGAGGGTTCATAAGAATGCATATGAATTCAGGAATCTTAGAGCAATATATATATATATGTTAGCATGCCTAAGACTTTTGCACAGTACTGTATATATAGTATATACAGTATATACTCATGCTTGTCCAGTGCAGTTGTTTTTGAATACTCTCTCTCTCTCTTTTTTCCAATAGTAAAACTATTCTTTACAACAGTATTGACTCTGTACTATACTATATTAATAAAAATGTAGGCTGTGTCCCTACAACCACACAATATTTTGACCTCGCATTCACTGAGATGGACTCGAGGGAATCAATGCATGGCACAGGGTCAAACAGGCACGTATTGCTCTAAGCATCCTGAATTCATAAGCATTCTTATGAACCCTCATCAACAAACAAACAGATGACTATATATGGCTACCTCGCTCCAGGTTTAACGGCAACCATTAATTTTTTGAGTTCATTTTAATTTTGGATGCTTATGCAGGGTTTTAACAGAAGGACTGAACCTCTGACCTGCGCTGAGAGAGTGTGTGTACCTAATGTTTAGTCAGACATAAATATCCACTTATCTGCTGTACAACCTTTAGCGGTGATGACTTGGAGCAGAGCAAGAGTTGGACCGTAATTGTACTCTCATTAACGGGTTGTCTGTGCAGTGTAATTATGGACCTCACTCAGGAAATAATACCAAAGTGTTAATAGGTCAACAGACATCAAGTTGTTACTTCAGGTGTGAAGATGAACATTTTTCATCTATCTGTCCATTATCTGTCCGTCTGTCTATTATCTGTCCGTCTATTATCTGTTTGTCTGTCTATTATCTGTCCATCTATCTATTATCTGTCCGTCTGTTTGTCTGACTATTATCTGTCTGTCTGTCTTTTATCTGTCCATCTGTCTATTATCTGTCCGTCTGTCTATTATCTGTCCGTCTGTCTATTATCTGTCCGTCTGTTTGTCTGTCTATTATCTGTTCATCTGTCTTTTATCTGTCCGTCTGTCTATTATCTGTCCGTCTGTTTGTCTGTCTATTATCTGTTTGTCTGTCTATTATCTGTCCATCTGTCTATTATCTGTCCGTCTGTCTATTATCTGTCCGTCTGTTTGTCTGTCTATTATCTGTTCATCTGTCTTTTATCTGTCCGTCTGTCTATTATCTGTCCGTCTGTCTATTATCTGTCCGTCTGTCTATTATCTGTCCGTCTGTTTGTCTGTCTATTATCTGTTTGTCTGTCTATTATCTGTCCGTCTTTCCATCTGCCTATTATCTGTTCATCTGTCTTTTATCTGTCCGTCTGTCTATTATCTGTCCGTCTGTCTGTTTGTCTGTCTATTATGTTTGTCTGTCTATTATGTTTGTCTGTCTATTATCTGTCCGTCTTTCCATCTGTCTATTATCTGTCCGTCTGTTCGTCTGTCTTTTATCTGTCCGTCTGTCTATTATCTGTTCGTCTGTCTTTTATCTGTCTGTCTATTATCTGTTTGTCTGACTATTATCTGTCTGTCTGTCTATTATCTGTCCCTCTGTTTGTCTGACTATTATCTGTTCGTCTGTCTTTTCTCTGTCCGTCTGTCTATTATCTGTTCGTCTGTCTTTTATCTGTCTGTCTATTATCTGTTTGTCTGACTATTATCTGTTTGTCTGTCTATTATCTGTTCGTCTGTCTTTTATCTGTCTGTCTATTATCTGTTTGTCTGACTATTATCTGTCTATCTGTCTATTATCTGTCCGTCTGTCTGTTATCTGTCCGTCTGTCTTTTATCTGTCTGTCTATTATCTGTTTGTCTGACTATTATCTGTCTATCTGTCTATTATCTGTCCGTCTGTCTGTTATCTGTCCGTCTGTCTATTATCTGTCCGTCTGTTTGTCTGACTATTATCTATCTGTCTGTCTATTATCTGTTCGTCTGTCTTTTATCTGTCCGTCTGTCTATTATCTGTTCGTCTGTCTTTTATCTGTCCGTCTGTCTATTATCTGTCCGTCTGTTTGTCTGACTATTATCTGTTCGTCTGTCTTTTATCTGTCCGTCTGTCTATTATCTGTTCGTCTGTCTTTTATCTGTCTGTCTATTATATGTTTGTCTGTCTATTATCTGTTCGTCTGTCTTTTATCTGTCTGTCTATTATCTGTTTGTCTGACTATTATCTGTCTGTCTGTCTATTATCTGTTTGTCTGACTATTATCTGTCCGTCTGTCTATTATCTGTTCGTCTGTCTTTTATCTGTCTGTCTATTATCTGTTTGTCTGACTATTATCTGTCCGTCTGTCTGTTATCTGTCCGTCTGTCTATTATCTGTCCGTCTGTTTGTCTGACTATTATCTGTCTGTCTGTCTATTATCTGTCCGTCTGTTTGTCTGACTATTATCTCTCTGTCTATTATCTGTCCATCTGTCTATTATCTGTCCGTCTGTTTGTCTGACTATTATCTGTCTGTCTGTCTGTCTATTATCTATCCGTCTGTTTGTCTGACTATTATCTGTCTGTCTGTCTATTATCTGTCCGTCTGTTTGTCTGACTATTATCTGTCTGTCTGTCTATTATCTGTCCGTCTGTTTGTCTGACTATTATCTGTCTGTCTGTCTATTATCTGTCCGTCTGTTTGTCTGACTATTATCTGTCTGTCTGTCTATTATCTGTCCGTCTGTTTGTCTGACTATTATCTCTCTGTCTATTATCTGTCCATCTGTCTATTATCTGTCCGTCTGTCTATTATCTGTCCGTCTGTTTGTCTGTCTATTATCTGTTCATCTGTCTTTTATCTGTCCGTCTGTCTATTATCTGTCCGTCTGTCTATTATCTGTCCGTCTGTCTATTATCTGTCCGTCTGTTTGTCTGTCTATTATCTGTTTGTCTGTCTATTATCTGTCCGTCTTTCCATCTGCCTATTATCTGTTCATCTGTCTTTTATCTGTCCGTCTGTCTATTATCTGTCCGTCTGTCTGTTTGTCTGTCTATTATGTTTGTCTGTCTATTATGTTTGTCTGTCTATTATCTGTCCGTCTTTCCATCTGTCTATTATCTGTCCGTCTGTTCGTCTGTCTTTTATCTGTCCGTCTGTCTATTATCTGTTCGTCTGTCTTTTATCTGTCTGTCTATTATCTGTTTGTCTGACTATTATCTGTCTGTCTGTCTATTATCTGTCCGTCTGTCTGTTATCTGTCTGTCTGTCTATTATCTGTCCCTCTGTTTGTCTGACTATTATCTGTTCGTCTGTCTTTTATCTGTCCGTCTGTCTATTATCTGTTCGTCTGTCTTTTATCTGTCTGTCTATTATCTGTTTGTCTGACTATTATCTGTTTGTCTGACTATTATCTGTCTGTCTGTCTATTATCTGTTCGTCTGTCTTTTATCTGTCTGTCTATTATCTGTTTGTCTGACTATTATCTGTCCGTCTGTCTATTATCTGTTCGTCTGTCTTTTATCTGTCTGTCTATTATCTGTTTGTCTGACTATTATCTGTCTATCTGTCTATTATCTGTCCGTTTGTCTGTTATCTGTCCGTCTGTCTATTATCTGTCCGTCTGTTTGTCTGACTATTATCTATCTGTCTGTCTATTATCTGTTCGTCTGTCTTTTATCTGTCCGTCTGTCTATTATCTGTTCGTCTGTCTTTTATCTGTCCGTCTGTCTATTATCTGTCCGTCTGTTTGTCTGACTATTATCTGTTCGTCTGTCTTTTATCTGTCCGTCTGTCTATTATCTGTTCGTCTGTCTTTTATCTGTCTGTCTATTATATGTTTGTCTGTCTATTATCTGTTCGTCTGTCTTTTATCTGTCTGTCTATTATCTGTTTGTCTGACTATTATCTGTCTGTCTGTCTATTATCTGTTTGTCTGACTATTATCTGTCCGTCTGTCTATTATCTGTTCGTCTGTCTTTTATCTGTCTGTCTATTATCTGTTTGTCTGACTATTATCTGTCTGTCTGTCTATTATCTGTCCGTCTGTCTGTTATCTGTCCGTATGTCTATTATCTGTCTGTCTGTCTATTATCTGTCCGTCTGTCTGTTATCTGTCCGTATGTCTATTATCTGTCCGTCTGTTTGTCTGACTATTATCTGTCCGTCTGTTTGTCTGACTATTATCTGTCTGTCTGTCTATCATCTGTCCGTCTGTCTATTATCTGTCCGTCTGTTTGTCTGACTATTATCTGTCTGTCTATTATCTGTCCGTCTGTCTATTATCTGTCCGTCTGTCTATTATCTGTCTGTCCGTCTGTTTGTCTGACTATTATCTGTCTGTCTATTATCTGTCTGTCTGTCTATTATCTGTTCATCTGTCTTTTATCTGTCCGTCTGTCTATTATCTGTCCGTCTTTCCATCTGTCTATTATCTGTCTGTCTGTTTGTCTGACTATTATCTGTCCGTCTGTCTTTTATCTGTCCGTCTGTCTATTATCTGTTTGTCTGTCTTTTATCTGTCCGTCTGTCTATTATCTGTTCGTCTGTCTATTATCTGTCCATCTGTCTATTTTCTGTCTGTCTGTTTGTCTGACTATTATCTGTCTGTCTGTCTTTTATCTGTCCGTCTGTCTATTATCTGTCCGTCTGTTTGTCTGACTATTATCTGTCTGTCTGTCTATTATCTGTCTGTCTATTATCTGTCTGTCTATTATCTGTCCGTCTGTCTGTTATCTGTCCGTCTGTCTATTATCTGTCCGTCTGTTTGTCTGACTATTATCTGTTCGTCTGTCTTTTATCTGTCCGTCTGTCTATTATCTGTCCGTCTGTTTGTCTGACTATTATCTGTTTGTCTGTCTTTTATCTGTCCGTCTGTCTATTATCTGTCCGTCTGTTTGTCTGACTATTATCTGTTCGTCTGTCTTTTATCTGTCCGTCTGTCTATTATCTGTCTGTCTATTATCTGTTTGTCTGACTATTATCTGTCTTTCTGTCTATTATCTGTCTGTCTGTCTGTTATCTGTCCGTCTGTCTATTATCTGTCTGTCTATTATCTGTTTGTCTGACTATTATCTGTCTTTCTGTCTATTATCTGTCTGTCTGTCTGTTATCTGTCCGTCTGTCTATTATCTGTCCGTCTGTTTGTCTGACTATTATCTGTCTGTCTGTCTATTATCTGTCCGTCTGTCTATTATCTGTCCGTCTGTCTATTATCTGTCCGTCTGTCTGTTATCTGTCCATCTGTCTATTATCTGTCCGTCTGTTTGTCTGACTATTATCTGTCTGTCTGTCTATTATCTGTCCGTCTGTCTATTATCTGTCCGTCTGTCTATTATCTGTCCGTCTGTCTATTATCTGTCCGTCTATCTATTATCTGTCCGTCTGTCTATTATCTGTTCGTCTGTCTATTATCTGTTCGTCTGTCTATTATCTGTCCGTCTGTCTATTGTCTTGTCCGTCTGTCTATTATCTGTCCGTCTGTCTTTTATCTGTTCGTCTGTCTATTATCTGTTCGTCTGTCTATTATCCGTCTGTCTATTATCTGTTAGTCTGTCTATTACCTGTCTGTCTGTCTATTATCTGTCCGTCTGTCTATTATCTGTCCGTCTGTCTATTATCTGTCCGTCTATCTATTATCTGTCCGTCTGTCTATTATCTGTTCGTCTGTCTATTATCTGTTCGTCTGTCTATTATCTGTCCGTCTGTCTATTGTCTTGTCCGTCTGTCTATTATCTGTCCGTCTGTCTTTTATCTGTTCGTCTGTCTATTATCTGTTCGTCTGTCTATTATCCGTCTGTCTATTATCTGTTAGTCTGTCTATTACCTGTCTGTCTGTCTATTATCTGTCCGTCTGTCTATTATCCGTCTGTCTTTTATCTGTCCGTCTGTCTATTATCTGTCCGTCTGTTTATTATCTGTCCGTCTGTCTATTATCTGTTAGTCTGTCTATTATCTGTCTGTCTATTATCTGTCCGTCTGTCTATTGTCTTGTCCGTCTGTCTATTATCTGTCCGTCTGTCTATTATCTGTCCGTCTGTCTTTTATCTGTCCGTCTGTCTGTTATCTGTCCGTCGGTCTATTATCTGTCCGTCTGTCTATTATCTGTCCGTCTGTCTGTCTATTATATGTCCGTCTGTCTGTTATCTGTCTATTATCTATATGTCCGTCTGTCTGTCTGTCTGTCTGTTATCTATCTGTCTGTCTATTATCTGTTCGTCTGTCTATTCTCTGTCTATTATCTGTCCGTCTGTCTGTCTGTTATCTATCTGTCTGTCTGTCTATTATCTGTTTGTCTGTCTATTATCTGTCTATTATCTGTTCGTCTGTCTGTTATCTGTCTATTATCTGTCCGTCTGTCTGTCTGTCTGTTATCTATCTGTCAGTCTGTCTATTTTTTGTCCGTCTGTATGTCTGTCTGTTATCTATCTGTCTGTCTGTCTATTATCTGTTCGTCTGTCTATTATCTGTCTATTATCTGTCCGTCTGTCTGTCTGTCTGTTATCTATCTGTCTGTCTGTCTATTATCTGTTCGTCTGTCTATTATCTGTCTATTATCTGTCCGTCTGTCTGTCTGTCTGTTATCTATCTGTCTGTCTGTCTATTTTCTGTTCGTCTGTCTATTATCTTTTCGTCTGTCTGTTATCTGTCTATTATCTGTCAGTCTATCTGTCTGTTATCTATCTGTCCGTCTGTCTATTATCTGTCCGTCTGTCTGTCTATTATATGTCCGTCTGTCTGTTATCTGTCTATTATCTATATGTCCGTCTGTCTGTCTGTCTGTCTGTTATCTATCTGTCTGTCTATTATCTGTTCGTCTGTCTATTCTCTGTCTATTATCTGTCCGTCTGTCTGTCTGTTATCTATCTGTCTGTCTGTCTATTATCTGTTTGTCTGTCTATTATCTGTCTATTATCTGTTCGTCTGTCTGTTATCTGTCTATTATCTGTCCGTCTGTCTGTCTGTCTGTTATCTATCTGTCAGTCTGTCTATTTTTTGTCCGTCTGTATGTCTGTCTGTTATCTATCTGTCTGTCTGTCTATTATCTGTTCGTCTGTCTATTATCTGTCTATTATCTGTCCGTCTGTCTGTCTGTCTGTTATCTATCTGTCTGTCTGTCTATTATCTGTTCGTCTGTCTATTATCTGTCTATTATCTGTCCGTCTGTCTGTCTGTCTGTTATCTATCTGTCTGTCTGTCTATTTTCTGTTCGTCTGTCTATTATCTTTTCGTCTGTCTGTTATCTGTCTATTATCTGTCAGTCTATCTGTCTGTTATCTATCTGTCAGTCTGTCTATTTTCTGTCTGTCTGTCTGTCTTTTATCTGTCCGTCTGTCTATTATCTGTTCGTCTGTCTATTATCTGTCCATCTGTCCGTCTGTCTGTCTGTCTGTCTGTTATCTATCTGTCTGTCTGTCTATTTTCTGTTCGTCTGTCTATTATCTTTTCGTCTGTCTGTCAGTCTGTCTATTTTCTGTCTGTCTGTCTGTCTTTTATCTGTCCGTCTGTCTATTATCTGTTCGTCTGTCTATTATCTGTCCATCTGTCTATTATCTGTTTGTCTATCTATCTGTCTATTATCTGTCCGTCTGTCTGTTATCTATCTGTCAGTCTGTCTATTTTCTGTCCGTCTGTCTGTCTTTTATCTGTCCGTCTGTCTATTATCTGTTCGTCTGTCTATTATCTGTCCATCTGTCTATTATCTGTCCGTCTTTCTATCTGTCTATTATCTGTTAGTCTGTCTATTATCTGTCCTCCTGTTTATTTTCTGTCCGTCTGTCAGTCAACTACCCCCTGGTCTCTCCTGTAAAAACACTATGCTGTCACTGTGATTAGCACCTTTTGTTTGGAGTTACTGTGTTCTCTGCTCATTAAAGAGAATCCTTTGATCATTACTTTCCCCCCATGGCTACAAATCATCACCCTCCTTTGTTCTGCATGCTGACATTTGCATCTTTGTAATCATGTAAATGTATGTCTGGATCATGTCTGTGCCATGCACTTGGACCTCTCAGTGCTAATTTTCATATGTAGGATTTTTGTGCATATCGCTGTGCAGGTGTGCATTTTTCACTGCTCATCATTTGATTCAATCCACTTCACAAATTACCTTGGATACTGTACCGTTTAACCTAATTAAAATGTTGAGGTTTATTGTCAAGTTCAAACTGACAACTTCAACAAATATTAGAAATGTTGCTTTTGCAAGTAACTGAAATAAACAAGTTTCAGTTTTTCGTGTAATATTTATTGATTTGATTTCAGCTTTCAATTATCAAAAACTATTTTTAAATAGTTATTGTTAACAATAATAATACTAGGGTGTGCAGCAAAGCCAATCTGAAGCATTGGCAAAATTATTTCTATTATCTTGTTATTTTTGCGGGGCTTAAACTGTAATGTCAAAAAGCCCATTTTAAATGCAATTCCATTAACTTCGTATAGTTTCGATATAGAAATATGCCTTGTATAATATCAATATAAAAATATGCCTTATGTATAATTTGTAAAAAACTATTATAATTATCAACAATTGTAGTTAATCTACAGAGTGTGTGAGTGTTTGTCCACACAACAGGATTTCGGATTGTTGGATATTTACAATTTGAGGTGGGTCCATCCCGACGTTCTTCTGGGCAGATTCAATCACTCTTAACACACCTCACACCACAGGAAAATCTGATAAGATAATCTGTAGAACCATCAAGATAATCGGAACGTTACCTACGATTGTCGAAATGGGAGAATTGGTATCTTTTAGTGTGTGGGTGCCTTTAAGCACGAAAGTACAGAATGACGCATCCGGTGTTCAGTGTCCAAGCCACGATGTGGCTCGGTGCCTTGTCCTTTACAGTTCGGGAAACAAAAAATCAAAACCGTACTGGACAAAGGACAAAGGACAAAAAAAGCTATTCTTTTAGAAGACGGGGGGGGGGGGGGGGGGGGGGGGGGGGGGGGGGAATGCCCAAGCCTGATGCTATACTTAGATACTGATGCTTGTGCACAAGACGAAAACCTGGCATGAGATAATTAATTTAAACGCATAGTGGAGGTGATGAAAAAGTATGAAAATGTTGTTCATTCAATTTTATTTTTGACAATACACACTGTTTCAGGTCATAATAATTTCAATTCTTATTTTGATCGCTAAAAATGCACATTATACTTTCTCCTCATTTAACACAAAATCATCCAATACGTCTGAGTTCAGCATTTGACTTAAGGGACCTGTTTTGGTCTCTTAATTTTTTAAGGGCTAAATGGTTACTAAGGACTTAAGGGACTTTAGGGACTTTAAGTAGGGGAAATAAGGGGGAATATTTAATGACAGCCTTAAGGTTCCTTAAGTGGACCCTTAGGTCTCTTATTGTAACCCATGTTTGACTAAGGGTACCCTTAACCTTATAACTTATGTTTTTTTTTTTACTTAAAGGCTTTCATACAACCGGGCCCTAAACCTTGGTTTAACAATAGTCGCATGTGCTTTGACAAGTCAGGTCATGTTGCTAATGCAATGTGAATTCACGCTCAGCTCAGGTCATTTTATGATCTCATTCCCCATTTCTTGTCCTCTCTCCCATCATTAGAAGAGGCGAACGACCTGCCAATAGATCCACACCTGGCTAGGAAACAACAGATCTGCCAACTGTCCAATTACTTTTGGGTTGTGAATAAATCAGTGTGTAATTTCTACACAGTTCACAGTTTATGGAGGTAAATGTGGTGGAATTAAAGCTGGCCTTCCGTACCACAGGTGCACATTTTCAAATCAAGTGCATCACTGTCCTAACACTGCTGTCCAATATCCAGAACAAGCATTCAAGCTCTTTCATATATAATTGTGGCATTATCTTTTACCGTTCTCCTTGCATATGTCTGGTACACTAGTTTGGTGCACTTCTCAACCTCACACCTTGTAACATTATAATAAGGCATTTTCTCACTCTTTACAGCTTTATTCTTGCTCCATTGTATTTAAATAATTTGTCTACCACTTGTTCTGCTGTTTCCATCTCACATAGAATTTAATCTCAGCTCATGAAAGCATGCGAGTGTGTTAGGGAGGGCTTTACACCAGGATGTGTGGCATGTTGTGAAAGCTCATAATAGATGTTCTTTAATATCCTTTGCTCAATTCTGTGGGAGATAGCGCTCGGTTTAACAAGCCTCATCTCTGCTTCCGACCTTATCTGCAGGCAGCAAGCATTGAATTTGAATTTGGCTCTTTTTGACATCCATTGGATGAAACAAGTCCTCCATAGTGAAGTGGCAAATCGTCTTTTTCATGGTTGATACACAACAAAGCCCCAGGTGATCTAGGTGGCTTCCTGATATTGTAGTCATTTTTTGAGCTTGCATAGTGTAAGTTGCTCAATGTGTTAAATCTGCTTCATTTGAAGGTCAGCATGTCTTTGGTAGCTGAAACAGTTCCAACTGCATACAGTCAAGAATCCGGCGAATCTAATGTTCTTCCACCACAAAATTATGTTAGTTTAATGCAAAATGAATGAGGCCTTGATATAGTAATTGACGATGACCTTTATCTTTACCCCGATAGGTTGTTTTACTAATGGACTTGAATGTAAAGCTCCCCTAAGAATAGGTTTCAATAAGAGTGATAAGACAGGAAATAAATGACATTCTGATAAGAAGCCTTGTATCTAATTTATGAGAATATATCATCGCCACAAATACAAGGCTGTAATCTAGTGGCGGCACATCCGCTCAGGAACTGAAAAGCTATCAGAGCTGTTTACAGACTGTATTTCTGTTCATAGTACACTGGCAGTCCTGCAAAAACCTGTTGATTTTAGTGTGTACTGGTAACTCACTCACAGATGCCAAGAATGAACCTAAATAATAGACTCGATGTATAATGGAATCATGTCCTACTGCTTTTGAGTGGATGGGTTTGAATGAATGAATGAATGAATGAATACATTTTATTTCTGTTTAAATCGTTATATTAACTTTGCATATGTATGTAAATTCATGGGATGCTATAACACCATTTCCAAGCAACTTTAATTACAGAACTAGCAGCTCTAAGGCATGGTATATCCATATGGTCTCTTTAAAAGGCATTTTAACCCATTTAGAGTGTGATGTTAAAACCAAGATAGGTGACCCGTAAAAAATTCTTCTTTATATGTTGTTGTGTTTATTAATGACGTATTTTTTTAATAATAATTTTCCGAATGTCAAAATGGAAAGTGTGTCAAAATGGAAGAGTGTTACTACCAGTAACTCTTCACAGTATAGTTAAATTTGTGAATGTTTGTCATTGATAAACAAATACTGTAGATAACTCCAAATGAATAATTTTAAATGAATATAATAAACAATTGTATCATTTTTTTAAATGTGCATTTTTCAGCTGTCTTAAGCATTTTTTTAAGTAGCTTTTTTTGTATCTTTTGTACAGAAGAGGCCCAACTTTTTAAATTTAGTAGTGAAGTGACATTTATTATAAAAATGAGTATGCAAAATAAGCAAATGTTTAAGACTAATCCTTACTGTTTAAAGGTATAGCGGAGGATCTTTCCAAATTTTAGATAAGACCCGCCCTCTCCACTTTTTGAAAAGTTTGATTGATTCACCAGAATGATTGACAATTAGGAGGACCAATAGTATAGGTTACCCACCAGGAAGTAAAACATCCTCCGCTATACCTTTAATATGTAAAAATATTTATAATTATTATAGAACTGCGTATGATGACTGAAATAAAAATATATTGATGATAATCAGTCCATTAGGTATTATAAACTAACCAAGATTTAATATTTAATGCATTATGAATAAACCTGAAATAATTCAAATAAATTAAATGAAGTAAAACATAGAAGAAGAAAAAAACAGTGATTTAATAATTAATTCATCAGATAGTTAATTGGTTATGAACTGGTTGTCATAGTAAGACCTTGGATATTAGCACAAAATCATAGTTTACAGATTATTCTGGGAAAATACACCTACTAATTTGTAGCATTGTGTACACAAGACATAATGGCAAGTCAACATCTTTGTAAAAGCACTCTTTTCCATATGAGAAAGCATCATTACAGAAATTAAAATAACATTTCCTGAAATAAACTGAGCAAATGCAAACATTCACCTGAGAACAGAAACATGTTTAAACCAGACTTTCGAGGATGTGCTCAAAATGACTGCTTACTAAAATAGGTGGCCAAGGACATTTTTTACCAAGAAGTTGAAAGCAAAGAAATCAAAGAAAAGCCGTGACATCACTGTAAAACATTTCTAACCCTCCCAAATCAAAAATTTCAAGTGACCGATAACATCAAAATTTTTCAATTGGCCCAAGTGAAATTCTTGTTGCAATAGTCTGTTAACATTGGCTCAATGAGAAATAATACGTCAGACTAATTGAAAAATTTAGATGTTATCGGTCACTTGAAATTTTTGACTTGGGGATGTAATTTTTTTTTACAGTGATGGTTCTCAGTTGGCACTGGAGTCCACAGCGGGAGAAGAATGGTTATTCTAGTTATCTCGAGGACTTGCCAGCCAGGATTGTGGTTGAGTTGAACTTCCTGAGCCTGTGAGAACTGTATGTTCCACTTCTTTTGTGTGTTTAGTGGCATTAGTACTCTCTCCTTTTCAGTTTTAAAAAGAGGACTTCATACTGTGGCCAATCACAGGTCTGTAAATGTCAGGTCCATGGTGCTCAGATTGTGGTACAGTATAACAGTCTTTCATCCTGATTTTCCCTCCAATCATGGTAACGATAATTTAGATAACTGGTGAGAGGCTTCCGGGCTTATTATTTGCAGTTTGACCGAGGCTCATTTTGTCAGAAAACACTGGGAGCACTGCTTGTCTCACAGCTTGGGTATTTTTAAAGGTTGCCCTTAAAATGTTAAAAAGGGAGATTCAGTAAAGTAGTGCACTGGAGCTTGTATAGAAATGTATTTTTTGAAGGGAATATGGGAAGACTCTTAAGCAGCCTTGAGATTTTGCCTGGCCTCCATTTTTAGATGTTGGACTGAGATATTAATGCAGTACCCGGTGTTACGTTTCCCTTAAACGTGTGTGATGTCGTAAGACGTCTACATTATACAGGGCTCTACTTGTACTAGTAGGTACAGTGCAGTTCATTTGAACATCAAAGCTTTGCTACGAGCTGCATATTGTATTATAAAAACAAAACATGTGAGTGATTTGATGAAATAGTAATTGAATCACTCTTATGAGGTACGGATGTCTGGAGAAACATCTGTGAAACAAGTTGGCCATTAAATATGCAACAGCATATTCAAAAATTCCTTTTGTATGAGATGGCAATGCTTTAAAGAGAATTATCATGGCCTGAAGCTCATTCAAGTACTGCCATTTAGTGTGCGTGAATCTGATTGAAATGATCTTCATTCTGCTTTTGTTCTTATCCAGTGTTTAGGTGAACTAAAGCCTGAATACTATCTCATCTGAAACCACTATCTGACCTTCATGTATAATTATATTTCAGTTGAAGAGTTAAAGGTTAAGTGTTCCCTTTTTTGATGTTGAAATAATTCCTCAGTCCCATTGCAACATGGGGACACAACTGGCCTGGTTCAAAAAAAACAAACAAAAAATCAAACATATCACAGCAATGAAAAAAAATTCTGTCAATTTTTGACAATTCTCCCACCCCCCCCTAATAAACACAAATTATAGTATTATAGTAGATGATTAGTAATTCGGTAATCTCTGCCTCAGACGTCATGCCCACAGACCGTTGGCTGAACATCTGTTGCATGTGGACCTCAAATTGTTTCAGGAGTTTCAAAGTCATTATCTGATTGGTTTAATTCTACGGGATTTCTGAGAGACGTGTGTGTCAGTCCGCCTGGAAACAAAGCCACTGTGAAGCCAAACCCCGTAATAAAAAACAAAAAAAACAAAGCTGTCTTGTTTACAACTGTGACAATATGCACTTATCAGAATCAACTAAATGCTAGATTTTCAAAAGCATGTAAAGTTCACTGCCCCATTGTTACAGTAAACTTGTACAACTTTCTTAAATGAATAATTTATTAGATGCATGTCTGTTTTTTGTGGACACATTGATTTTCCATTTTCACGCCCCTAAACATGACGCTGAACAAAACAAAGTGCGATTGCTTGTTTGACATGGCAGTCAGATGGCCTCTTAGGCGGTCCTTGTTACCACTATTGCAAATACTTTCTTTTTGGGAGGGCTCTTAAAAGCCTGACATAAACTTATTTTTTCTGACAGCTGCTTTTGAAGTTTCAGTTTAGCCACTAGTGAACAGTGTGGGACTGTTTGTTCTTGCAGTGCAATCAGCCAATCAGAGTGAAAACATCATGTTCAGAGTTCTAGCTCTTGAGTCATTATGATAGGTGGCACCATAACTGAATCATTTTTCTTGTGGTGATGCCAAAAATTACACTCTTCACCTCCTAGATTTATGTGGTGTATGCTGTATCTGATACCTGTTTGAACACAGAACAATGTTTCAAAGTATTCATGTTGTATATTGTGACATAAGTGGTGGCTAAAGGAGATTTTAATTAATCTAAATGGCAGATATTGGCACAGCAGTTTTGCAGCTATTCCTTTCATTAGGCAAAGGTCACTGTATTAAAACCAGAGAAATGGCAGAGAATCTTCAGCACACATGAAGTCAGGAGGGGGTCACAGTGTGGCATTGACGTACTTACCTTTTTATCATTAAAAAAAAAAAAAAAAATCCTGTTAACAAGGGTTGGACTCTGAGCCGGAGGCTTGTTTCTCTCGTCCTGGTCAGCGTAACCCTGAGATAATTACATAAAAGGAACACTGTGGACCTTTTTGAGACACCCACTCCAAACTGTCAGACCTAATATAATTACATATGTTTTGTATAGACTTTTTAAAAAGTCTGTTTCATTCATTCATTCATTCATTCATTATATTTTTGAAGAGCTTATTTTTCCCTTTTTTCTGTGATTTAAAGTTGTAATGAAACAAAGATGGCAACAGATGTTCACTATGCATTATTTTTGCACTTTAAGTACACTAGCCTACTACGTTCATATTTAGTTATTAGTTTTTATACTTGAAATATACCTTTAACTGTACTTTAAGTAGATTTGAAGTACATTCATATCTACACTACCAGTGGACTACACAAAAACCCACATACTCAGAATTAGGAGTTTCCTTTATAAATCAATATTTTAAAACAATGCAAGTTCGTTAGACATAATGTAAAACAATGTGAAAAAAGTATTTAATATGCTACTCAGAGTAAACATAACTACAAGCCAAGTATACTTAGAATACTTAATTATAGTTTTAAGTATATATCTGTCAAAAGATTGAGAAGTAGTATAGGCCAAATATACTTTGAAGTATACTTGACTTATACTGACAGAAAAGTCTGTGTAATTTTAAGCATAGTTCTGAGAAGAACATAAAAAGTAGACAAAGTATACTTTCTCATTTTTTGTTTAAAATAAGTATACTAATACCACACTTGAATAAACTTCTTTTTTGTAAGGGTAGTCCTGTCGTTTTCACAGAAAAAAAAAGAGGCATATGCACAATGGAAATTGATCACAAGTTCCAAAATATACATTTAGAAAAAGGATGGGTTTTCATTTCATGCCGACTTATTTTTAATACTAAATACTTAGTGTTCAGTCAGACTGAATCATTAAAACCGGCCTTATTTTCCATCTCAAAGTTTGCCAAAAACAGCAAACTTTATTTGTGATTACGTTGTTCACCAAAAATGTGTATGGACACAGATAAGCAATTTCAGAACACTGTGTGTGACAAACACAAAACTTGTTTGGTGATGGATATGAGCTTGATAGAAGATATTGCATGTCAAACACACAGTAAGTATTCATTAATTAGAAAATGTGTTTGCAACATTAAATTTAGTACATCAGGTACTGGTACGTTTGCTAAAACATGTAGTTGAATGGAACAGATTGGAAAATAACTCGACTCGGCACACACAGTTGCAAGGTTTATTAGAGAATCAGGGCTATAAAGGTATGCAGGATTCTACTAGTCTCTGAGCAAACCACACAACTAGTCCTTTTCTAAATGTAATACTATAGCAAACCTGGCTGCCATGGTTAGTGATACAGTAATATAATCAAAGAAATGGATTTTAAATGGAAAAACTAGTGCATTAGGTCACCATATGGATAAATGGGAAGAAGGAAGAAAAATGCTTCAACATAAGTTATTCCTACTTATGTAAATACTATGGGTCATTTTCATTTTAAATAATAATAATTTAAAAAATCATTAGGAAGGAAAGCAGCACCTCTGCCTCGGTTAGGGCTGACACTACTATACCATAGATTATATTCTTTAATATCTCTGTGTATATATGGCCAGTCAGCGAGAATGAACACCACATGAATTGCAAGTACCGCAGCTCACACTGTAAACGTCTCCTTCATGAGTGTTTCTCATTTACAGCGAAATTTGGTTTGAAGAGGATGGGGTGGCCAAACCCTCCAACTCACAGACATTTACTGGGCACATACACACACGTCGCTGCATGGAACAAGATACAGCTCCAAGAAAATAAGCCGTAACAAGGCGAGGAGAAAAAAATCAAGAGAGGAGGAGGAGAAGGAGGAGTTTTGGGCATCTGTGGTGCAGAGTTAAAAGGAGTCCATGGCCTTGAATTCACTGAGGGCTTGGACAGGGGAGATGTGTTTCTTCTGCGAGCCTCGCCTGACACGGGTCTGGCACTCCTCTGGTTTCTCTCTCTTCACCAGGGGTTTCTTCTCCGGGGCCTTCATACGCCAGGAAACCACAGGGGAATTGACTGCTGCTGTGCCGTAAACCTTCTGGTACTTGGTGGAAGCTACATAGGAGGCCTTGACCGTGAGGACCACGGCATTCATCAAGTTCTTGGCTGCCTGGATGAGGGATGTAGCACTGTCCAGCTGAATATGGGACAAAAGGGAAGAGAACATTCAGATTAGTGCCTGTATTTAGTCATGAAACCTGCCGCAGACTGATAGGTCCGTTACATGCAATTTGCTAGAAGTCACATCATTTACTTCATGATTGGCCTCTGCTGATTCTGCAATCAGTGATATTGCTTGTTCAACGTTTAAATAGTCTGGTTCAATGTTCACTGAAACCTAGTCCTGCAGTGTGCTATCAGAGATGCTCTGAAACCCTCCACCTCCCCCAGCCTATTCATGCAGCAGCAGCAGCAGCATATCTTACATGCTCACAGCAGAGTATATATTGGCAGTAGCAAGTCCATAATTGCTCTGCAACAGCAACAAGTGTAGCAGATCTAGTCCACCAAGACCAAATACATTTTTATAACCATTAACATGCTAAAAATATCCAGTTGTCGTGATTGTAATATAGCTATGTATGGAATTAAGGCGAGACACGGCAGGCAAAAACATAGACTTTTCATGCAGTGGTCAGTTTTTAGATTTTGGGCTAGTTTACTCCTTTCAATATGTGTTCTTTCAAGCTGCTATGAAGAAAACGTTGAAATATACATTAAGATGTTTATTTTATTACATTTAGTTTTCTTGCGGCAGTAAGTTTCTTCCGAATTTACCAAGAAGTTAGCATTCCAACGCGACTGTTTACTGAAGTGTCATGACCGGTATCGTTGCAAAGCTCTGAGTCTCCTGCACAACGCTATTTAACCCAAATATGGACATTTCCTGTCTATCAGTAACCAATTGTGATTGTCCAAAGGGGGATTTAAAGCTAATGACGAAATCTCATTTAGAGCTATTTAAATCTTCAAATGCTGTTTTCTCAAAATGAGTTTTTTGTCATTCTCCAGTACAAACATCTCAGCCTATGTAGCACCTATGTACACCAAACTTTCCAGTTATACACTTAGCAGTATTCTGAAGATATCGTCAGAGGGATTTGTTAATAAATCATTCCTGGCCTGATTTATGTGACATTTTAATAAAATAAAAGACGAAAATCGATTTTTTAAGGCTATGGACAGTATATTTTGATTTTCTAGGTAATGAAAGCATATATCCTGAAATCCCTCTGAGATTTATTTTTCATCTTGTGTGTAAACAAAATGAAAAAAGAATTTTGCACCTGGCTTTATCATATGTTCAGATCTATCTACCGAAAATATATGCAAAATCATGCATATTTAATGAGAGAATGCCTAATTTGCATAATTAAACATAAAAATTTCTAAAACTTGTAATACATTTGTTTTATATACTTGTGTAAGTAATCAACTGAGGAAGTTTCATGGTGATATCTATTATTTTAAACATTTACCCTGTTCACCTGTAGTCTCTCGCCTTAACTATTTATGAACTGTTTTGAGTCAATGCATAGCATTTAAAAAAAAGGAAAAAAAAAAAAGGATGTGAAACAGAATGGGATGTTTACATGGTTATAAATGAGCTATGGTGGGTTTTTGCATAATTGAGCTACAGTCTTCAACTAGTTGTCCAAAATATGCATGGTTCTTCACAGCTGTTTTGGAGCAAGTACATAACTCTGAGACCACTTGTTGTCCGGTTAACATGTAGATGCTGGACAAAACCCATTATGTAGGTACAGTGTTTAGTCCGACTTCACAAAAACCAGACTGGTATGATTTTAGTCAGACTAAAGCCACGATCACATTTTCAGCACACAAAATGGTTGTAATTAGACATCAGGCTCTGTGGCATCTTTTTAATATTTAAATACAACATTTAATTATACATACAGAATGCAAAACTGAAACACTGCAAACCTCATGTACATACTTAAATAGCATCATAATACGTATGGCTAGAATCATCTTACCCCTGAAACAATGAGTTCTCCTCCCAGGTTCTGAACCTCAGCCTTGACCTTGCTGCAGATGTTGAGCTGGTGGCAGTAGAGGGCGATTCTCTGGAGGTATGCCAATAAGTCCTGCTTACAGGCTGAGTCCGGACACTAAAAGAGATGGGAATACATAGCAGAGACTTGACCTTTACATATTCACTGTGTAGAGCAAATATGAGGGGAGGGTGGTAAAGCGATGATGACTGAAGATGAAATTAGTTCCATCTTGAAGATGACTCGAAGGTTTGTCATCATCACATATTGGCTAAAGCCTGCAGTTGTAGACTTGTTCGTAAATCTCCAGTTATCATCACAATTGTTTATTTTGTTAATAGGAAGACTGTACACATAAATCTACAGCACAAGAGTAAACAAGCAACATGAAATAGAAAGAACTTTTTACCCCTGAGGGTTTGAATAAACATTGTATAATGGACACCAGCCCATATCACAGTAAATGAAAACCTCCTTAATTTCCTTGAAATGTTTTGAAGCCAGTGGAGAGGGGTGCATGGACTTTCTGATTTCATGACACATCGATTGCTTATCTCTTGAATATTAATTATGTCATGATGATGTTGCTGGGTAACCTTCCTGCAGTCTCAAACTACTCAATATTCAAAAGCCAGGACTTTGGAATTATTCATTATTTGCTTCTGTTCACATGATTTAACTTAAATTTATCAGCATACTCCTGTCCTACAAGTATGTTTATCTGGAGATCTGATCTGTAGCATTTTATCTTCTCAGAGACATCAAAACTGTAATTTGAGCAGTCATATTAATTCACCATTACTGTTGTCAATAGCAGAATGGTTACCTATAGATATAGTTTCAGTCTACCAATGTCCAACTTCTGCATTCCACCCTAACCCTATATGTATGAATGGCTTCTATTTTGTGTGCTGTTTCTGTCTCCCCTTCGAAGCAATATATTAGCATGTCCCAATTAACGTTACGATTTTTTGGATAAATAATTTAACACACAGCACCTTGCATGCTAAGACACAGCGGTTAACTCAGTGCATATTGCATATAGCAATAAGCCGCCTGTCAGAAGTTGTTATATAGTTTTTTTTCTCCCCTAGCTTTCCATGAACTTTGAGTGAAAAAGACTGATGAGACACATTTAATAACTGTTGAATCTGCTTTATCTTTGAAACGGCTGAGCAGCTGTAACGTCGTTAGTGTTTAGCGTTCAAGTGTCTCTCTGCAGGAAGCAACCTCTCGCTGTGCTGGGGCATGGCAAGGGGGAAATGAAAAAAAAATGAGGAACCCTCTTTTCTCGCCTCCAGGGCCCAGCAGCTTTAGGTCTGCGATGTCAAGTGCAGCAGTTAGAGAAGTTGTAAGAATGTGTTTCTGAGGAGGTCTGACTGCTGTCATGACCACATTCACCAATGCAACCCAACCTGGCAGCCCTCTACGGCAGTGTTTTGCAACCCAACAAAATTGTTTACAAAAAAGTAAATGAAACCGTCTCAAAATCATTTAAATCGATTAATATCAGTAAAACTGCAAAGGTCCAACAATGTGGCCAATAATTACATTTTCCCAACAAATTGACATTGAATTTGACAAATTCTGTGTAGTCAGGGTCGCATTTTCTTTTCAGTTGTGTCCATGTCCAGTCCATGTTAGTTAATCTGTCATTTGGTAGAATGTAATCAAATTAGACAGAAACTAGCAATAAAATGCATATTTGATTACTTTTAATTAGCACTGTTTTTTGACAACCACAGCTGTAAGATATTCGATCATTTTACATGTACCTCATCGTGCACCAAACCATTCATCACACTATATACATAAAATAAAGCATATCCTTTGATGGCTTTTGTTTCGAAATTGTTTTGTCTTTTCCAGCATTGAGGAGCAGCTTGATTATTGAGCACCCGGTTCTGTTTAACACCGCCTACTCAGAGATTCTTTCTGAAATGAATGCGCTCCCTTGATGCGTCCTGAGAACCCCAGATGGCCATTAGATGTAAATACTGTGTTAGTGGGTTTGATAAGGGACAAGTCAAGCCACCTGTTCAGACTACCTAATATACACAGCATGCGTGTGTTAGATTTGGTAGTAGGGAGAATGGATTGCTGCTATGGGAGGAACACATTGACCTAAAGGGAGGGGTGTTCTGGAAAGCAGGAACTGTCTGGCCATCTCCGATGTGCTTGTACACTCGGATTACACACTGATCAGCAATGTGATCAGGTTCCCCCTCACTATTCTCCCTTTATCTAAGAGAAAAGAAATACTGCAAGAAAACAACAAAAACAACACGAGGCCTGGCCAGTGGTGACACAGCAGGTTTCAGGCTTCTCATATCTTTTTGATCAGTGTCCCAGTGTTGATGACAACAAAAGGATAATTCCTATTATGCAGAACCCTTTTGACAATGAATGCGCTAGTGTCAATTTAAGGAAATATGTCTCTAAAGAGGGATACAAGACTGGTCAAGTTGATGCACTTTATTACATACAGCTCAGGGGTGTTCAATGCTCCTGGAGGACCAATCTCCAAAAAGTTTAGGTAATTGGGTTTACAGTTTTTTTCGATTGCTAAACGACAGTGAGCACAACTGGAGCTACATGTGCAAAACTCTAACTACAGTCTGCACTACCAACAGTCACCTGAGCGAAACAGTTCACATCACCTGCAAAACTCACTCCAAGCAACACAACTCTTAACACATGGCTCAAAACAGCTCAGTGCAGCCAAACACTACACACAACCCTCACTGAGATAACACACACTGTCACTCAGAACACACTGAGAGGAAAAACACTAGCATCAAACACCAATACAGAAAATACTAACTTTTCATCTTTACAGTTTGAACAATTTCAGTGATTTCAAGTAATATTTTCTTCAAAGAAAAGAGTGACATTCTTTCACATGATTTTTAAAATTTTTTAGAACATAACAATTATTTAAGGTAAATGAAAATAAGCTGTTTGCTTCAATAGTCTGTAGAGAAAAAAAAGGTAGAAACTGAAAGTACATACTGTAATTCAAAATGAGTCTTTCTGAGCTCTACCTATATGCGTATATATGTGTGTGTGTGTGTGTGTAACAAGTCTAAAACAAGACACCTGCTTAGCCTTTCAGCTGAAATTGCAGTCAGCAGTGTTTGAAAGGCACAAGGCTGAAATCTATTCTGTTTTGAATGTGTGGTTCACAGTTTTGACAGCAGTGTGTTAGCATTTGAACAAAGTGCTGTAAATCCACAGTGTTGTGCAGGTTGTGGTTAAAGTCATGGGATAAGTGTGTAGAGTTTTGAAAACTGTGTTCAAGCAATGAAAAACGAACTAGAGTTTGGTCCACATGAACTGCAGCTGTGCAGACTGTAGTTAGAGTTTTGCACATGTGACTCCAGTTGAGCCCACTGTCGTTTAGCAATCGAAAAAAAACTGTAAATAACTAGAAATATTTAAAATACAAAAATTAACACAGTATACAGAATAATGCATTACAAAAGTATTTTTAATGCATTTATTTGGCCTTGTAATGCACCTTATAATGCATTGCATGGTCTCATGAATAATTACAACCAGAGTTACAATACGAGTTAAAATACATTATAATACTTATGTTACACCTTTAGAAAGCATAATGCGTTGGCAAACGACCAATTTCAGATGTACAGTAACAAAGAATCTGCAAATATTATAATGCATTTTAACTTATTTTAAAAATACTTATTTTAAAATATACAATACGTTATAGTGTACATTATTGACCTTTATAATGCATTATACATAAAGGCTTTAAGTATTACAACAACAAAAAAATCATGAATTTCAACAAATTTGTCATCATTATAGTCAGATGCTGCATCTGCATTCATTTTCTCACTGACTCACTCTCTGCAGGAAATGTGGATCTCTATTGGCAGAGTATCTCAGCCCTGGCATGTAAAAATGAACCATATGTAGCAATCCTGAAGACCCTGGTTTTGTGCTGTGGTTTCCCCACCAAAACATGTATGTGTCTGGAAGATATCATTAAGGATGTGTCTTTGATTAAGGATATTAGGTAAAGTGAGTCGATTTTTTCTAAGTTAAGATTGGCTAATTAGTTGTTAGTATAGAGCAGTCCTTTTGAAGTAGAAGTTAATTAAGGAGGTGGAGGCAAGTGAAGTAATCAGTGAACGAGTTCTTATTGAGCAGCCATCACTGTAGCCTCATCCCTCATTGCATGAAGACCAAGCTTGTGTAAAAACCTGTGACTCTACCTGTGCAACAGTGGAGTGAGCGACAAGCAGCGACAACACGCAGCATGCTAGGCTAAGTCTTCTTTTCTTTTCTCTCTTAATACTCTCTTGTTTCCTGTCATGATCTTACCATGTTCTCTCACTACTTCCCTGAAGTATATCACAGGTGCAAGTCTAAACATGTCTGCACACAAAACAATTGCACCACTGGTTACCTGTGTTCTCTTGGTTGTTACACATCATGGTCTGTCAGTTGGCCAGCAACAAAGTTGAGTTCATCCCTGTTTTTTTGTTTTTTTCAGTCAGTCAAAACGCAACATTTTGCCTTTGACTGAAACATGGACCACCAAAACCAACCAACTCCTTCACTACCGACTTTGTCCTATTCCATGCTTCTCGCCCAAGTGGGCTGGGTGGCTGAAAAGTTTGCTCATTTTCAACAATTTCACATTTTAGAACATGTTTAAACTTAATTTTCTGAGCTTTTAACAGAGGTATGTGTATTGCACATAATAGAAGACATTGTTACCATCCATTAGATTTAATTGTAGGAGAAAAATCTACCTAATTGGTATGCTTTTTTGATCTTCCGGGTTTAAATTTGTCTTCATGTTAACGTCATGTGATTTTTTTATTTTTTTTATTTTTTTATCTGTAGTACATCAATGATTCACCTGTGTCTCATAATTATTCATGAGATTACATGTCCTTATCCTATGAAAAGACACCTTGCTTAGTTATTAATGAGAGTGCATGTTGATCTCCAATGACGGCTTCAAGTTGTGAGATCTCACAAATCATAAATAAATGTTTGTTTTTGTTACAGGAACAAGTTGTACAGTTTAGCATATGAGAGTTGTACAGTTTCTACAGTTTTCTTCCATAGACCCTCAAGTCTCCAACACAAACACGATTCATCTACACAGTGAGAATAACCGGTCTTTGAAACTCCTTAAATATAACCGATCTAACTGCTTATTAAAACACCACAAAATAAGCCTCAAAAGTATTATAGCGGGTTCATATATGATTTCAATGGCGTAAAAATCCTAATGGTTGTGCATTTATTTGTCCATTAAATTATAGCTGTCACAGTATATGTATGCATTTGTGTAAGTTACGGTTGGCTTATAAAACCATGTGTTTATTTTGTTGCATTTAATGGTAAATTGCAGGGTGCATTTGTGGGAAGCTTTGATATTTTTAACTCAATGAGAGCAAAATAAAACTGAATCAGAAGTCGTTGTCATTCTCTCTTCTTCCCCCTCCAACCCGCAGCTTAATACATCTTTTATTTGTAGCATTTTTCAAAACTCTGGTGAGAACTAACTGGTGCTGAAACAGGGTGTTTTATGAACCTTTAATACTCACCAAATTCACCCCTCACTCTGACCAATCAAGCCTCTGAGCTTTCAGGAAAAAAAAGGTACAAAACTTATCAATGGGGAGGTAATCTTTCAAAATGTATGGCTTTGAACCCTATTTACCCCTAAAGGGTGCATATTAGTACCTTTTGTACCATTTAAAAAAAAAAAAATTCTGAGAGTCTGCAGATGATCCAGAACACGACAGCGTATCTGCTCTTCAATCAGCCAATGAGGGCCCATGTCACACATCTCTTATTCTCACTCCACTGGCTTCCTGCAGTAGCCAAGAATCTATTTTCAAATCAACCATATGAGCAAATAACACTAACGTGTATGACTTCCATCAAAAAACAAATAAATAAATAAATAAATGTGCATAATATTTCATGAGAACATGAAAATGCACTAAATACAGTAGCAGGAACAAGCAAAGACAGTGCATGATATAGTAGCTGCCATCAAGACTCATAAGCATATCCTTAGCTTTTCTTTACTTCACAAGAGGTACAGTTGATTAAACGTTAAAAAGTGTCAGTCAGCAGGTTCTGAAGATGGTGCTCATCTAATAATAAATTCAACACCTCATAGGAGCTCATTATTTTAAACACAACCCTGGGCTTTGATCTCACAGACAAATGGGGAATAAAAGGGTATTCTGACCTGGTCAGCCACGGCACGGGCGAGCTTGTCCATTCTGGATCCGGCCTCTGCGATTTTCTTTGCGGCATTGATCACGTCAGAGGAATTCTTCAAAGGGCCTTTGCCCCTGTGGTAACACAAAAACCCAGATTGTAACTCCATTAGCTGATTCCTCACAACAGGCAGAAAGCAAACTGCACAGGGCATGAAAGCAAGCAAGCCCACCACATACGCTAACAGATTTGAAGCAGCAAGAGCAAGTAACCTAAATAATAAATAACTCTTTCACATGGCTTCATTCTGATCAAATATTTTTGTATAATGATCTACAAAATGTATATTTGATCATTGTTCTTAACTCTTTCCCTGACAGTGTTGTTTTTAATGCATTTTTGATCATTTTCACAAAAGTTTAATGGCCGCCAGAATATTTTGTTGTATGAATATCTGAACAAGCAATATATAAAAATAAAGAACTGACCCTCTGCTTGTAAACAAACAAACACTTCTTATTTTATTTTATTCTAGCTTTATTTTAGTTTTAGCAACATTTGCATGTGGGTAAGTTTCATAAAAAAACAACATTGAGCAAAAAGCTGAGAAAATCATGTTTTTGTCAAAGACTACTTCTTGATCGGATTTGGAACGATAAACAAAACATAGATGGAGTAAATCGAGTCCATCAACACACCTAACGCTTGCACAGTCCTATAGCTCGTCCTGGGTTGACATTTCATTGAGTAACATTTGGCAGTTTTGATATCTAAGCTGTTTAATGTTGAAAATCAAGTTATTTTACATATGCATCTGCTTACATATGCTATCGCTTGTTTCTGCTTCTTTTTTGCCTGTGTTTTAATCAGGAGATAATATACTCTTTCAGAAGATGCATAATAGCGCCCCCTACCTTCTAATAGTGAAAACACGGAAAGCCGGAAAATTCCGTCAATGGCGGGGAAAGTGTTAATATTTCAATGTAATGCATTTATTTGTAGGATAATGTACCGATATTATCACGAAATAAACCCCGGTTGAAATGAGACCCTTTGGCTTCACGTTATCTCTTAACTATTTCCAGTATTCTCATTGTTGACATGTGGATTGATGTACCTGGTGAAGTCAGTCATCTCCATCATGATCATACACATTTGCTTGGCCAGCACGATGATATCGTTTCCATTGTCATCCCACTTGGCGACCTCTGCGTCCAGCTTGCTCTTTTCCTGCCTGAAGCTCTCCACCTGTTCGGCAATCTTGGCCTTCTCTTCCTGAGGCAGCTGAGCCATGATGGCCTATGAGGGGTAGCGATATGACACAAGATAAAGATCAGTTACACACATTTTGCAATTGTGCAAACACGTGCCCTTGTTTCTTGTTAAAAGTTTGTGAAGAAAGTACCATCCATTTAGGTTGACTTTGTTTAACCCCACTGAAATACCTCTGTATAAGGTTTTGAAACTTAACACTTAATCATAAACCCCATGACATCTCATGCTCATAAAGAGAAAATCCATCCTCTTTTCTTTCCCCCTCTTCTTGTCAAGGAATAAATTCTCGCTCCGTAGCGATTCTGAGCCTGTCCAAAAGGGTATTAATCTCTTTGCAAGGTCACAGGAACCGTTAAGGCGCAGTATTATTTGTGAGATAAATGTATAATTACCTCACTTCTTACACCAGTCAATGAATTATGCATTTGTTCAACGTTCTGTTGGAGCAGACGGACCGGACCATGGCAGGGGACTCTGAATGCCTTTAAGTGCGCGATCACCATAAGATGGTTTTGGCAAAAAAAAAAGTCTGTGCCGTACAAGTCTGAATTTGTAGTGTGACAAGTCAGAAATCTTTTCCGCAGTTTTGTCTGAATTTATAAGTGGCAATACGCCATCATAGCCAAAGGATGTCATAACATAAGAGCTAATTAAGAGCCAGCTGCTCATTTAAGATTTGTAGCTTTTTGCTTGTTTATTTAACAAGCAATTACACACTAAAAAGAAAAGAAGTCCTCAGAGAAAATGCTATTAAAAGATGAAAATGATTTCTTTTTCAGATAGCGCACACTCCTGGGCATTTCAAATGGAGGGCTGATGCAACGGTGACTGTGTCCGAATAAAATATAAAATATATCTTTTTTTTTCTTGTACAGCATAAATGTATCTATCACTGCCTTTGATATCCCACAAGCCTATCCGATGGGATCTGCAAGAGCGGTCGAAAGGACTGTAACAAAGTTTTTGCTTGGTTATAACTAAAGCTTATTTAAAAGTCTTTATTTAAATTTAAGGTTGTCTCGTTTTAGCTTGGAAGTTGTTTTACCACCCGTGCATCCAATCAGAAACATACCCATCCCAGGAGCCAATCAGCTCTCTTTGTATGTCTTTGAAGCAGCCAATCAGCATTAATATGCTGCTGCATGGTTAATCCCAACTCCTCTGGTCCTAAAAGTGGATGTGATGAATGGAAAGAAGGTGAATAGAAGGGGGGAGAGCCTATTTCTTCCTCTTGCCTTGCTCAGAATTCACTTATCCCAAATCTCTCTGGCTCCTAACCGATAACAAGAGAGGGTGCAGGCAGCTTAATGCTCCAACAAATCCTTCCCCATACGCACCGGTGCCGATTCATTCAACACACTCATATTGTGTGCCGAACGTCTGCACACGCATGTGTGTGTGCTTCTGGATTAGAAATCCCTCAGAAAAGCTTTTTAATTTTTCTCATTTGAAATAAAGTGGCCTAGATACAGGAGTTCAATTTTATGGCTGACCTATCAGCAATGTTATCCTATCATGGAGCAAAGAGATAGAGCAGTGTGTATGTGTGTGTCTGAAAGTGAGTCAGTGAACAAATGCCTGCTCTTATTTCTCTTTTATGAGAACTCAAAATCCATAAAACTTAAAGTCATAGACTATATCAATATGAAAGTAGTGACACGCATATTTGATTTGTAAAAAACATTCACTCAATGTAACATTCAGCATCTATGCATACGGCGCCGCCTGAACTCCTGAACTGAGTTTACTAGTGAGCGAAATGTTTTTCCACGGTCATTTTATTTTGTCAATTGGTTGCTGTTCTCAAGGAATGACCCTGTTTTTTCTTCTCCACAGCAGTTTTTCTTTTAGCCTAGTCTATTATTCCAATACAAATGATAATTTCCTCTCATTCATGGAAGATAATTTATTCTCAAGAGTAATTGGTATCAAACAGGGTTATGGTGTGTATTTGCGCGTGAATGTCAGCAGTACTCCACAGCTACATACTGATATTCTTGTAATGTCTCATAAGCAGCCCACTGAGCACTATTCACACATACACTAATGTGGATTAAGCCTTGAACCCCAGTGAGCTCTGCCGTCAAATGCCGGCTGACACACGCACACAAGGGGGGGTGACACTGCCAGAAGTCTCATTTGCAATCATATTTTAACAACTACAGTCTCTGCAGACAGAGTTTACAAAACTGAGACCAAAATTATTCTTGTGTAAAGCATTTGATTCTGCTGGAAATGTATGCATCTGATGCATAAAACATGATCCTCTGCTATGTTAAATACTAAAGCTTATATATAGGCTCTGTTCCTTAAGCCAACATCGCTGCCTGCAGAGCATTCCCTTCTAAGGCAGCCTCCTAACTAAAATGGAACCTTATTACTGAACGAACATTCAACAAAGTTAGCAATTCTGAGCAATATTTTTTTGTTGTGACACTCACTGTATTTTTGATTAAGTTTCCTGTTAGCAGGTTGCTGAGGTAAAAGGTTGGTTAAACTGCCATTTTAGTAGACTTCTTTACTAACTTGCTGTATTGAAGGAATTATAATCAACATTTCTCTTGCTTCGTCCACCATCTTAGATGTGTCCCTTGCTATTTTAAATATGAAACATATACTGTATATTGGCTCTGTCCCAAAACCTGCATTCCCTTCTAAAGTAGCATCCTAACCAAAATGGAACCTTATAAGTGACTGAACATTTTACACAGGCAGCAACTCTAAGCAATGTTTTGTGAGTAATATGATGTGCATTGTAGACTCGACTCCTAATTGATTTATATACAGTTAGCTGTTAGCATATTGCTAAGCTAAAACATTTGTAAAAATCAATCTTTCTTGCTG
Source organism: Leuciscus leuciscus (assembly GCF_965113295.1). Taxonomy (NCBI): domain Eukaryota; kingdom Metazoa; phylum Chordata; class Actinopteri; order Cypriniformes; family Leuciscidae; genus Leuciscus; species Leuciscus leuciscus. The sequence goes on along the minus strand of NC_138727.1, from coordinate 39,623,668 downwards.
TATTGAAAGAATTCTAATCATAATTTTTCTTGCTTCAGCTTTCTTCAAAAAGGATATGAGCAGTGCTGACTTAGTATGCCTATTTAAAAATATGAATGTATGTATGAACCTGTTAGCTTCTAGAAAACTCTCGCCATTATTCACAGCGGAGGATAAATAATGTTTCGTTCTCTAAAAAGTGAGAGACACGTTGTGTGCATGCACTTGAGTGACTGGCACTCTTGTTATTCTGAAACTAGATGTAATTTACAGCAGACACGCTCAGCGGAGTGATAAGTGTTTTGTATTGTGAGCGTAAACCTGATGGAAATGACAGGAGGAACCAGAGATGTTGTTCGTGTGTCACGTAGGAGTCACTCACCCTTGCGCTCTGTCCAGCAATAAGTTGGTCATCTTCTGTCTGGACGCTGGTGCGGCTACGGGCGTCATAGTCTTCTTGTTCAAAATCAGAGTCGTCTTCAAGCTCTTCTGGAGTCTGAAATATATATAAAAAAATTATAATATTGACCATCCTTGTAGCCATCCATACCATAACTTTGTGGCGTTTGATAAAAAAAAAAAATACTGTCATCAGTTACCCACCCAATCTTTTTCTTATTGTTATTTATAATTTCACGGAAAAGAGCGATCAGTTTATTATTTGAAATTCACATTTTGTGCATACGGGTTTGAACAACATGACAGTGTCAATGATGTATGAATGATTCATTTTTGAGAGAACTATTCCTTTTAAAGTCTCCTAAATAGAATTTTTGCTTTCACCTTTTAGTTTCAAAACTGGTCTGGAGAGACTGATACTTTTTAAGTCTTGGGTTTCTATCGACAACAACTTTCTTCGCCTTGTTTAACCTTCCATCTATATTTTAAATGTACTCTACTAGAGTACCGATGTCCTCTGTCCTAATGCTAAACTTGGTGACAATTTGGGGCACAACATTTGACAGACGCCACTACCGGCTGTGCATTTCTACACAATGAAGGGCGAAGGACCTCTGATCCAACATAAAGACGTGTCAACCATTAAACCAGTCAAATCTCAATAAATAATTCATTCATCCCACAGTTTGAGTTACTAGTGACTTGCATCATTGTTCAATTCCCTTTTGGCTTTCTTGTGAGTAATATAAAAAGTTCCCTCGTAAAGTGGGATCAAACAATATGTGAAGGGGGAAAGGCCTCTAGGTTCTTCAGGGTTTAGATGTGATCTGTTTTCTTGTATTCTGCCTACCAGTAGTTTCAACATCAGTCCCACTAAGTGACTAATGAGCAAATTGGAGACAAAGAAAAGAGAGTGTATCTTGACAGCCGCCACGGTTTCAGCCACTCTGAGCGGCAGTGGCAGTAACTTATGGAGATATTCTTTTGATTGAATAAAGTAAATTATAGCAAACTAGCAAAGTCTTCTTTGTTACTCGTTTTAATGAAGATCCCAGTGGATCGAGATTTCACGTAGACATAAAAGTGTATAGACAATGAAAAAAGGAGTGTACATTTGTGCGCAAACCCATCTTGGTTTGATTTTTCTTCCCAAGTTTTTCAGCAGGATACAATCCTTGACAAATAACTGTGTGTGTGTTGGTACTTTCTTTTCACTGCTACTCTGGGAGCTGTACTATTTGCAAAACTTAAAAGCAGCCACCAACACATTCACACACACTGCATGATCTATCTTTGTGATTCATTTTGTGGGGTGGGGGGTGGTTCGGGGAATCAATAAAAAAAAAAGTTAAAATAAGTAGGATCTCTATTTACAATTATCACTCTGTTCCAAACCATCTCCAAACTCAGCTTGACATTATTTACTGGCAAATTATTATTTACTGTTCAATATTGTTTGATGTTCCCACAGAGGAAGTGTGCATCTTAGAAATTGCCTTTTTGCAACAAAAAGACGTGTTTATTAGTTCAAACCAAATGGATTCGAACTCTGTAAACAGAATATACACAGTGAACAAAGGCATAAACAAATCAACAGTCTAACATACTCTTATTGTATAACCAGGACATACCGTATACATTATATATGATAACATATAGCATTATTACTTCACAATATCTATATCAGGGCTTTTCAACTGCTACAGACACAGAGACCCCCAATATACAAAAGCTAGATTTTTCTAGAAACACTCTAGAATAACCTTGATTAAGAACATTTACCCCAAGAGGCTGCAAGGGAGTCAATGTTACAAAATGTTTTTAGAGGTGTCAAGGTTATTTATTTTATTATAATTAATATCTTTCTAAAAGAAGAGCTGCTCTACATTTATAAATAAATAAGTACTTTTCTATCATATGTTTAATGCCCAATATCAGCAGGATTTTGGCTTGACCCGTTTGACGTAGGGTGATTCGTAAACGGCAATGGGGTCAAGAATCGATCTTTTCATCTCGTATATGCCGCTTCAGCAGATTTTTTACGCTCTTGTTTCTGGAAGTCAGTTGCTAGTTTCGCCTTATTTGACATCACGCACGTCATTAAAGAGAGCAAGCGTCGATTGGTCGGGGAGCAACGCATAGTCTGCCATGTTTCTTGTCCATGACACGACAAGAATTAAGGAGTCAAAATCACATAATCTGACACAGTGACTATCGTAACAGACACAAAATACCATGTAGTCTGAACCTGGCATAAGAATAGTCTATTCTTTGACACTGTACCCATTGACTTGCTCAGCTACTTTTTAGCTGATGTTGTCGGGTAATATTCTCTGTGACGCTCTGGAATATAAATTTTATTTGATAAAATATTATATATTAATAAATAATAAATATATTTTGTTAATTTGAACTGTATTACCTTTTTCCTACTTTGATGTTAAGATGTATGAACCTGAATAGAAACATTTTCAATAGCAAGTAATATAGATGAATCAATAGATTATAATATCACTCTCACTATTTTTTCTTCCAGTATAAAGGGGTGTTTATTTTTCTGGATCATCATGGAGGATCATTCTTGGCATCAAAAGCCCTGCATTATGATAATGCTTAACATACCATTCGTTTAATATTAATTCAAACCATTTTAATGTCTATAAAAATGGCATGAATTGTTAAAGAAAATTTGATATGTTTTATATAACTTTTAGCAATATAACTTCTAATAATCCCCTGGAGTATGTTCACAGATATCTCAGGTTGAGAACCCTTGCCCTGTGTGATGGAGTCATAACCCACTACATTATTTTCAGATGAAATGTGTTTGATGTGTTGTTTTGTTATTTATCAATCCAAACCTCTGGGGTAATGAGCATCGTAAAAGCCCCGCTTGTGAAGAGCGAGCACCTCATGTGGTTCTCTAATTTGTACGCTACTCACTCTTATCATGAGGACTGCTTTCCTGATGTCACGCACACCGTCATAGACGAGGCGAGAGGCGTCTATGAACTCGTTCTCCTCGAATGGCTGCGGGGGGCTGGTGCTAAGAGCCTCGATGGCGACCTCAACCTGCTCTGCAAAGCGCGGCATCACTGATGGGAAAAAAAAGGACGTAGAGTATTGAGGTGAGCAAGAGCCTGAGAGAAAGCAAAAACAGAAAGACAGATACACAGAAAAAAAAACTTTTTCAAAAAGGGATTACACACATCCCTCAAAAGTCAGCCTTTCCCTCAGGTGCCAAACATATCAGAGAAAAGACAGAGTGAGAGGTGAGAAAAATGGAGAATATGTGATCTTAAGAAGCTAAGTGTCGAAATTCAGGCAAGCATGTCTATTTCTGCCATCTTCTCCCTGTCAGTCAGGCCCGAGGACATGGAATGCAGCGGGAGAGAAAGATGATAAAATGTCACCCTGAAAATATGTGAAAAGGGTGCCCTACGTCTGCAAATTAACCACTTCACCTTGATGGGAACATATGACCATAAGTGAGACCTCTTTAACCCAATAAAAAAAAATAATAATCAGGGGTTACACTTTATTTTTAGGTGTCATTGTTACAGTGTAATTATATATTTAAGTACTGAGTAATAATAAGCAACTACATGTACTTACTTTAGGGTTAGGGTAGGATTAGGGTTTGGTTGAGGGTTAGTTGCATGTAATTATGCATAATTTACTGTTATTTACTGTAAGTACATGTAACAAGGACACTGTAAAATAAAGTGTTATTAGTATCTTATCAGGTAACACTTTACAATAAGGTTCCATGAGTTAGCGTTAGTTAATGCATTAACTAACATGAATTACAATAATAATGGGCAAGCAATTCATTTGTTTCTGTATTTATATAAAAAATAAAAATAAAATTAAGTTAACTTTTTATTTTAATAATGTTTTAGTAAATGTTGAAATTAATATGAACTAAGATTAATAATTGCTCCAGAGGCTTTTTTTACTAATACACTATATAATATAACTAGTGTTAACAAGTGGAACCTTATTGTAAAGTGTTTCCAAAAATCACATCCGCTTGCTCTCTACTTCATCGGCCTTCAATTCAATTCACCCTTCTGTCTTGTTCCTCAGTAACGGGTAGTGAGATCTTCCCCCGCCACTAAACGCTGGCTGTAATAAGGGATTGTTTGACAAACAAGAGTTGAGTATGAACAATGTTGACAGACATTGATTGAGTGCAGCTGGAGGGTTGGGAAAGGTCCGCTAATGTGACATTAGTTTGATCTGTTTTTTTCTGATGAGCCATATTTCAGCGTTTACACTGAACAAATATGTTTGGACCACTTAACCTTAGCGTAACCGTTTTGATAAAAATCCTTATGGCTAATGCTGCGTAGTGGCAGTGAATGAAGACTTTTAAGTCAATTACATTTTGGTGAAATATCAATATAAAATGTTAAAAGCATTTTAGAGGGATCCGACAACGCTGTTATGAATCATGAGCTTTAAACTTTGGTGACTCCAGAGCAAAAATATGCTCATTACTTTGGACTGTATTCAACAAGTACCTTCCTTTGTGCTCCACAGCCCACCAATTCACACTCAACCTTTGGACCTGACACTGAATGACTTGTCTGCCTACTCTGAAATTGTGGCCAAGCACATCAAGGGAATAATATCCAAAATGACGTAAAAGTCTTGCGTTTCCATGACAATGTCACTGGTGGAGGGAAACTGTATTGTGATCTAATATCAACGCCCGAGACCACTTGGTGGTTGATGAAAAAAAGATGGGCAAAAGCCTCGTATTAAACCCTTGAGCAAACTGCAAAAAGATGCTCTTAAAATATTCAACACATGTATCGAGGAGAGGAGGAGGTCTCAGGATTTTTAAAAGCGAGGAACTGGGATATTATGACCCAAGATACACTTCTCCGTGGGGAAGGTGGGTCTTGTGAGCACACTTCTGTGACAAGAAAATTTTAGAGTGTTGCCATCAACCATCTAACCAAATCCAAGCCCAGAGAGCCAATCACAATAATGGCAGATGCAGATTTTGAAGAAAAGACCGGTCTTGAGATTTCTGATGGTTTTGATTATAGGCATCCGACTTGAGATTGACTTAAAAGGGGAGCAGTGGATGATCCATTTTGACAGCCATTTTGCCTATTTGCGTTTTAAAATGGACAATTTCAGAATGTCTATCGGCTAATGCAGAAAAGGTTAGATTTGAATTTCAAATGAACACATAAGAATTACAAAATTATGCAAAACATTCAAAAAGGTGCGGTAAAGGCTCTTTATTTGATTTCCTTTCTTCTTTCCAACCCAGTCTTGCTTTAACACATATTTAATTCATTTTAATCCACTTATTGGAGAGGCGTAAAATGAGCTTTAGGGAATTTTGCAGTGACTTTTAAATAGAAATATTTAAATGTTCTTCAAACCATTAATGAGTAAAGTTGCTGTTAGTGAGGAGCAAATTTAACTCAGACCAGTGAGGAATGATGAAAGGAGCTAATGAAAACCACGTTGGAAGGGATTATTTTCTTAAAGTGTTTAACGCCAGATAAAGCAAGCAGTCAGATATGTTCTATGATCCTTCAAATGTTTGTTTTTTGTTTTTTGTTTTTTTGAGACTGTATTTTGAATTCTATCATTCAAAATGCACATTTAAACTGGGTTTTATTTTCGAGAGGCTGAGGTCAGACCAGCCTAATGGTCTCAAAATGAAATACTAGAAAACGCAATGAGACATTCCTAATGCTAATAGGCCCTACAAAACACTGCAAGTAATTCGAAGTGGAGAACAAATTCATTTGAAAAAAATGAGGTCACTAGTAGTTTGGTTTCATTTACATTTTGCCCCTTAGGCTGTGGAATTAGTTAGCACTGCCCTTTCTTCAGGATCAGTATTTCTTTCTTTCTTCCTTTTTCTTTTTCATGAACAAACTATTGGACTCATTGTAGCGGGCAGGCATGGACTAATTCTATTATCCTTGTTGTTTTGCATGCCTCCTGTGTCTCACCATGCAGACTCTTGGGTCGTGATATGCTGAGGAATAACATTTTGTGGGGTCATTTGGATGTATGAAATCATTGCTGTTTTTAGAACCTGAGCAAACATGCCCTTCAACCTGTCAGTGAAACACTATATTTGCCATAAAAATCATGTGTGAGTCTACGTGTGTGTGTTAGACGGGGGGCAGTGATTAGGTGGCCACATTTCATCTCTGCATGGTCACCCTTTTGGCATGAGCCCTACTCACTCTGCCATACTCTATGACAGTATTGCTACTCATGCCTTCTTGGCACTATTACATCAGCCATATTTCTCATTTTTAATCTACTGGGGGGCTGAGCATAACCTTAATGATGGGGTAATTTTTCCCACATGAAGATTAGTTTGGATCGGAGAAAGGATGGAAAGGATAAAGAGAGGGGAAAGTCATCACGGGTTTGCTATTAGACTATTGATTTTCAGGCTCAAGGACACGATTCGAGATTCGTGGGTGCTATGTGCTGAAGGTCCTTCAACGGTGTATCTTTATAGAGCTTTGGACCAGCTGCACTTTTGTTATATTTACACTGCCTTGGGACGATAAAAAAAAAGGCCAGGATAAAGTTCGGTATGTCCTAATTAGGCTGTCTACCGATAAGGAACCAAACCAAAAAGTTGAAGAAATTGAAAAGAAAGTGTCAGGCACTTTTGAGGAAATGGTACAGCTAGTTTTTTTTACAAAGTTAGTGAATTGTAAGAATGATGGTCTGACTTTTTGTTGAGAGTGATTGAAATGAAGAAAAAAAGTCTGTCCTGGCTGACACATTTTTAACAAAACGTCCCCCCCCCCCCCCTCCCCTCCCCTCAGTGGATAATCAGAAATCAGAATAAAACTCAGTCAAAGTACAAATCAGTACCTGCGGTTTAACTCCCATTGCCCACTAGAACACTATGCTTGGGAATTCCCTCCATTATTAAATTGATAAAGCCACTTAGTTGAGTAGCAAACATCCTAATTAAATGGAAAACACATTCAAATGCTATACGCTTCTATTATACTAATTCGCTAACCTCAACATTACGCCTGGCCCAAACCTTCAAACTTTCAAAAATTCATTGACATTTTGCGTGCCAAGTCTTGTGCAATAATGAACGTTCTAGAAGAATCAATGCTGCAATGCTTTATGGTTCAATTCCATTTATGTGGTGGCACCATGTCCGTCATTTGAATTCACGGGGCATCAGACTAAATTTTTATGGGTGGCCCTCCCTCCCTTGGGCCTAATGAAGGCTATTTCACAGAAGAACTCAGTGGGTCCCTCTCATCAAAGGGCCTGGAACAACTTTCCCAGTTTCCCTCCTTCCTGATGACGTACAGCCCTGGGTGGCACACCAACATCCCAAAACAAAGACAGAAAGAGGGGAAAGGGCAAAATCTGACAAAAAGAACCGCCTCTTCAAAGTGAATACAGAGAAGATGAGAGCCAGTCTGGGCGTCCAGCCCTTTCACAATTCAATTATCACTCTCAATCAAGCATGCAGATATTCCTCTTGGTTTTACTGAAGCGACTAGCAGAACAGTTTTCCATTCAAGCTGAGCGAGCATTAACTGTTCAACTTGTGATTTCCGGAAAAGAGTTCTTTATCTTGAAAAAAAAAAAAAAGAAAAAAAAAAAAGACTAAGACGGTTATTTTATTTCACTGAAGGCGGTAATGAAATGTAGGATACTGTATTGTGTTTGGTTCTGATTAAGTCTCTAATAGCTCTAATAAAGGAGGAGATAAAATTATGAAATTAATTATGCAATTAAACATATTTTTTCATACATTGCAGCGGATAAGTTACATTAAGTACATGTGTCTCACTGTACAGAACTGTTATACAGATAGTGGTATCAACTCTCCGGTTGAAATTTCATGTTCTCTAATGTGGAGTTACATTTTTTTAATAATACAATACACAAAAAGGAGATAATTTCTCAAGAATGAATTGCGCCCACTTATAGGAATGAGGTAAATCATGATACAGTGCAAACGCACCAACACAATCTGATCTGAAAGTGGCTCAATTCCTGGTGGTTAGACCTCAATTCAAGGTCTAACCACCAGACTACTCATTATCACATCACTTTGACTTAGTTTGGAAGTTTCATATAAATATTCTAGTGATGTGAAGAAACAAAAAAAAGTTTATGGGACATATGAGTAGAAGATGATGAGAAGAACCAATGAAGATCAATTTGGAAACATTATGACTCCATTTGAATCTTCAGTTGGTCAGACGTCACAAATATGCATTTGCCTTTAGCCGTCAAAACAGCAGTAATATGATTAAAGTGGTAATTTCATAATAACAAAAATACTGCAGTATCTACCATGAAAGCAGGACTGTTATTTTCTTCCTCTCATATAGCGCTTGCTCTTCTAAACAAAGCATGCTGTCAGAATAGTCTAATGTAATGTTTTAGACAGAACAAGAGAAGCAGGACAAAGCGCTGCCGCCATAATAATATTTTGAGTGCTCATTTTCTAGCCACCCTCCATTTGTTGATTCCAAACAATCGTAGAAGTGCATTTAAATGGAACAACTACATCAAAAAGTGTCAGGTGAGATGTTTCTTACACATTAACACCTAAAATAGCAGCCTTTTTTGCTTCCTGTCAGATATTGTGACTTGAAAGCATTGGGAAAAAGCTATGCACAAATCTCTGCATTACTTGGTATGTTTTGGCCCTCGGCCTTGTCTGTCAGAGTCTAAATTGCCACCTCCTGAATGCTGGCACTAGACTGTGAAAGGTGGAGGGGTTGGGGGAAAACAGATGAAAAATGAATGAGCAAAGGATGAGTGCCAGAGGAGGGAACAGGTGGTATCTCCGGCCTCACCATCTTTTCTCATCTGTCTACCCTCTCTCCTTTAACTTCCTTCTTCCAAGAGCTTCCTGGTCTCCTCTGTCCATCTGTCCCCATCTCTACCATAAGTTCATCCTTTTGTGAGCATAAGATAAGTTCAGGACTCAGGTGTGTTTGTGATCTTTCTCACCAGTCTCAGAGAGGAGCTTGATGGACTCAAGAACACGCTCAGTGTAAACGCCAGGTTCATAGTTCTCCATCTCAGCATTAATAATGTGCACCACTCGAGCGGCTCGGCCCCGGATCGCCCCTGCTGTCCTATCCAGTGTGTCCACGTCCCCCTCCTGCAGGGCGATCACACACTTATTCACATCCTCCAGAATGTGGTTCTCTGTGGAGAGATGAGATAAAAAATGTAGAACACTTTCAAGCATTATTGTTGTCCAAGAACAATAGTAACATTTGACATTTTTTAAAGCATTACAAAAAAAAGCAAGAAAAAAGCATGTAAAGTAGCAAAAAAAAAAAGAAAAAAAAAAGAAAAAGATTGTATCTCCCTTTTAAAGAGGCCCAACAAAGTCTTGATTTTGTTTTTGGGGTTAATAGAATGGTTTACATGCTTGGATGCTAAAAAAAACCCCCATTATTTTTCACATATTTTACATTGTTGCAACACCTCTCTTCCCAGTCTGTCAGTAATGCTCTGTTTAGTTCCTGTCCCATTGAAGCCCCTTCTTCCGAAAAGCTCCAAGTGTGCTCTGATTGGTCGGCTGGACCAGTGTATTGTGATTGGTCATGTTTAGAAAATGTCATGTTTCATCACTCTAAAAAGGCAACTCAACCAGGTCTTTCTCCTTTTTTGCGTATGCCTTGGTCGGTAATTATTTAAATGAGGAATATGAATGTGACGTGTACTTCATCGGAATTAACTACAAAGTTTGAGGAAGTTCAGAAACAGTGCTTACTGAAATAGAGAATAACTCCCCTAAGACTTTGTGCTTTGTAACTTTGCAGACCTTTTTTCATGCTGAAATGTAAAAAAAGGAACATGGACTTTGACGGAATACTTGAATCACCCATGAACACCACAGCTCTGTATTTTGGAGCATGTGCACTAACTGCTCCGACATTCTCCTAAAACTACTTGCAAGACAACAGACCAAAAGCTTTCAAAGTGCTTCTCTGGGTTGACCTCATTAAACACTGGTTTCCTAATGAGGGTGTTATTTGTCTCCTGTTCTGATAAGAGCCTTCTTTAAGTAGCTTAGGAAAAAAATGCTTTGTTTATGGCAACCGGTCAAAAGTGCACTGCCTTAAATGATCTATAAGCGTGTTTAGATTTAGATAAAAAAGTGCAGCTGAATAACAAGGAATGATCTTGCATAAAGGCTAAACCAAATGCAAAGAAGGGGGAAAAAGATAATTACAGTATTTATTTATTTTTCTCAACAGATTCAAGAAAACCTATTCAGATGTCCTGGTATAGCACATATGCACTATTATTAAAAAGATCTTCAGCCTTTATATCCTTTTCCATGTAAAAGTATCAATGATTTCCCTGCTCTTGCAAAACACACTGTTTACATCTTTCCTGTGAAAGAAATGACATGTAATTGATTTCTTTGCAAGCAGAAAATATCAATTATATCTGAATTTCACAAGCACATGCAGGGCTCAACAATAAAGATGGCCATGAGCCAATGTGAGAGCGTTTCGGGCCAGTTGACAGATCTGTCACATGCCTTATTGAGCCAGTGCTGCATTGTAAATATGTTTTGTGTTGGCTGATCATAAACGGTATACGCTTTTTATGCCTTGTAAATTGAATTTTTTTGTCACTAATATGTGTAGTTGTCTAATATACTCATGAATAGAGTAGATTGGGAAAATATTTTTGCTGATAGAAAAAATTAATAAATAATGTGTGTCCAATAAATTCTTTCTGACACATACAAAAATATGTTGCAAAAAATGTATATTTCTTTTGCGTCCAGTGAAAATGTTGACAGGGCAAGTACTAATCTCAAACACTGGGCCGACCAGACCAGATTTTCAGGAAATAATAATAATAAATCCTTATTGTTGAATCCTGACATGTTTTCTTCACAGATTTTCAAACGAATATTTCCAAACTGGAATGCACTGCTTACACCAGATTCTGGACATCAGGAGGTGGGATGCATACCAATATTTCCTCCTGCTTCATTTCATACAGCCCACATAGACCTGTCAGATATACAAAAGGATCTGGCCCACAACAACCAGGATTTCATTTATTCATTTGCTGTGTATTTAGTATTGACTTATTATAATCCCTGCCTTGAAATCCGTGGCTATATGATGAGAATGTAGTATTCATTCTAATCGTTTTTGTGCCAGATCCAGATAGGAAATACACTATCCAGCAAAATGTTGCAAAAAAAGAGAATTTGATGTAGAGGAGAGCCCGTTTTAGCTAAGGTGGAAGGTGAGACTGAAGTTGGTGTGCCTCGTTTGCAATGAAAAGAACTGTGGGAATTAAATAATTTCATTTATACATTAATTACAAGATGAAACACTTAAAGGTGAACTAAGTAACTTTTTTTACCTTAACTGAACAGCTTCGGAGTCATTGGAATGGTTATATTACTTGTTTCGGGTTGAATGGTGGTCGTTTCGCACCCCCCTGGTGCCCGTGAGCGGAAAATACGCACTTGCAACTTTGAGCCGGCGGGCCGCCGGCCGCTGCGTCAGGAAGTCTCGCGTGGTATCAGGTCTCGCGATGTAAACAATTGCTTTACGGCCAAAAGAAATCTGCTAAAATGCTGTCATTATTGCGCTCCCTCACGCTGTCCGAACCCGAATGAAGACGACGTTTTAAAGAACGTCCCATCTGCTTTGATGTCGTTGATCTATAGCCTCTGGTGTCTGAGAATCACCAACGAGTTTTTACGACAGTGTTGTCAAATATCTATTCCGAAGCTGTGGGGGGAGCTCTAGAGAGAAACCTGCGAGCAAAAAGCGAGAATACAGCGAAGAAGTCCCGAAGCTACTGAGTGCTGCTTTAAGTTAAACATGATTACCTTATTCATCAGCAAAAATGGTGTCCTATCAAAAAAAAAAAAAAAAAAAAAAAACTCCATACTAGAGAGCGGTTTAATTATCTTCTACACCAGGCAATGTGTTTAAGCCTTTTTATTTTTAAATATATAATTTAGTTATATTTTTTTTAATTAAACCATACATTCTCTATATAAGCCATACATAGGTTTGAGTCCAATGCTCATGTGAAACTACACACAGACTCAGTAATTGGCACCATAATAGTAATCTTTTTAATCACTGCAAAACAAGAAGACTTAGTGCCGTGGACAAAAAAGTAACACAGTGTAAGTAAAGCAAGGCTACACATACAAAGGGTCATAATTGTTCATATTTATGTTAAATTATATGGCCATTCACATTTCTATCCAGTGTTCTGTTCTCCATCTGTTAGTAAGATGGACATTCCCATTCAAGATAATGGGATTTTGATGGTGGAGGCAGCTGACATTTTAGAGTGTCCATTATAAAGAGGGAAAAATAGACATTGCTATATTCTACCACCGTACTCCGTGTGGAGAGTTTAGATGTCAAGAGGGGGATGATGGACATTCACATAAAAAAATAAAAAAAATTATACAAAAAAATCTATACTTAAAATGCTCTTAAAGACTTAAAATGTTGTAATAGTTTGAAACCAGAATGGTTGCTTGATTTACTGTTCACCACCAGGCAGCAGGTACTCAATGGTGATCTCACAAAACCATGTACCCCCAGTTTCACAGACAAGGCTTAAGCCTATATTCCCAGACTTAACTGCATGTTTGAGCTGTTTTGAAAGCAACTTGTGCTGACATATCTTAAAATATGTCAGTGTCATGGTTTGTCTTAAGATGCACACCAGTAATGTTTTTTTTCTAAGACACGTTTATAAAAGCTTCTTAAATGTCCTAATTGAATTAAGGCCTAATCCTGGCTTAATCGAAGCCCTGTCTGTCAAACCAGGCCATAATAACCCGCATACACCATAGCTTAAGCACACTGTCTGTTCACTTATTATGCAGATGTGTGTAATATATAGACACAGGAAAAAATTTAATTTGTTTCCATTTTGTGTAATCTGTTTCCAGTTTTACCTGAAACGGACAGGAAGTCATCAACGGAAGTGATGTCATCTACGGCCTCAGTCAGGATGCGTACTTGCTTCTCCCACTGGTCCTTGAAAACATCCATGTTGTCCTGAGCCACCTTGCTTTGAGGGCGTGCGGCCAAGGTCAGGGCTGCATTGATTACCTGTGAGGAGCATAACGGTATCATTCTGAACCTTAACAAAACTCAAGAGAAACTACAAAAGTTACTGTTCAAACGGTTGTGTGAATCAGTTGTTTTTTTACTAGCCAGAAGACATTGGAGTCAAACCATGTGCATGTTTTAAGTCAAAATGTAAATTAATTATTTATCCTTATAAACCTATAATCCTCAGAATACCTGCTGCTTTGACAACTTTGAGTCATATGATGATTCTTTAAAATCTAAAGGTCTCTTGTTGATAGAGGTTGCTACTGTAGAGTCAAATTTGTCTTTGTCAAATTATCTTAGTAACTTAACTTGTAACAGTACTTTGAGGAAACAATTTTGAACATCTCACAATTACTTCCAGGTTTTTTGTGTGTTAGCTTCACTTGCAGGGGGGTCACTCACAATGCGAGATCTGTTAGAGGGGACTTCAGTGAAAATGTTTCTTGAATCTTAATACCTCAATTCTACTGGAACCTTTAATTCCAGTCCAACCTTACACATAATCAAATCAGTACATGGTGAGGGCAGATTTCTTTTTGACACTTATTATGAAGGACTGGTTAGGGCATGACGTCACCAAGCCCTCATTTTTTCCAACATATCCCTTGCAACCATCTGTCATTTTAAAGAGAAAACTTTTTACAATTCAATCAATTCTCAATGGATAAAATCAGATTTCTCAACATTTCTCATAAATATGTCACATTACAAATATTTTGTTCCCCAATGCTATTTCATTCTGACTTTGAATTGACCCTATTTGTTTCCTTATACCCTTTCTAATACACACTCATAGTCTTACTATGAATGATTACCAGTGTGCATGTTATCTCTTTAAATAAATGGAGTAATGAAAACCAAGCTCTTTTTTTCTGTTTCCAATGAATTTTTCCTCTCACTGATTCCTCACAATTTTTCTCAATGGGTTGCAAACAGCATTTCTTGCTGACTTTGAATATAGCTAAAAACCTCAAATGTGAGTAATATTTTAATAAATATGACGGATCTGGATATGTGCCTGGATATGCTCTTCTGCTGCCACCATCCATAAAAAAAAGATTACACAAACATCTCTTCTAAAGGAAATTGTGTGCTTTCCATGACCGGTAATAGTGCAATGGTAGTTGTGGCAGGCAAACAGTGTAAAATGAAGTATATAGAATATTGCAAATAAGGTGCATTATAGTGAATTCCGATTTGTCACCACCATATAAAACTGCTGCAAGAGGTTCTAGAAAACTGAACACTGGGTGGATAGCAAAGGTTTAGGCCTTTTACCTGAGGACACAGGCTGTCAATCTGTGTAGCTGCCATGCGCACTAACTTCACACCCTCCTCGTTGTTGGAGATGGAACAGGCGAGGTTGGCCACCTGAAAAAGGGAGAGAGTTTGGTGAGCCATGCACTGGGTCATTTGTACATTGATGTTAAAGTATAAAGTGACATTAGGGTTCTGGTTGCCAGATTTCTATAAATCAGGTAGGTTAGACTAGCATTCGGACAGGGGCAAATAAGCTTCTGAGCAGAGCGCACATATACACAAACACATAGTCCTTTTTGCTGTTCATGTTTGAAGTTATCAGTGCTGTGTGCAATGGATAAGGATTTAATGCTTGGCTTGAAAGGCAATGTCAGGGCAAAATATGTACAGAGAGTTAGGGCTCATTCAAGTGTTAGATTGGTATTTGTTATTTCCCAGCGTGAAGAACATGATTTGTGGTTCCCTCTTCCCCTCTGCTCCCTTGGCCCCAAATCATACCGCCTTGGTCTCTCTTTTACTATTTTAAAAATAGCGTCTATTTGAATAATTGACATCACACACACTTTGTAATTTGAATTTTTACCGGCCAATCTCCTGGACATTTAGAAGCTTCCGCTTCATGTCCTCATCATGTGCCTGTGAATCTCCCATCACGAAAACACAATTACCCCAAAAATGTCAGCGGACACGGAGAGGGGTCCTAATTGGAGGTTGCCGTATTTCTGTTGTTCACTCATAAAGTAACGTCGAATTTTCCATATGAAATTGTCACCGCAAAGCACTGGCGGAATAACCAGAGTTCATTACTGAACTTCATGTTCCCATGTAAATCATTAGGCCAGTTTACCTGGGGGAAAAAAAGGTGGGTGAAAAATGACAGAAAAAGTGTAATTAAACTAGCAGATGGCTCCTCTATGCGCAATACCTCCTTGTCTAATTTCTGCCTGCCTGCAGCCCTCAGATTACCCATCATGCAATGCATCTGGCAATGCCGGATCGGTGCGTACACGTGAATACACGTGTGCATTGAGAAAAGGTCTCTCTCTCTCTCGTGTTTGTTCGCTTCCATCATCAGAAAAGCATCTGCGCAAGGAGCATTGGCCAGATTGGATGCTAAAAACCTGGCTGCCTCCCTCCTCCCCTTCTGCCAAAAATGTCGGATCCGACAAAAAAACACCGGAATATTGCTCAGAGAGTTTTTAAGTTGGTGACACGTCAGACCTCGATGAAAGGCGCTAATAGGAGTGTCAAAGCCGTTTTGATAACAATTCAGAATTGGTGTTCCAAGCATCTCATCCTCTGCTGGTAAATCAGATTACACAGCAGCCATGAGTAAGGATTTTGACGGCGCTAAAGTGACATATGCCTGCTGGCAAATGCAATGCGACTGAAACCATATCAGCGGGCTTCTCTTCTTCTTTTTTTAGGTAAATCGAGGCAAATCAAATCTGTGTTAGAAGATTCTTGCTTACAGCCCTTTTCTCCTGTTTACCCCTGACAGCCCTGAATGCTTTGATGGATCGCTCTTCTGTTCAAGTGTGTGCTTGCGCGTGTGTGTTTAGCTGTGCGGCTAAAAGTGTAAAGACTTAAATGCTTGAGGGTTGCAAGTGATAATGTGTGCATAAGAGTACCAATGGGGGAAAAAAAATATTCATTGATGCATTGATTCTTTCTGAAATGATTATGCATCGATTCATAAAAATTCCTTATCACAATTAGTAATAATTTTTAATGTAGCATAGACACAAGATAAAGAAGAAGATATGGTAAATAAGCTTCAACATAGAACATTATATACTTTTTTTTAATCAATGGCTATGAGTTTGTATAATACGCATATTTGTTTTTGAAATAATAGTCTGTTGTTTGCTTTTAGTCTGTATACATGTTTGGGCAAAATCATTATATAATATGCAATACATTATATAATAGTGTATTCATTTTATGAGTTTGCATCCTTTTGGTGCATCCACTCAGAAAAAAAGGCACAAAAGCTGTCATTGTGGTGGTACCCTTTCAAAAGGTACACCCTTTGTACCTTATTTACTCCTAAAATGGGCATATTAGTACACTGAATGTAAATATTAGTAGCACATGCTGTGGATTACCCATCTATAAATATACTTAATATACTAATATTGGGTAAATATACTAATATAGTATATTTGGGAAATGTATCATCCCAGTGATGGATTTTGTGCCTTTTTTTCCCCTGAGAATATGGCAACCACCTCTGTACCCATCCTTCCCTAACTGTCAAGTCCACCTTGTATCTTCGAGGTGCAGTTGGACCTGAGTGGAAGTGGCCACCAGTTCCACCACCCTTTCGGTAGAAAAGTGGCAAGAGACAGCAGCATAAAGGACCGGATGGGAAGGTAGGGGGTTGTTTTATACACCAGGCTGGCGGTGTGGGACTCCCAGCGTCTGCAGGAAATAATATCCTGTCATGTAATTCCTCACTTCCCTTGGTCCTCACTAGTCCTTCATGGTCTGAACACACAGTCAAACCAGCAGCAGCTCCTGGACGGCAGCCAGAACTGGCCAATGCTCCAGCACTCAATTCTCAGAACTGGATCCCAGCCAAGACACAGTGTCCGGCCAAAAATACTAATTGCAATTATCTAAAGAACCACTCCTCCTTTGTGAGGCCTTTTATTTTCTCAAAGAGAAGACCCCTGTTAGTTAGCCAAGGATGTCAAAATAATATTCATGAGTTTCATGCTAGGTTGAGACAAGCGTGTGCGTGCGTGTTGTCCTTGCTTGTAAGAATATTTCAGAGAAAGAGACCGCATCGCAACCGTGTTGTCTCTCTGACCGACCATTATGTGTTGTCTAGTTAGACCTTTATAAAAGAACTATTGATTTCTGAGTGTTTCATTTGGACGACCACATCTAGAGAATCAGTGCGCAGAGTATCAGCCTTACCCTTGAAGAGTTCTTCAAATTAAATAAATAAATACAATAAAAGAAAGACAAAACATTGCATATTAAAATGCAATTATGCATACTATATATAAATACAAAAATATTAAAATAAAATGATTAAATATATCCATGCTACACAAATTATTATTTATAATGTAATTTATACTACTACTACTAATAACTCCAAAAGGTTTGTTCTATCATTTTATAAGCTGTCTATGTAGGCAGCATGTTATATCGCCAAGTGTGCCCTTATACAAATGGTTGTCCAAAAGCTTCTATGATAGGCAATCATACAATAAGTGTTGATATTGCTAAGTACAAACTAAAATGAATACAATTAAAAGTGGTAATTGAAATAAATCTGAAATAAAATAAGTTTAAGTTTCAGTAAATTTCTAAAACTAAAACTGAAAAAAGCTAAACAGAATAATAAAGAAATTATAAAAATGACATCCACAGAACTTGATTATAATAAAATAACTAAAGCTTAAACTAAATTTTAAATGAAAACTGAAAATATAAAATAAAAGCTGATTCACAATATTAATACTACAGTATATAAATAACACTAAAATAACACTGCCAAGAATGACAGTGAACAATGTGAGTAGTAATGATAATTATACTTTTAATACAAAAAAGTTCAACAAAACTGTTTTACTCTATATTTGTGAGTGCAGTGTGTTTTTTTTTATGTTTATGAGTGTTGCATTATATTAACAACATGGTTGCATCTTCTGTGTAGTTCATGCGAGGACCACTATGTAACCCTTCACTAAATTTGATACAGACAATGTCTGCGTATGGACCAGTCAAATCAGAAGCCTAGAATTCGCCGGTAGAGAATAAGATGTCCCAACAATAATGAGTCACTCACACAAAGTTTAAGTTGTAACTGATTTAGTATAATAAAAAATGTGTATTCAAGAATTTCAAGATGTTAAAGAAAAACAGAGATAGATAAAATAAAATACAGGAAATAGAAAAGTAAATAAAATACAATTAAGTGTGCGTCTCAAACCAATTAATTTCTTTAAACACTTTTGTTTAAAACTTCTTAGTTTTCACATATTTCAGTGGTTCTTTTGGAAAATAAAAGAAACAAAATAAAATTTAGAATATAATCAATTCAAGCTAAACTCCTAATCTGATTCCCTTTGAAATTCTTATCTTCTAATTTTTCAAAACAAAATAAAAGAATGGACAAAAAAACAATTACCTTTGATCAAGCAACACAAAATAAACCAAATAATGAATAAATTCACATTTAAATTCTTTTTTTTTTCAGGAATTTAACCTTTCAATTTCGACATGAGTTGAATGCAGTCTCGGTAGTTATGGCTGAAATGGGTAATGACAATGATTTTGTCCGTTTCTCCTCGTGAATGAAATTCCTCCCAGTAACAGTGAAAAGTGTGAGAGCTGTTAGTTCAATTTCCTACCATCCAGTTCGGCAACGATAATGTCAGTTTCAGGCAATCGATCAATACTCGTTGTTAGACTCGTGCGGCTCGCCAGTCCCGACTCCCTCCGCGAACATGAGAGTTAAGACAAAATCCAGGAACTCCAACCCGGAAAGATTCGATCTCACAGCAGCATCAACTCAATTCAGCACACACTCGATGACGATGAAAAATTTAAATCAGGAAAAGACAAGAAGAAAACAGAGAGAATACAAAACAAAACAAAAAAACCTGACCAAGACCAGATGAGCTTGAATATAAACCTTTTTTTTTCAGGTTTGAAGAACGGTTACAACTCAGAAAAATCCTTTTCTCTTCCTCACTCAAAAATATATTCGTATTATAAGTCTCTGTTTCTCAATAAATAAACCTCAATTTGTGAACGCGCTGTGTTACAACGGCTGCTTCTCCGTAACTGCGTCACATATGCGGTTTCTCCGTAACTGCGTCACACAGTATAAAATCAATTTAACTCTTTTTCTCGGTCTCTTTCATATCAAATTTACTTCTCTTCCACTACATCGTCTCTGGAACAATATACATGTAATTCTCATCAAATTCTCAAAGAAGATAACTTATCTCTCAAATTTCCTTGGAGAGATTCAACTGACGTCTGCTCTCGTCTGCGATAGCAATCAAAAAAGAACGCGGTCTCTAACTGCGTGCGAAATATGGAAAACAGAAATGCACTCTCATTGGTCAATCCTCCCAAATAAAACTAATTTTAATTGGCTATTTTAAAACGCATGAAAATAATTTATGAAATGAAAAGAGAATTTATAGGATTTGAATTTTCTAATTCTTTGTTAATACTGGTTTTTTAACCTGGGTTACAACTATCTATACGACACAAAGAGCTACTTGATAGGTAGAGCATTTCAGTTCAGATCAGTCACTTTTAGGTTTCAATCTACAGTATGAAAGCAGCTTACTAGCTCATGGAACAACAGGATCTATACCTCCTCTCACATTAAATCAGTATTTCAGACTTCTCAGCACTTCTTGGTCGAATCATTCCTGTCAAGAAATAGGTATTGTTTATTGTATTTCCATCTGGAAAGGGAAAATTTTTATAAATGATCACGGACAGAATCTAAGAGAGAGAGGGGAAGTTGTGTCAGAAAAGAGTCGGTTAAGAGTGGGGCAAGAGAAGGTGTTAGCCTGAGTGCTTCCCCCCTATTCCCCAACCATACCCCGGTCAGAGAGCAAATAAATCAGCCTGTCAGCACAGATGAAGCAGAACGCCCCACTGGGGGAGAAACAAACACAGGTCACTAAGCGTGACCATGTGAGAGCTATAGCAACAAACCTCAACAGTAAAGTCCCAGATGTTTGAAACCTGATGACCCCTGACGTGTCTACAGGGAGATTTGGAAAGGCCTAGACAAGTTTACATATTGATTTAAATGCAAAGTTACATGAAAATTGCAAAAAGTGCCGGACTTGTCAGATTTGTGACCCTGAGGTTAGCATATATACTAAGTTGCGCACATTTTGCAATGGCATTCCTGCAGATGATGCGAGTCGGTTTTGTATCAACTTTTCCCCGTTCCCCCTCTGATTTTCATCATTCCCTGTGCTCTTGATGCTTGGCGAAATTTTGGAATTCCATGTGAGGGCAAAGCAGTTTTCGCATCGTGTTCAGGTGGTCATGTGAATTTCCTGTGGTGCACTAACAGAAAGATCCTTGCTTTGAAAGTGACTTCTGTATGAGCTGTGCTTCATACATCGCTACACTATGGACAATAGACAACTTTTTGCCAGCGAAAGTTCATGAAAATTCCTGAGAAGGCTTGAAGAACTCAGACAAACCATTGTTCGCAAACTACAATTCCTGTTCTAACTACAATTTGAATTAATTGAAATGTGTACTCTCTGAGTAGTAATAGAAGATGTTTTCTGTTGTAATGATAAAAGTAGTAGCGCCCACAAGACTAGTAGCTGTTCTGTGAGTCCACCCTAAGATTAAAAACAAGGTCCCTTGTTTTTGAAGAGTTGTTACTGAATTTTGAATGCGGCAAAATTATCACTGGTGTCACTTCAGGGAACTTGTGCACGTTAAAAATTTTTTTATTCTTAAGAACATTTTGGGAATCCAAAAAAAAAAGCCTATAGCCACTGGATTTGTACATTAAAATGTAACGGATGGAAGGTGGCTGAGAAAAGTCCTAATAACACAGCACATCTTCTCATTTGACATCTCACGGTAGTGAATTAGCCTTTCTGGCTTCTTTCACTGACACTTCTGCTCAACGTGGAAAAGTGTAATAGAGTCAAAGCTGGTGGGCCTGCCACAGCTGTGGAAGCCTGAATCTCACAATGAAGCTATATTATTAAAATGCACCTGTCCTTAGCCAGTAAGCTACATTAAATGCCTCCAACTAGCAAGCTCAACTGGGTCACAGTGCTGTGGTCTGGAACAGGTCGGCCATCAGCCAAGAGGCTTTTCTTCCCCACAGGTTCTTCTCTTATTCCACTTTTCTCTCTGTCAGGTTCTGTTTTGAGAACCTACAAAGTCCCCATTAGAGCCAGAAGGCTCAAAAAGTACTGCAGTGAAATGTTAACTGTCACTAAAGTTGCACTAAGAGGTCTGAATTTGATATATGGGGTTGTCATAAATAGACATCATGTGGAGATAATGAGATCTGGCATGAAGGTCAATATGAAAAACTGTCCCAGCCCCTTCAGAGGTTTAGCCTTGGTGAAAATGAAGGGTTCGGTGTATGCATGGGTACATTTCAGCAAAGTGTAAGTTAATGGCTTTTGAGGACCATTAAGAGCAAGTCTTGATCTAAAAGGAGATTAACGGAGAATCACCCTGAACAGTCTAGGACAAACCTTGATCTTTCTCCATAAATACAACATTTAATAAATATTAAGCTCTAAAATGCTGTCCTGTCTATTTCACCTGATATTAGAAAAAATACCACTGGTACAACTGTCATTATTATGAATGCTGTTGATGTTGTTTTCTGGTGCTGCTTATTTTGTTGTTGATATTGTCCAACAGGGACGACCATGTTAAAAATATTGTTTGTAAGGTTGCCATTAATGTAGGCTAATTATGTTTTATAATTTATCACAAAATGTCTGAACCTTAGAGAATACTTGGGTTAACAAAAAGAGTTGTCTGGAATATTTGAAATAAACCTTTAAATTGAATTATCACCTCACACACTAACACCGTGTCCTAACTACACGCAACGCAATAAGATTCCAGCGACAAGCAGTGTGTCTGTCCACAATAGACGCGACTGTGAGACGCCACAACGTCAATCAAAAATCACAGCCAGTCAGAACAGCGTGTGGGAGGAGTCTCGCGGCAAGTAGAGAGTAATCTTGACGGCACTAGAGAGTAATCTTGACGGCACTCGCAAGAAAATGAATAAGTAGCTACATAATCAAATTCACAAATATTACACCATTTAAAAAATACATAGGCTACTGAGTTACTAAAACAATCTTTGTCAAATAATACACCTGTTTGTTCACAGTTTTAACGTTCTTGTTTCCATTTGTTTAATTTCAAGATCTGAGGTGAATTATATCCATTGTTGCTTTACAGCTACAAAGCTGGAGCACTAAATTATATTCAAAGCTTTTAACATTAAAGCACATAAACAGTACCTGAGATTATCAGTGCCACACTTTGTGTTTGTTGTTCCAGCGCGACGTCGCAGAAAAATAGAAACCGTTTCTAAAATAGAATCGTCGCGTGTCACCGTTGCGCCTGGTTAGGACGAAAACTCTGATTAACATGGAAAAGATACCTTTTATCACGTGTCGCGGCGTGTAGTTAGGACATGGTGTAAGGTACTTCAAAAATACCATTATATGACCATAGTATCAGTGTTAATTTAGTAATATTGAGATACTGTTATAGTTTTTACTAATATTTTGGTTTTATTGTAACATTTTCCATTTTAATTAAAATGTTAGTTAAAATTTTAGTAATTTTATTGTAATTTGTTCGTTTTTTTATTATTATTATTTTTAATTTAAAAAATAAATATTTTTTATTTGGTTTATTTTTGTACATCAAGTTAAACATTCAGTTGTACATTCAGTTAAAAAAAATAATGAAAATGAGAAATAAATATGTTTTTTAATGTTATATTTTATTTCAGTTATTTAATTTTTTACAGTTTTAAGCGTAAGTTTTTGTAAATGTTATTAAAAGTTATGATATCAGTTTGGTCAGATGATATCAGTACCGTATGATATCAGTAACGTACTGATTGGGATCACGCTTAGTCATCATCTGTCATCTTCGAGTATTGAAAAAACGAGCCGCGCCGCTGCGCGGGTATGAACACGGAAGCGGATGCACGCAACATTATTTTTCATTATCACTGCTGGACGAGCAGGCGGAGAATCTGCCACCGGCGGACGGGTGGAGGCAGCAGGGGGCCGCCGGGGCAGGATGTGCTGGATTGCCTCCGTCTGCTTCTGGGGCCCAACCTGGGAAATGGGGGAGTCCAGGAACCGAGACTTGTCGGTCTCCGTCATATCGGCCAGGTTAAGCCAGAAATGGCGCTCCTGGACCACTGGGGTGGACATCGGTAGACCGACCGCACGATCCGCAACCTTCGTACCTCGGAGGGCAAGGTCGGTTGCGGTGCATAGCTCACCCATGAGCACACGGTCTGGACTACCCTTGTGCATGTCCATGAGTGCTTTGGCCAGTTGGACCTGCAGCAACGCCATGGCATGCAGGCAGGAACGGACAAGAACTTACAGGCCTGAGAGTGGAGACGAGGATCACCCTTCCAAGAGGTAGCGGTCGCCGGACACAGCTGCATCGCGACCTGGCGCGGATTAATGCACAGGCTTACATAGGCTGCAGCCTAGGGGCCCCACATGTTCAGGGGGCCTCGGATTGGCCAGACAATTATTTTTTTTATTTTTTGGGGGATTCCAGTTTGGATGGGCCAGAACGTTAAATAAAAAACGTTATCTAATCACTGTTTAACCTAATAAAAATTACTGACTAATATACTGTTAAATTATCTGTGACTATACAGATTTTAATAGCTTTGTTGCATTGTAAAAAAGTTTCGGTGCATAGGACGGACCTATCCGCGATCGCTCTCCGTGGTTCTGACCAAAGAAGAGCGCTTTGGAATCTCCATTACGCAAAGCATCATTCCTGGGCTGCGTTTCCCGATAACGCTCGCTGTCTCTTAGCGCGCTACGAAGACTCTTAAGGTATAACTTTACTAAAGGTTAAACCATTGCTAGGCGTCTTCAGGGCTATCATCCACTCGCGAGGCAGAGGCGCTGAGAGGCAGAGGCGCTGAGAGGCAGAGGCGCCCTCCTAGCAATGGCGCTGGTCGCGCTAGCATCCTGGGGTGGCAGAGACGAAGATGTAGGTGATGATGTGGGTCTCAGCTCTCTTCATTTCTTGGTTGCAGCGATGACTCCGAGACTGTACGTGCGCGTTTAAGGTACCTAAACAACGACTGTTGCAACAGGGCCGAGGGCTGGGTTGGAAAATATGTGACGTAATTATGTTTTTTAATTTAATCAATGTTGATTATGAAAGTGAGCATGCAGCATGAGAAAGATATGATACATCATGAGATGTGCAATATGTCTGGAGACATGGGTAAAACATTTTGACCACTTCATTAAGTTTTGTTTTGTAGTCTCTTTTTTAAAAGATTTTCGTTTTGTATAAATTGTATCTTAATTTTGATCAATGTTTTATCAACAATTTGCCTGTATTTATTAAATAACAAGCACATATATAGCAGACAGTGTAATAAGGCGCCGACACGATCACTTGCATTGCATGTGAACTGGAGGGCGCCGAAACTCAGCTTGTGCCTCACAGATTTGAGAAATATAGGCTATCTATTATAGAAAGTTTGAAATGTCTACTTTTAAACTAAAATATTAAAAACTAAAATAAATAGGCTAGCCTACTCTCTGAATATGTAATATGAAATGTGCATTTCTTTTTGGCATTCATGGCGAGACCACATCATCAACTTCATCTTTACTGCGACACAGAAAACACCAGTTTATTAATAAATAGTAATTAATAAATGTCTCCTTGTGGTCGTGCGCTTGAGTGCGGCTATATTATGTAAACACTCATCTATCTGGTATATAGCCTAAGTAATTAAATTAATATAAAGGGGCGATTTGTCCACGAATGGCTTAAATGAACAACTACTAGTCGACTAGAAAAAAACTTTTGTCGGAGGCAGCCCATATTCCACATATTTGCAGGCCATTCTTGGTTGAGCGATGGTTGATGGATGAAGGGCCACAAGGCTATCCCTCCAGTGAAGCGGTCTGTCGCGATCAGGGGCGGATTAAGGTTGTCAGGGGCCCCTAGGCAGCTCTTTGTGTGAGGCCCCCCCCCCCCCAATTAACTTTAGTAATTTACGTTTTTGTGCTCCACTTTCATGCTTTCTTTCAGCCATTCTGCCACTATGTCGTCCAGCAATAGCAGTGACGTAAATGAAAATGATTGACATGATTTGACCAGCAGCAGCTGAGAATTGCGAATCTGAGAATATTCAGAATTGCGCTCTCCGCTCACATGCTCTGATCGGAACAAACCCGAACCACTGTCTGCTGAACTTGCGCAGAAACATCAAAGACAGGTTAGACATAACCAGCTTTTTAAAATTATTTTTTTTAAACTAATATTTAGACTATTTTAGCACAAATTATGAGCTTATTGCCAATTTTTTATAATTCTTGACAAAATTAGAACATATTAAAAAAATATATATTATTTTTTTTGAAGAAAAGTTTTTGATGGGCCTGTTGAAAAGTGGGTGGGCCTAAGCCCGTCAGGGCGCGAACAAAAGAAGACCCTAATTGGCCCATAAGAAACATTTAAAAAAAACAAGCAGGTGATTGGGTAGATGTGAATTGGTTATCCAATCAGCTGCTGCTGGTCAAATCATGTCAATCATTTTCATTTACGTCACTGCTATTGCTGGACGACATAGTGGCAGAATGGCTGAAAGAAAGCATGAAAGTGGAGCACAAAAACGTAAATTACTAAAGTTAATTGGGGAGGGGGGGCTCACACAAAGAGCAGCCTAGGGGCCCCTGACAACCTTAATCCGCCCCTGATCGCGACAGACCGCTTCACTGGAGGGATAGCCTTGTGGCCCTTCATCCATCAACCGTCAAGGGTAGTGAGGGGGGAGGAGGTACTAAGGCGGTTTCTGGCAGAAAAAGGTGCCGGTCCCAGCCCGGCCCGCCCCGAGAAACCAATCATCCAACTGAGAACGGTTCGGGACACGGTGGAGGGTTCCACACGAGTCCGACGTCTCGGCGGCCCGTTTCAGCATAGCTGACATTTCTGGATCCAACTCTGGCAACGCTACTCTTCCAGAAGTAGGCAGCGCAGCCGAATCATCATCTCCAGAGTCCAGCTCCCCTTCCGATGCAGTGATCGACATCCTGTCCTCAGGAGGAGCCCCGAACAAAATGGCTGGTCGGTCCACTACAGAGGGACCAGCATGTTCAAATTTAAATTTCTTTATTGTTTTTTCTGCTGGGAACATCAAGTCAATGTATAATAACAATGATTTTATAAAATAATCGTTCCACACTGTTAATACCCCAATAAAACCCTCCATCAAGTAAACAACCTACAGTCTCCAATAAAAAAATAAAATAAAAAAAAAATAAAAAAAAAATTATATAAAAAAATAAATAATAATAATAATAATAATAAAAATACAATATTGATATCTTAAAGCATTTTCAAAATAAAATAAAAAAATCATCAGAGGATGCTCAGCTTAAGTGTCTTGAGAATTAGCTAGTAAATAGTCTAAAAAGGGGCGCCACAGTTTATCAAAGGTCCTTAAAGATCCAGTCTGTGACAGTCTGATTTTTTCCAATTTAATGCAAGTGAACACTTCTTTCAGCCATGAATCAAAAGAAGGGGGTGAGGCATGTTTCCACTTCAGAAGTATGAGACGTCTTGCTAGTAAAGTAGTAAAGGCTAGAGCCTTTTGAACCGTTACAGAAAGGTTAACTTCAACGGCCATCCCAAAGATGGCCAGAAGAGGATTTATGTCAAAATCTATGGCGAAGGCTTCTCTCAGAGTTTTGAATATTTTAGTCCAGTAATCATATAATTTAGGGCATCCCCATAACATATGAATGAGATCTGCTGGTGATTGCTTGCACCTATTACATGCATCGCTGACAGAGGGGTATATTTTAGCAAGTTTAGCATTTGTATAGTAAACCCTATGTAGAATCTTACACTGTATCAGGCCATGTCTTGCACTAATAGAAGATGTGTGTATGAGAGCAAGAATGCGCTCCCAATGTTCATCAGAGATTTCAAATCCCAAGTCTCCCTCCCATGCCGCTCTGGCCCTACTTGTAGAGGCTGGATTATTATTGTGAATCAAATTATAAATTACAGAAATACAGTGTTTTGAATGTGGTTCAAGCTTTAAGAAGTCATCCAATGGCGATTCAGGGGGGCGATTCGGAAAGTGAGGGAATAGTTTTTGCACAAAATGCCTGACTTGAAAGAAACGAAATAAGTGGGAATTAGGTAAGTCAAATCTTTTGGAAAGGTTATTAAAGGACGAGAAAACTCCACACTCATAGAGATCATCAATGGTCCTTATGCCTTTATCAAACCATATTCGAAACGCCTCATCCATATTAGAGGGTGCAAAACTGTGGTTTTTAATTATCGGAGAGAGTGTAGAAGACCTATGCAACCCAGTCTGTTTTCTAAATTGAGTCCATATCTTAACTGAGTGAGATACTACTAAATTTGAACTAATGTTGGTAGGCAATGGTAGTTGAGAGCATATAACTGAGTGCAGAGAGAGGCGTGCTGAGGACTGTTCTAGGTAGGCCCAGCAAGGGGCTTCAGAATTCAGATTGTTCCTCCAGTATACAATTTTCTGGATATTGCAGGCCCAATAATAGTGCAAAAAGTTTGGGAGTGCAAGACCTCCCTTGTTTTTAGGGAGCTCTAAAACTGATTTCCTAATTCGAGCTGGTCCATTTCCCCATAAAAAGGAAATTATTCGTTTGTCCAAATCCATAAAAAACTTTTTCTTAAGAAAAATTGGAATATGCTGAAATAAATACAAAAACTTGGGAAGAACAGTCATCTTGATTAGGCTTATACGCCCAGCAAGAGAAAGAGGGAGGTTAGCCCAACGTACCATGTCAGACTCAGGACCAGCATGTTCCACAGGGAGTTCCACCGGCTGCGGTATGACAGGAGTGAGGGGCCCACGGGGACTGGTTACGGGTTGGGGAAGCCCTCACTGTGATCCTCAGATCACCCATCCCACACGGCGCAGTATGTCTCCTCTGGGATTGGCCAGAGGGGACGCTAGAGTGGGGCATGGGAATGGGGACTCCACCTTCACGAATGAAGGCGAGTGTCGATCTTAACACAGAGATAGTCATGTTCCCGCAATGGGAACATGAACTATCCACAAAAGCTGCTTCAGCGTTCTGTAAGCCCAAACATGTGATGCATCTATTGTGACCGTCAGCTGGGGACAGGGAACGACCGCATCCAGAAACGCACCAGTGGAATGGCATCTTGAAAAAGACGCAGACACACCGTGTTGCTCTTTCAGGAAATAGCGCTCTCAACCAGTGCCAGAGCACACAGGGAATGACTCGAAGATGACAAGCTCCCTAAGCGTGATCCCAATCAGTACGGTGCGTCCGACTACGTCTCTGTTTCCTCCTTCAGGGAACGAGGGTTACATACGTAACCGAGACTTACTGTGTTAGAATTATGACCAAGACATTAATTATTTTTATCAACGCAACAGGCTGCAGTTAATGGGCAAGCTTTAACACAGAAAATGAGAGTAATATTTTGGACAAAACTATGAAAAATTCAGTCCTTATATGCTGGAAAATAGCTAGGTATTTTTACATTCCTGCCCATTAACAGAATAACACTTTTTTCTGCACTCTGCAGATGTTAGCTGGAAATGCTAAAAGACCAACTTCACTACAGGAGTTAGTGATAAGCTTCTTCAATTTAAACCTTGTGCACAGTAACAACTATCAAAAGTGCCTTCAACCACCTAGAAGGCACACACACACACACACACACACACACACACACACACACACACACACACACACACACAGGTTGAGTCTTATTTGTCTCCAGAGTCTGTTATCTTAATCATGCGAGTCACAGGCCTTGCTTAAGAAGTCAGTAAGCGTCCACACCACTTTCCTCGACTAAGTCACTGTGCCAAGGAGCTTATTGCCTGGGAAATCTGCAGTTTGGAGTGTGGCATAATTAAGTGCCTCACAATCATCCAGTTGATAAACAAAGCCTGAATTGAGGCAAATAAAGGAGAGCCAACCAAATGAAAAGAGAAAGCCTGTCGAAAACCATGTTGATTACTTTTCTTCTTCTTTCAGGAAAGGTGCAGTGCCTGCCATTGTTGGCTTATAGTGTTCACAAAGTGAACGACATTTGCCACTTCCTTGATATGGTGGTGCACAGGTAAGACCAACCACTGACACCAACTTAAAGTAATATTAAGCTAACTTAAACTTAAACTTGTACAACGTTCTTTCTTCTATGGAACACAAAGGAACTGTTTTTGCCAATACAAAGAAGATCAGTTGTGTCCAAAACAACATTAGAGCACATTGATTTTCACTGTATGGAGGAAAAATAAATAAATACAAATATATGAGTATACATTGCTGGCAAAACCAGCAATGCAAGTTTGAGAGGTGGCGCCCCACCAAATCTCGCGAGAATCACAACTTGCTTTGCGGCACGACGTCACATACATCAACAACATATGAAGCAGCCTCTATGGAAGACACTAGCACGCATTTCAGACATGAATCATGGCAGAGTCGACAAAGAAAACGAAGAAAGCGCGGTCGGAAGTGCAGAGACGGCTCTGCGTGAGTGGTATTTACGACAGTAACATTAAATACAAGTACTCCACAGTGACTCTAGGGGTCACTGTTTGAGAAAAACAGAAACTGCATAGTGTGCCTTTAAGAGTCTATGATTGGATCATTATTGCAGTGATTATTATGTTTCTAGCATGTTATATGTTTGGCAACAGTTCTTCTAAACCTAATTGATGGCGTGTGTAGCTTTTCATTTCTCAAACAACCATGTAGGAAGACACATCATGGGCACATTCCAGTAGGGTTGGGTACCGAAACCCGGTTCCAATAGGGAACCGGTTCCGACGTAAACGGTAGTAACCAGACCGAATATGAACGCAACTTTCGGTGCCTGATTTCGGTGCCTGACTTTTTTCACCGCCCCCTATAAAACATCCCGCGGCACGAATGATCCAATAACAAAACATCTCCAGTTAACCAGCAGAGCATTCATTTCGTTCGTTTGTTAAATAAGAGACGATCTAGCGCTGAAAATTATTTTCTCTTGTGGCTCACGCACACCGCACTCGTCTCGGACGCGCGCTTCAATACGTTGCAGAGATCGATCTATTTATGAGGCGCCGTCTATATGAGTAACGTTATGTGCTTGGAGAGTTTGTGTGTGCGTGCTCGCGTCTCAGATGAGTATGTGCGCGAGTTTGTTTGTTTGTGTGTGTGTGTGTGTGTGTGTGTGTGTGTGTGTGTGCTCGCGTCTCAGATGAGCATGTGCGCGAGTTTGTGTGTGTGTGTGTGTGTGTGCTCGCGTCTCAGATGAGTATGTGCGCGAGTTTATGTGTGTGTGTGTGTGTGTGTGTGTGCGCTCCCGTCTCAGATGAGTATGTGTGCGGTTTGTGTGTGTGTGTGCGTGAGTGACTTTAGATGTGACGTTGTGCATTTCATATAGTTGGAGCATTCAGCAGTATACATGCATGTGTGACTACTTGATATGTGTATGCAAGCGTTTTATGTGTGCGTGAATGAAGTTCGATTTAAGCCCTAGACGGCGCCTCATATCTATTCGTTCTGGTGAAATCACAACATATAATGCACACAAAGTGTCCCTGCTTGATATACAACCACTGATGAGCATTATCGGTTTAAAAAAACTACGCATGCGGATTAGAACCCAAAACCTCTGACATTCTTGACTAAAGTTCAAGTTCAGCTGCAGTGTTCCTCTTCGGGTAAGTCTAGTATTTTAATACCAACTGCAAATCTTGCATATCAAGTATGAAGTATATCAAGTATATTTATATGAGGCTATACTTTGTGTGTTAAATATTTCTGCTCAGTGTCAGATATTTCTCTGTTTTGTAAAAGTCTATAATATATAATATGTAATATAATTGATATATAATATATATATATATAATATATATAAATAATATTAGAAGACAACATTTTTATCTTAACTTAAGTGTTTTCGGCTACATCTGCACAATTTTTTATTTAATCAGAAATCAGAAAAAAAAATTCAGAAAACACACAGATATAATTTTTTTGATAAAGTGTGTGCAGTTTCGTTTTCTTAAGTACCGGTTTAAGAACCGTTTAAGCACCGGAACCATTTGAAAAATACCGAGTAGGTACTGGTATCGGATAAAACCCAACCAATACCCAACCCTACATTCCAGTGACTTTTTTTGTTGGACCGGGCAGTGTATCATACAGCATGCAAACTCAGCAAATTGCTTCTTACTTCTTGTAGATACATTTATTGACTGCAATAAAATAAACCCCCTAGTGTCTTTTCCATTTGTCTCGTACTGCATTTGCATTTAGTTCTGTTGTGTCAGGACTGATTTGGGCTAGATTATATATTGATTGCTATTCTTGTGATTGCAGCCACTGTGTTTTCAAATCAGACTCTTCCTCTTAGTTATTTTCTTTTTTTTTTCTTTGAAACTCTGAGTTGGTAAATAAATATATATGGGGTGGAAGGCATTTTATATCAAAGTTACAGTATACTACAGAACAGTCCATTCTGCTATTTTTGCTGGAAATTCAAAGAAAAAGTGGTTTATAAGTTGTTATATGACAATGTCTACTAAACTGAAAGGTACTCACTTATATCAAATGAATGATACGTCTGATATAAGTACAAAAGCAGTTTTACATTTTGTGATATAAATTTTAAAATATTATACTATTTAATACATATCATATATTATATTTACTCTTTAATCTCTCTCTCTCTCTCTCTCTCTCTCTCTCTCTCTCTCTCTCTCTCTCTCTCTCTCTCTCTCTCTCTCTGTCTGTGTGTGTGTGTGTGTGTGTGTGTTTTGAGTAGGCCTACATTTCCTATCATCCCAATATTAAACATAGCTATATTTAGCCTCTTTCATTTCAGAATCTAAAGAAAATATCACAAGTGCACAGCAACCCAAGATAACATCAAACAATTTCAGAGGACTATTTTAAGGGTTCATCCGAGCCACATTTCGCTGAGAACAACCGGCACTGTGAAATTTAATTTAGTTGCAATGCTGTGTGATTTTTAGCTTTATTAATGAGTTTAACAACTGACAAGCGACCGCTAGGTATAAAGAGTCAAGGCCCAAAGCACTGCTCAGATTGGCATATAAACCCTAATAAACTCTAAATTATTTTGATGAATTCTAAATATGATTTATTTTCCAGGGCATGGAGAGCTTCTGTCTGGGTTCTGGCAGTTATGGTGGAGATGGGTGCCTGGAGAGTAATTTCCAGCATATAAAACTTTACTGACTTCAGTGTGGGACATGGGAAGGTAATTGAAAGCAATATAAACAATCCATAAAGCTGAGTGGACATGCTTGACTTTGTACAAGTGGAGAGGCAAGGGGAAGGGTGGCGACTTTAATCACCGAGGGCAATGGCGGAGATGCCCACCAATCCGGATGACGCTGATGTATTCATGGATGGAGAATTGAGAAGGATGGATGCCCGAGAGGGTGATAGAGCGGTGTGGGCCAGGTGGTTCATTTCTACCCAGCTGTGGTGGCATTCAGAGATGCCTTACTGAAGTCCTATATCTAAATCATTACCAAAAGATCTCTGCGCATTGGGAAAAGTGACTTCTTGTTTCAGCTCAAGGCTGTGTGTGGGCTGCTCCGCTTCCAATCACGGGTCAGCTTTCACGGACATATGCGCTCACAGAGAACATTTGGATTGATTGATGTTACTCTCACATCTTGCACTCAAATCCCGACATGCCTTTAAATCGGAGTAGATAATAGGTCTTCAACATAAAAAAGCTTGAGAAACTTGGAAGGGGCTGCGTGCCTCCCCAACTTCCCAAAGTATAAGCAGGCAGCTTTCAGCTTTCACTGAACTATCGATCTCTTCTCGTGAGGGTGCAAGCCAAGCAGTTGTGCTTGGCAGCGAAGCCCAATTATGAAAATGGAGCCAAGCTTGTTCTTTGTAATTTCTCTGTATATTTAAGAATACTCCAGGGCCACTATTTAAAACTGTTTGGAGATAAACAATGCATTTAAAAGTGTTTGGATGGAGAGAGTGCTTGTCGAATCCAAAGCAACAGAAGTGGAGAGAGAGAGAGAGAGAGAGAGAGAGAGAGAGAGAGAGAGAGAGAGAGAGAGAGAGAGAGAGAGAGAGAGAGAGAGAGAGAGAGAGAGAGAGAGAGAGAGAGAGAGAGAGAGAGAGAGAGAGAGATACTTTTAAAACAACGCTTAATAATCTTCAACAATTCACAATATATATGAAAAAAAAGATTACATTTCCAAAACCAGATGTCCAACAGAAACAACACACAAAACATCATTAACACACCACAGATCACTGAAACCCATCTTATTATTTACAAGACTACAGTATGCAAATTCTATTTTTAGTCTACCAGCTACTAATTTCATAAACATCACCTCAGCATTAATACTATTAAGCTGTAAACCTTGATTTTTCATGGTTTTCCATATTGCCAATTTCGCAGTTCCTATTAACTAATTTAACAGACACATCTTCTTCTTTTTGAAAAATTATATTTCACACCCCCTATAAAAACTTCCTCTGACAATTCTTCACCAAAAGCTTGAAACAATCCATTAAGAACATCAAAAAGACTTTCCAATCTTTTACATTTAAAAAACAAACAAATGTTCTAATTCTCTTCTTCTCCCCAAAACCTACATCCCACCCCTACTGCTGGGTTCAGGTGCGGCACATGTTTGTCTGTAGCTATTGCATGATGAATAATTCTACATTGAAGATCCACTGTTCTTTTCTCTATAGGTTTATACAGAGTTCTCCATCTATCTCTTACAATAAATTCTGGCTTCAACAAAACTGGCCACCTTGAGATCTTTTGTTCTTTTGATGTCGTTTCAAACAAGTCCAGCAGTGGAGTTTTAAAAGACAAAATTCAACCTGCTCATTCATCCTCTTGTCTTTCGCCGACGACAGCAGCAACTCTTATTTTTGGAAAGTCCAGCTCATTGCTCATGTCTGATGGAAATCCTTGTGCAATATTTTTCCTATAGCCACTTGGTAATGCATTAACAATTTCTTCCACCAGCTTCTCCGTCAAGCGCAAGGACTTTAATCCTGTTGCTTCTTTCAAGGTTTCGACGGATCCCCATCGGTCATTATTTAAAAGTTGCCCCATTATGCTTCATAATGCCATGTCTTTGTAAACATGCACGCACGCTTATAGATGACAACAATCTTGTCTGAATCATTGGGTAGAAAAACAAACACTCCTCTCATATCCAACTCCCAGATTCATCAACATCTTTTTCCACTTTAAAAACAGTTCTCCAAGACTCCAATATTGACCAGTAAAAAGGTGTAACCTCAGACAAGTTCACTTTATCCAGTTCCATTAAAAACAGATGTCTGTCACCTGCTTTTTGTAGGATAATTTTTGCAGTCTCAGTCCAAGTTAAGTCCTTATAATACAGGAATATCTGTGCTGCTTGTATTCTAAAAGCACAGATCTTACTCCGCACATCCACCAGACCTTGACCTCCCTCGTAAACGGGAAGGTAGAGTGCTGCTGCTCGAATCCAATGTTCTCCACTCCAAAACAACTCCACAAATGTCCTCTGTATTTTGCAGATCAATTCTTCAGGTGGATCCATTATAATGAGTCTATGCCATAAAGTTGAGGTAGCCAGATTATTCACAACCAGAACTCTTCCTCTATATGACATCAATGGTAATAGTGATTTCCATTTAAACAATCGGGCAGACACCTTTTCCAGCGTTCCCTCCCACTTTTTATTCTGAAATTGTTTATTTCCACAATAAAAAAAGAAGAAAAAAAAAAGCATTTCCAGCCCATCTCTTTCCCACGACAATCCACCAGGTAATTTTGGAGGTCCTTCCCCACTTTTCCACTGACCAATAATAAGTCCCTCAATTTTTCCCCAATTGACCCTTGCTGATGGTGCCTTTTCATAATTTTCCATTGTTTCAGTTAAAATAACATCATTTTGATTTGAAATAAAAACAATAACATCATCAGCATAAGCTGATATCGAGATTCCATGCATGACATTAATTCCATTGAGATCCCTTCTTAGCCTGCACAACAATGGCTCAATAACAAGGCTATATAACTGTCCAGACAGTGGACAGCCTTGCCTAATCCCTTTTAACACAGGTATTGGTGCACTCAATCCTCCACCAGCTTTTGCAATCACAAAAACTTCAGAATATAGCAGATGCATAATGATATAAAATTCTTCCCAAACCCATTTTTTTTTAAAACCTCAAAAAGATATGTACGGTTGACTCTATCGAAAGCTTTTTCTTGGTCTAACGAAAGCACACCCAGGTCAACATTACTGAATTGATTAAAATCAATGACATCTCTTAAAAAGATTATCCATGATTGACCTATTAGGAATACAATATGTTTGATCTCTGTGAACTAATAATTCCAAAACATGTTTCAACCTATTTGTTAAACATTTTGAAAGTATTTTATAGTCCATGCACAGTAAAGAGACAGGTCTCCAGTTCTTTAGAAGGCACAAACCCCTCGTTTTAGGGAGCAAAGAAAGGACTGCTCTTCGACAACTTACAGGAAGTAGCTTATTCCTTATACTTTCCAATAAAACTTCATGTAAGTCATTTCCTAGTACATTCCAAAATGTCTGATAAAACTCTGCTGGCAAACCATCAATTCTTGGAGAACGGCCATTTGATAACTGTCTCATTGCCTCAGTGATCTCCTGAAAAGTAATTTGTCCATCCAAAGAATCTTTCTGTTCATTTGTCAGCTTTGGTAGATCAGTCAGCAAATCAGAAACACATTCAAGATCACAAGTCTCGACATCATACAAGTCTGTATAAAAATTAACTGCCAGTTTCCTTATTTCCACTGGGTCAGAGGTTATGACCCCATCAGGCCGCCGAAGATGATACATTTGCTTTTGTTGAACACTTTTCTTTTCAAGATTAAAAAAATATGAGGAAGGAGCATCCATGTCTTTAATGGAAATGATTGCTCTTATTAATGCTCCCATCACTTGTTATTGTAATAATGAACCAAGTTCTTTATTTTTATTCAAATGTTTATTCAAATGATTTTTTTTTTATCTTTCCATCATTATTAATTATCACAAGAATATTCTCCAAAGCTTGTATATCCCTTTGAAGTTTTTGTATCGTTGCTTTCACCATAGAACTAGAATGTGAACTATAATTTTGACAAAATATTTGTATGTTTGCTTTACCAACCTCCCACCACATAAGCAAATTTTCAAAAGAAACCTTTTTTAACTTCCAGTCATTCCAAAATAAATTAAAATTGTCACAAAATAAAGCATCCTGCAATAGTTTAGTATTAAAATGCCAAAAATAATGTTTTCATATTCAAAGCAAATAATATCAAAAGGTGATCTGAAAACCCAACGGGTAAAATAGAAACATCCGTAATTTTATTATTCCATTCTCTACCTATATAAAATATATCTAATCTAGCTCCACTAACCCTATTGTTAGATGCTTTGAGCCAGGTATACGGTTTAATTCCTGTGTTTCTTCTTCTCCACATATATATATTATCCTAATTAAAACTCTTCTTTTTTTTTTACAACACTTGATTCATGATGGGGTTCTTCTCCATTTCTATCCATAATAAAATCAATAGTGCAATTCCAGTCACCTCCAATGATAGTACAAACATTGTCATACATTTTCTGAATAGCACTCCTTAAGTTTAAAAAATACCTCACACGCTCAGGTCCATTATTGGGTGCAGTAAAAAAATAAAAAATTATCAGTAAAAACACAGATCCTTCATATTCCATTTTTAACAGCAATATTCTTCCTTCTATAATTTCTTCGACAACCAAACTATTAACATTCATTTCTTTAGAAAATAAAATGGCTTTGCCAGCACTTGTATTTGTCCCATGACTTAAAACACTTTTTCCTTCCCACCATCTACTCCATTCAGATTCATTATCTAAACTAGTGTGTATTTCTTGTAAGAAAGCTACATTTATTTAATACTAAATAACTCTGATACCATTGCTAATTATATTACCATCTCTACCCCCATTCATATTTAAAGAGCCCACCCTCAACAGCTCCATAGAAGAAAGAAAATATAAAGAGGATAGAAAAAAAGAACAACAAATCAAAGAGAAATATTCACCCCATGTGACTTAAACATTTGATTTGTTGAGTGAAGCATTCGCTTTATCCCTTCTTAAAGCCTTGTTTATACGTTCGTATGCTATTGTATGCTCATTTGTTAAATGTAAGCAACTAATTTAGACGTGCAAACTGGGTGCCGGTATGGTGAGAAGTTCGAGCTCGGACAGATTCGGCGGCGTGCGCGTTGTTACAAAAAATATCGCGCACACCGCCAGGCGAAATGTGGTCTTGCGAACCCAAAGCGAACGACCGCCCACACCGCAATGACGTCATTTTTGCCGCGCGCACCTTCGCGCTCATGCGGATGCGTCGAGTATAAACTAAGCTTAAGCCTGGTTTATACTCGACGCATCCGCACGAGCGCGAAGGTGCGCTCTTACAGTCCTCTCACCCCACGTAATGACCACTATCCCATGAATTATTCCAATGGAAAATGCTTGGAATCTCCCCAAAACATGTTTCTTTTCTTTTCTTTTTTTCACAGGGGCACTTTTAAAATGCAATTTGCCAACCTTATCTTCACTTCTAATTAGAGATGCACCGATTGATCGGCTGGTGACCGGAATTGGCTGATTTTCACGTGATCGGCCGTGACCGGCCGTGACCGGCGACCGGCCGGTCAGTCTGACAAATGCCGATTTTATGCCGGTCAAATGCACTCGGGCGCGGCATGATTAACATCGTGCAACATCAGCATCAAACATGTAGGAAACCTAGTGAATTACGTCCGTTCAGACCGCAAGCGCGTATTTTTTTCCGGCGTGCATGTTAATCAATGAGTGCATTAACAACGGGAGCAGGAGCAGCGCGTGAGCATCAAGCAGGAGCGCGAGCAGTGAAGCGCGTGTTTCGGCGCACACTGTAAAAAGGTTTTCAAGCAGTACTTCATTTAATTAATAATTTGTCTTTCAATTCAGTTTACCATTATTTGTTTTATTTTTCAAATAATATTTTTTTAGTTCAAAACATAGTTAAATATAAATATTTTTCATTAAGAGCTCAAATAAGAAATATTTGTTTCGACGAATGTACAATTTCAAGGTTACACACAGGATTGCGCATGGGCATTAAACACAAATCTTCTCGACGACAACGACCACGTCAGCAGACCGCTGTAACCGCTCTTCTACGTTCCATGGATCACTTTGCTGCTCCAGAGAGAATCAGATTTCATCGCGGATAAACTGAAGTAAGTTAAACAAACAACCATTTAAATGTGCTGCTGTATATTTAGAAGCCTGTAACGTTACAAGACATGTTGCTCTGCCGAATTTATCTGTTAGATATCGTTATGTAAGTTAACTTACGTTAGTTTAAAAATGTGTTAGCTAGCTTAGTTTACACTAGGCAAGTTAACGTTAACGTTAATGTGTCGACGTTAATCAATTCCTGACCGATTGCAAAAGGGAACATACGTTTACCCCTGGCTTATTTTGATTTTACAATGGTAATTAACGTGAACGTTTAATCATTGAACATAACGTTATCTCGATGCAGCGTCATAAGAACGACGTTCTCTGGTTAAAACCGTAGAAACCTGATCAACAACTAAGGAGCTAAAGTTAACTTACATGTAAAAGGACTGACGTTCACTTGTGATTAATGGTAACGTTATCTAACACGTATGACTGTCGACACTCACAATGGTCATTTATTTATGGATTGTATGCATAGAAGTATTGCTGCATTGGCGCCAATCGGTTGATGTCGGTTGGTTTTCAAAAAAAGTGTAGTAGCAGCTACTAGCCATAGGGGGGCAGACATTTTTTCGTGGCGTTAGTAATAGGATTGACACAATATTGAATAATATATTATAATGATTATTATATCAACTGATAACGTATATTGTGCTAAAGTTTGTTGACCATAATGTACCCTCATGCCAAATTTGTACTATCTTGATGCAGGATACTGACACCGATACAAAGAGCACTGAAATATCTCATCCATATGGGAGAAACAGTGGAGGACCTCATCAAAGATTTCCTGGTAAGGCCAGATTACTTTAGAGATGTGAAAATGCTAGATATGGCTGTCCACTTCAAAATTAGCCATCAGACTATGTTCAGATATATGTCTGATAACAGTCTGAAGGCTAATTTCAAATATAGAAACAATTACTTTCAGCTAAAATCAGAGTCCCATGTGCTGGAAAGTTTGTGCAACTTATATTTATGTCAACAACAAATTGGAGTACATTTTATAATTAGTTAGAAGTATTAGTATTATGTAAACTAATTTGGAGGGAAACCCAAGCTGTATTGATTCCTTATTCTTTTTTTCTTTTTCTTTTCTCCTTCCTAAATTCTTTTCCAGGTGTTGGAGAAGGAAGAGGCTGAAAAAACTCTTCAGCAGAAATCTTTGTCATCAGAGATGCACAAGCTGTATACCCACAAACATTGGAATCATACTTGAGGGTCAAGAGGTTCTGAGGGACTTGCTGTCTGTCGCAAATGTTGAAAAAGTTGAAAATCTGACACAAAATTGTGGATGTGTGGAAGTAATGTATATAATAATTTAATAAATATCGATTTAATGAAAATGATGTGTCTTTTTTATTTTATTTTGGACAAGATTATGTTCCTTAATGGGAAATATGTTTTATTGAATCCATATCTTTTTGTTTGTTTAAAATAAATAATTTCTATTAACTTGTATTTTTAAAAATGAGAAATAATTGTATTATTAAATCAATATCTATTTAATTGGAGAAAACAAATAATTTCTAATACATATTTATTAAATGAGAATTTTTGTTTTGATTAAATCTATATATTTTTGTTTAGATCAAAAATAGAATTTAAATTAATTGATTTTTTTCAACAAGAAAAATATGCTTTGTGCCAAGTTTTATAAAATAGTTTTCATAGACATAGAAAATATTGGTAAGGGCAAGTTATTTATTTTTCATTGGCTCAAGTTATACAATATAGATGTGAACCATTACCCTAAAAATTTTTAATTGGATGAATGAAAATATTTTTTCAGTGCAGAGTCTATTTGCTGCACTGATCACGCTCAATTAAAGGGAAAGCACACTTTTGATGGACAAAATAGCCTAAATAGCCTTTCACAAAAAAAGTGCCCAAAATGCACAGAATTTGCTTGTTTTAACAAGAACTGGAGTAGGCAATGTCAGAAAAGAAAACGAAGACTAATATTTACAGAAAATGTACCCATTTAAACTTGTTTTATTATTCAGTTTGTACAAGTGATTGCAATAGAAATATCTTTATACTGCAAGGCTATATTTATTTTATTTTTGATTTATGTTATTTTATTGCCATTCCCTGTTTTCATACAGACGTTTAGTTTGCTAAATACATATATATAAAAAAAAATTTGGATATTGAAATGGTTCTTCCATAACACTGCACTTTAGATGTGTGTGAATTACCCACACCTGGAGTATAATTTATATAGTTCTATTTTATAGCGTTTATCTGTTCAAAAAAATATGTACTATGCAAATTGTAAAATGTTCTATTACAGAAAAGATATAAAATAAATATTTGTGTGTGCTGTTAAGTGGTTAGAAAAAATGAAATCGGAATCGGCTAAAATCGGTATCGGCAGGTCAAACTTAAAGAAAAATCGGAAATCGGAATCGGCCCAGAAAATTGTAATCGGTGCATCTCTACTTCTAATCCACATCTGCATCCTTTACGGTATTATAGAAACACAACAGACCAGATACTGCTGATACCTATCAAAATAGCAATAAGCACTTTGAATCATCCACTAATATTTTTTAAA
The DNA here is from genome assembly GCF_965113295.1 of Leuciscus leuciscus. Lineage (NCBI taxonomy): Eukaryota > Metazoa > Chordata > Actinopteri > Cypriniformes > Leuciscidae > Leuciscus > Leuciscus leuciscus. The sequence goes on along the minus strand of NC_138727.1, from coordinate 39,582,243 downwards.
TTCCACCAAAAATATGGCTTATGCATCCTATGAAAAGTTAGCCTGGTTAAAACCAGACTATTCTCAGTATTAACTGAGTTATAGTCTGGCAAAGCTCCATAGACAAATCATTTCCAAAGGGGCGTCACCAGCGGGCGTCGCTCAAATGCCTCTGGATAGACCTAAAACCAATCAGAGATCGTCATCGTGTAAAGCCATATGCTGCGTCCCAATTTGCCTAAGTTACACTACGCCATAAAAGTATGTACTCTTTTTGTGAAGAAAAGGTATTTACTTTTGAATGTGTAGCAAAAAAGTAGGCAAGCTTTAGGACATACTACTTCGTCATCTTTATCGGACGGATCTGTCGCGTGCATCCTGTCACTTAAACTGCCCTGTCAATCATCGTGTCACAGTTAAAAAATCCTCTATTAAATCTAATTTAATTTCCTACCGTTTCGGAGAGAAATGTAGTAGCACGTTCATCTGCCAGTGGGTCTTTTATGGAGACTGTCCTCATGTGTTTGCAATTTGAATATAATAATGCATTTAAAAGTTGAACGGACGTCGCTCAAATGCCTCTGGGCGCAATTGGATAGACCTAAAACCAATCAGAGCGATCGTCATTGTGTAAAGCCCGCCTCAACGTTTCTGATTGGTGCCGCGATTTCGACGGCATGGAAATGGGCTTGAATGAGCTCTTTGCCAGACTACTTCTCGAGCAAATCTGAATTTGCCGGAAGTTGTCTGGGTTTTCCCAGGCTAATGAAAAGTGTTATTTTTCAGTCACATTGGAAATGCATTGGAATGCAAGGTGTAAATGCAATCTATCCAAAAATATCCAGACACGAAACGCATGGAGTAAAGGGGGCCAGAGATAGCCTTCTGATAGACTGCATTTCAGACCCAGGCAATGTGAAAGCTCTCAGATGAGGATTTGAGGGGTATAGGCGTGCTGAAGCGAAAAGAGAAAGATATCTTGCAGTTTTTTTTTTTTTTTTTTTTTTTGGGTAAACTGTGGCAGTTGCAGGTTTTGGGATAGCTCCTCTTTTCTACCTGAGTGTGAAAAACGAGCAAAGCTTGAGACTGAGACGGTGCCAATCAACTGCTGGCTGTCTCTCAACAGCTCTGTCTGGATGAGCTGCAAAGAGGCCTGTGTGAGAGTGTGTTTGTGTGCTGCCAGTGTGAAGAAAGGCAATTACTGATCTCCTCACCTGCAGTAGACTTGGGAGGCTCATGCTTTTCACACACTGTTCCAGCATTTCCATGAAAAGAACAAACTCCTTTAGCATTGCTACACTGTTCTATATTCAAGCGCTAACATTCATGGTCATTACTAAACTTATTGCTATGATAGACATTTTTGTGAGCATAATCAGACAGACCAGGTAAGGGTCAGTTAAATAGATTACTGCGACCCTACATTCACATACTACATATAACCTTAATATAATTCAAAAAGTAATAGTAATATTAGTAATACATGCACAGCATCATATTTCTTTTTCATCTAGTTTCAGAAATGTGTTTGAATATCAAATAGAAAACCTGTCACATTTTTGGCTCAATATTTGCCTGTCTAACAACAGAATTGAGATCTGCAACAGATGAACAAATATAAAATGACCAAATATGGTCTCAGAAAGGTTAAGGAAAGGGATACATATTTATGATGAAATCAAATGCAATCTATTTTCCCACGATCCACCAACTTAGAGATGGTGTCGCTTGTGAGGTTGACTGATTATTTTCAAATGTTACCAATGCGCCACCCCTCAATCGACAGCATAGTAAACAGCAGCTGAATATTTATTTATCTCCATCGACAAATAACATGATGAGATGTTATCAATCTTCACAGCTAATGGGCGATGTCCTCTCTCAATCTTTGCATGTTTGCACAGCGGGGCTTCCTTGAGTTTGAAGCCAAAGGCATCGCTGATATCCCTAATGTATTGATCATTTCAAGACTCTCACAGCCAATTTGAGTCCCTCACTCCTTTGTGTCTCCTTTGTTCATGCATTTTGATCTACAGCGGCACGCTCGGTCACGCTAGACGCCGTGCCTTTTCTTGATTAATGGACACGGACAATGATTTGTACCAGGGGAGCAGGTTACTTTATTTCCTCAATAATTTCTGGAGAGCTTATTCATAACAAAGCTGCATGGCTCCCCAATGAGTTAGCAGTTTTGATTTAAAATCAGCACCTCAATCAAAAGGGTTTATTGAGAAGACAAGTTGCTTGTTACAATAACAAGAACAATCTCTATTTTTCGCCTTCTCTAACTTCCAGTACAAGTAAGGTGTCAGTATATTAACATACGTTAACCATGACTGGATTGTTTTATTATGCTTTTCCTGGTTATTTAATTTCTTTTAAAACAGTACATACTTTCAGGATTGTAAGAGTAGGTGTCTAAGAAGCACATTAAGGCACAGCGATTTTAAATCAGAGCAAATTTACCAGATTGTGTTCGGAAATTGCTAATGTTACACGTCAACGGATGTACTTTACATTCACACATTGTCCATTAGGAGGTGGTGTGAACAAGGGGGTGGGTGTGAGAAAATGAAAGGGCAGGGAGAGACTGAAAGCATAGAAATGCATGTTAGACAGTTGCCATGGATATGAATGTTCTAAAAAGCTGTTTTTTTAATGACATTAATTAGGAAGTTCTGACATTCATTTTTGCACTGGCTTTTTTTCAGCCTATTTTAGCTCCGTTCCAAAACCTGGCGAGCTGCTACATGGCAGCATCCTATGTGTCATAAGTGACCGATTTGGAATCCTCTTCACAGGCACACCACCCAAAAAGTCTTCTGCACAGGAGAATCGACTTACAGTTGATTTCAATAGAGTTTGACATTCGTATGTTGCTAAGCTAACTGCAGTGCTCTAATAAGATTAAAAATACATCACACAGAGAGATATTAAAGTAATATAATCAATTTTTAATTACACTGAAGTACAATTATTGACATTTTTCTTTTTTTTTCTTTTTTTTTCTTTTCACTGATCAGTCAGTGTCAGTCTGGGACTGCCTTCTCCATGAAGGATACATGCAATGATAATGCAAAGAATTTTGCTTAAAGTATCTTAGGTGGAAACACAAATAACACCAGGTGTTTGGAACAGTCTTCTTCTGAAAAGTGCGCCTATGATTCCTTAAAAGAAACTGCCTTAGTGGGCAGCTTGCTAGATTTTGGAACAATACATTTGCTTAGACAGATATATACAGAACAATCCCCAAGGCTCCCCAACTAAATATTTGAAAGGTGCTTTTCTTTTACAGTGAAATATTGATTGCGCATCTAATTTATTTTTATTGTGCTTTTAATTGCAGTTACTTCACTATTAAGAACACTGAGTCAGATTGTAAGTTTTGAACATTTTGCTTTGTGTAGTGCCTGCCACCTTTCTTTTCTTTGTATTATAGAGTATGTCTCCCTCCTTTATTGATTTCATCCTGTAGATGAAATGTTCATTTGCTAAAAAAAAAAAAAAAAAAATAAAAAAAAAATATATATATATATATATATATATATATATATATATCCAGATGACTGTAAAATAATCAGCTGATATGCAATATTTGTAGCTTTTGGTACAGATGGTGAGACTCATAAATTCTAGGAAGAGGGATTTTGATATATGCTACACTAGCCTTTCTTTGTCCAGATTTAAAAAATGTATTACTTCAGAAGCCAATGTAAGAGCTGTGGATTTTGTTGTATAAATTCAACAATATTACTATTACTATTATGGTGGAGGCATGACCAGGTGCTGAAGGCCATCGCTGAAGCCATTGCTACAGGAGTCAAGTGGGCCAAGCGCTCCCGCCCCTCCAAGCAAGCCATCGCCTTCATCAGAGCTGGAGAGCAGCCAAAAGCAGCTGCAAAAACATCTGCAGGTATCCTGGCCACTGCGTGGGACTGGCAGCTGTTGGTGGACTTGGAGCTGCAACTCAAGTTCCCCAGCCACGTTGTGACCACCACCTTAAGACCAGATGTCGTTCTCAAGTGGTTCTGTTGGAGCTTACAGTCCCTTGGGAAGATCGCTTGGTTTGAGAGGAAGCTCGCCAAGTATGAGGGACTGGTCAGCGAGTGTCGACAAGCTGGATGGAGAGCAAGGTGTCTACCAATAGAGGTAGGATGCAGGGGCTTTATAGCCCGATCCCTGTCCAGAGCCTTCAGTCTGTTAGGCATTGATGGAGTGAGGAGGAGAAGAGCCATCGGAAATACCACTGAAGCGGCAGAGAAAGCCTCAAGATGGCTATGGCTCAAGAGAGGAGATCCATGGGGGTAGGGTAGCCAGATTTGCCAACTGGACACAAGCTGGGGTCTGATCAGCCACAGCTGGGTCGCCTGGATGAGGGTGTATGATGTTGAAAGACCCAAAACACCCAATGATTCCAGGAACATCACTGAAGATGTGTCCTGTAGCATTAGTAGATGTATTTGCACAGACATTACTATTACTATTACCTCTAGAATATTTTCAAGAATAACTTTTTTCTTTCTTTTATATGGCATAAAATACCCATAAGTTCCTTCATACTTCTAATTGGATTTCAAATTGAAATGCCCGCCTGGACGAACCTTGGTTATTTAGACATTTTCACTTCATGTAGCCTACAGTGACAGGGCTGAGCAAAACTATGCGTTCACCTCTGCAAAGTAAATAGATGTTTTTTTTGCCTCTAGAGAATGAAATTTCAGAGATCGTTTTCAAACATTTCCTATCTGCACTTGGTCAAACCTATCTCTAAAAAAAACAAAACAAAACAAAAAACCCGTTTCAGCTTTAAGGATTTTCTTGTCTAGTGTGTGGAATGCAAATGCAAACCTATTTATAAATGCTGTCCTGTGTATTACATGACGTGCTTTGCATCAAAAAAGATTCTTTGTGACTCATTTGTCATTTAGACATCCAGCATTTGAGATTCTCACTGAAATTATTACAAAACATATTTAACCTCTCACCCTATTTAGAAAGCAACAATATCTGACTGCCTGTTCCTGTCAGCACTTTTAGACATATTATAAGAATGTGAATACAATTCTTCCATTTTGCAATATCTCCATTTAACATCCACAGTCATTTGTACTGCATCAGCAAGTGGGGTGGAAATGGGCCATAAATATGTCCTGTGACCATAAATAGCTATTTCCGTTTATTCTAATAGACTGAGCTCTTAAAATAAAAATAAAACTGGAATTAAAGTTGTCCATGCTTACATTTAGCTATGTTTTATTCATCTTGACTCATTAATGCTTTGATTTAGCTCTCCCCCCTTTTTTGTAGGCAGGAAACATGAGAATGCCATTATGGCGAATAACATAATTAATCTTGTTTCAGGAGAACCACGAGCCTTTGAACTCTAATAGTCCATGATGCTGGTGTCTCTTAGTAAGACACATTCTCCATCTTTTTGATGTCTCTCTCAGACACGAGCACACACGCAAATATGCGTACTGCATTAAAGATGGCATCTCCATAAAGCTTCATAAGGTTTTTTGTTGCTTTTGTTGCTATTGTGTAAGAGAAGGGAGCTGCAGAAAATGAAGAAAGCCATCTGCTTCTCTCAGATACAAAGTAAAGGGTTGCTGAAGCAACTGTGCAGGGAGCAGCATTACTAAACAAATGAAGTGATTAGGACACCAGCAGAGGACAGAAGACACAAATACTATTGCTTCTTTCAGAGAAACACTAAAATAAACAGAGAATAATAGAAAAACACACTTTCATATACCAGTAGTGAATGACAAGGAGCAAGGGGTGAAAAAAGTGACAAGCCAATAGTAAATTAAGGGCAAAGGTAGAGTCTGCCCTATGATGAGATGCACCCAACGGAAGTTAAGTTCCATTTCCTCATGGGCTGCATTCTCTAAAGGTTAACATACTCTGGGACTCATAGTGGATACATGGTGGAAACCATCACTCTTTAAACCGACCCTCAGCTCCGCTGTGCCTCTCTGCCACATCAGTTGGGACCTCTACATGATTGGGAAGAGTTGAAGAAAAATAAAACATGCCATGCCACAATCTAGGTCTATGACTAGAAAAAAGAATCATGATTTTTAAAGTGTAACTTGGCAGCCATACTGGTAACAGCCAGCCAGCTATACATCATACATTTTAAAAGGAAAAGACAGAAACCAATTAATTTATTTGTCAAGATTATATTCCAGTAATATTTCAAATTCAGAAAAAAACTTCCACTTGAAAATTATTATTATTATTATTATAATTTTGGGGAAAGAGTGACTTATGCTCAAGGCTGCATTTATTCAATAAAAATACAAATGTGAAATTTGAATACATTTTTCACTTAGCTGTTGTTAAAATATTTTAAAATGTAATTTATTACTGTGAGGGCAAAGCTGAGTTTTCAACATCATTACAATACATGTCACATGATCATTATAAAATACTACTGACCCTAAACCTTGAATGGTAGTATATACGGTATAATGTACACAATCAACTGTTCTGTCTTATAGTGTGTCTAGATAGCTTTGGAGGTCAGGAGTCTAAAAAAGTCCATTATTGTATAGAATCCTTACATGTCAGAACTGGAAAAGTAAGCGGCTACAAACTTCGCCAACAGTAACTGGGCGAAGACTGTCTACGACACTAGAATAAAAAACGGCAGTCTGGGTAATTGGCAGCATGCAGCAATACAGTATTTGGATTATTCTCCATGGAATTTTTTTTTTTTTTTTTTTTTTGTTCTTTGACTTCTGACCACTTACAACTTCATTTCTTTGCTTTTTTTTATTTTGCTGCATTCATTTCTGCTTCATTTTATCAGCAGTGCAACACCTAGTGCAGAGTACGTGAGAAAGAGAAATGCATAAGAATAAAAAGATAAAGAAGCCACAGTAAGAGGATGCAATCTGCCACAAGCAACCATTAAGAGTCTCTAAGCCATATGACTCCCAGTAGAATACTCTGGAAAACAGTAGGAATGCCGTTTCTCTGCCATTCCCCCACCTTTCCTCCATCATTAGTTTAATAACCATCCAATAAGCAGCACAGACTCACGCGGGTCTCTTTCCCTCCCTGATGGTCATAGACCTCAGAACCTGGCTGTGTTATGCCACTCTTCAGCCACTACTGAAACAATGGGGCTTGATGAGACTACCACCACCATTGAGGGTTTCACATTGATCCTGTCCCATTAATATAAGCCGCTTAGGCTGCCCCACAGAGACACTGTATAAGAGTTCCAGGCCATGTTTCTGAACTGTTTTAACATTGCACACACAGACAAAATAAGCCCTACACTCACCATCCCACTGGTTATCAAAAAAAAAAGCGTGTGAATATTAGAAGCAATCTGAAATGAAAGCCCATTCCCACTGATGGTAGATGAGAGCTGTTTGCCTGACAAGAAGTGTATACCTGCGCACACAGATATATTCATGTGTACATGCTGAGCCATTTACATTTAATCATTTTGCAGATGCTTTTATACAAAGCGACTAACAAATGAGAAAACATTTTCATAAAGGATCCAACAATAAAAGTACTGCAATATAACATTTTAAGAGCAAACAAATATTGGAAAATAGCAGATGTGTAACTGCAGGAAGAAGGAATACTTGAAGAAATAGTAAAAAATCACCCTCATGTCTTTACAAACCTGTAAGACTTTCTTTCTTACATGGATTACAAAAGAAGACAATTTTTAAGAATGTATTGGTCTTTGTCTACTAGAGATGCACGGATGGGCTATTATGGGCAATGCAAGGCGCTGCTGACGCGAGAAAGCTCTTACCTGTTCTAGAAAGGATACTGATCCAATGCAGCAAAGATATTTAAAGGCTAAAGTACCTACTAGTATAGCCTATTGGCTATGTTGTATCCCCAGAATATCAGCAGTGAACTCCATCTCCGATCGGCGCAAAGGAACGAAAATAAATAAATAGCCTAAACAAAACGCACATCGGCAAACCTGACCTTACCTGACTAGGCTACTGTACAATTTTATCATTGTAATAAAAAACGCAATTTGGCACAACATTTTTAACATGCTGATATTTAGCCTTCTACTAATTAATGCCTATTGAACTTTTTTTTTTTTTTTTTGCAAAAAGAAAGAAAGCTTGAATAAAATAACAAGTCATTCACATTATAGGCTAATTAACTCTACACACTGTCATGTTAGGGTGACGACTAGGACGAGCCTGTTCTGTAGATTCCCGTTAATTTTGACTGCATGGGAAGAGAGCGTGTCTTTTTCAGACAGACAGTGCAATTAATTTTATACCAGCAGGCCAAACAATCATACAAGAAACAAACTATGGAGCCTCGAAATTAAAGAAATGCCAACTTTATTCATTCCGAAATTCGCTGAAAGTCCACCGCACAACAGTGCAATATGCATGATCACATTTTTAATTGTCCATAACAACCCGAAAACTTGCCTGCTTGCCTTGCACATCTAATTAATGGGCAAAGTTTTCCGACAATTTTTCTTACCTTCTTTATTTGCTGTGGATGCTATTGAGCTTGTAGAAGTTTAGCTCTTGCGTTCTTCTGAACATCTCGCGCTGCCATTGCCCGATGTCATTTCTGAGTCATATCACTCCATAATCTGGATGACTTCTTTTAAATGCCTATTCCCTGAGTGGTAGGCTACAATAGCCGAGTTTCCATTACCCTTCAAATTGCGCAAATTGAAATTGCTAATTGAAAATACGCCCAATGGAAACACGTCAATTTAAAAGTCGAATAAAAAGTCTATGCCCCAAATAGCCCATGGACTTTAGATAATCCCCACAAACTTGAATTATAATGAAATATATATGCAGGAATAAAATATCATCTACAGTGTCAGGATTCAGGCGAGAGCGCCTGGCCTCTGCACTGAAGGAGCGCTCGCTCGCAGCACTTGTTGCTGGAATAAATAACATTCTCGTGGCAAGGTGCTGTAATCGTGGTAATGACTGGCCTTGTTTCTCCCAAAAGAAAAGTAGATTTTCCTCTGCTGATCCGTCTGTATGGAAGTTTGTAGAGGAATACTCCTGTACTTCATTCACAATTATTGTATCCTCAAGTCAATCCTTGGCTTTTTCGTTAGTGCGCCATCAGCTATACCTGCAAAAGACCAATGAAATCTAAAATTGATCCATGTCGGTACATAGCCTAATATTTTACATTTATAATGAAAAATAGCCTGCAGAGTCAAGATAGCCTAATTCAACTTAAGGCCAGGGGTCGGCAACCTCAGGGCTCAGTTCTTGGACCCCTCCTCTTCTCCATTTACACCACATCACTGGGACACATCATACAGGCACATGGTTTCTCTTACCATTGCTATGCTGATGACACACAGCTCTTCCACTCATTTCAACCAGATGATCCCACAGTAGCTGCACGGATCTCAAGCTGTCTGGCGGACATCTCGGCATGGATGAAGGAACATCACCTGCAGCTCAACCTGGCAAAGATTGAGCTTCTATGCCTCCCTGCCAATCCGTCTCTACAGCACGACTTCACTATCCAGCTAGATTCATCATCAATCACCCCATCAAGGTCATTCAGAAATCTTGGAGTAATATTTGATGACCAGCTGACCTTCACAGACCAAATTACAAAGACCACTCGATCATGCCTGTTTGCACTGCACAACATCAGGAAGATCAGGCCTTTCCTAACTGAGCATGCAACACAACTTCTCGTCCAGGCCCTGGTCATATATAGGCTTAATTACTGCAATGCTCTTCTGGCTGGACTTCCATCATGCACAACTAAACCTCCACAAATGATTCAGAATGCTGCAGCTCGTCTTGTCTACAATGAGCCCAAAAGGGCCCACGTCACTCCTCTGTTCATCTCTCTGCACTGGCTACCACTCGCTGCTCACATCAAGTTCAAGACATTGACGCTTGCTTACAGATCTATCACAGGCTCAGCTCCCTCCTACTTTCACTCACTCCTACGAGTCTACATCCCTACCAGAAGCCTACGATCGGTCAACGAGCAACGACTCGTGGTACCATCACAGAGAGCCAAAAAATCACTCTCCAGAACATTCTCATTCATGGTTCCATGCTGGTGGAATGATCTCCCCACCCTCATCCGGAATGCAGAATCCCTGACAACATTCAAAAGACAATCATCTCATCTCTTCCGTGAGCACTTAATCTCATAAAAAAAAAAAAATAATAAAAAAAAAAATTCTTTCCTTTTCCCTTAATCCTCCCTTATCTGGCTTATGCTACTCTGAGCAATGCCTGCACTTTGTATTTTGAGCACTTCTTGCGTTGTTTTTGCCTCTTCACGATGACTCGCTTAATTTGGTCCTAATTTGTAAGTCGCTTTGGACAAAAGCGGCAGCTAAATGACTAAATGTAAAATGTAAATGTAAATGTAAGGGTTAATCGCTGGCACGCAGCAAACGTGAGAGAGGTGTACCCTATGTATTTCATTCAGAGTAGCCTACCTCCCACCTGCATATAGATCAACATTTTGATGTAATAATTCCTCGTAGTAACAGCTTGTTTTATTAAGTTAGGAATTATAAATACTATAAAGTGTACTATAAATAACTATAAATATTAAAGTGTGAGAATTAAACTGTGCAAGTCAATGAAAGCGTGCAGCTAACAAACCATTAGCGCGACCACTGCGTATCAGCGCACACAAGTTACCGACTGACAGCTTACAGCTTGTTCCGCTGTAAATAGTTAATGCTTTAAATTTAAACCAAGTATAGAGAGTACTTATTTAACATTCCATACATATTAAAATGACTGTGATGCATGTGGAAAAACGTTCATGCGTACCTGGTCACTTCATGTGTTTTCTCTGATCGGAAAGCTATCCAATCGTGAGGTAAATGCCTTCCAACAGAGAGGACACTTTTTTTATATTCCAGATGAAACTGAACAAAATGCATCTGCTTGTTGAAGTCACATATATATAAATTTTACTCCTGCCAAAATGTAAAAAATGTATGCGCGGTTTACAGATATGACAGATATGGCTGAGCATCTCTTCAGCAAGCCGACGTGCAAACTGCCGCAAATGAAACAAAGTTCAGCTCACATACTGAAGCTCAACACAACACACAATTGTCTTCATTAAAATAGTGACACTAAATTATATTACCAGTGCTGATGCCACTCTTGAAACTAGCTAATGATAAATAAAACGCAGCTCATATCTTGCTTTCATTGACGTGAATTTGCATATAGCCTGGGAATCAAAGATTCCATTTTTATTAGATTTGCATGTGGAGATCCAGTTATGTTGTCAAGTGTAAGTGGAACACTTTTAACAAAACGGATAGCAAAGAAGTCATGAATAAAACACATGAATGACCAGGTGTAAAATCTGTTCTGAAAAATCTTATTTAAGCCTGAAAACAAAGATGACACATCTAAAACTAATTTCATGAGAAATATAAACATTTCTGTACTATTTCTATGTTAGCCATTATGGGGGGTATATATGGGTTGTGGCACAGTAGCCGTGTTTCCACTGTCGGGCCAGAGCTGGGTCAGTATTAAATACTTTTAAAATAATTTACCTCAAAACTCACACTTTCATGTTTGAATGCCTTCCGTTTGTGATCCGATGTGGATTCTGATCACCGCATAAGGTAGAAATATTTACGCGATGCAAAAGACTATGCACACTAACCATTACCATAGTAAACATGGTAAATATGAACGCTTGAAGAAATCAGACAAATCATAAAGACTATCACAATGCTGTTTTTATTTTATCTGTCAGTAGTCTACGTCTCGTCTCTTTATACCGGACTATCATAAAATATAGCAACTTTCTTTTCGGGAGCTTCCTCTGTTCCCTTTCGAGGGAACTCGCGCTGCGTCGAGAATCGACACATTGGGGAACGCCTTCAGCGTGACGTGTCTGAAGTCTGAAGGCAGCGCGTAGATTAAAGGCCTGCAATGCAAAACAGAATCTATAATGCCTCGGATCTTGCGTTTGCCTAGGCAGCGCGTAGATTATGAGCCCACTCTGCAATAAAGATTCTGTGACTAGGATCTCCCGTTGCCGAGGCAGCGCGTAGATCAAAGGTCTGCATTGCAATACAGAATCTATAGTGGCTCGGATCTCGCGTTTGCCGATACAGCGCGTAGATTACGGGTCTACTCTGCAATAAAGATTCTGTGGGTGTGAAGCAAGCACAGTCAGCTCCTGTGCGTTCGCCGAGGCAGCGCATAGATTATGGGTCTGCAATTAAAGGGACACACACGATCTGTGAAACAATACTGTTGACTTTCTTCTCAAGGGATGAAAGCCAAATATATTGTAACGACTTCGAATCTCGCGTTTGCGTGTAGATTACGAGACCGTATAAATAAATATTAAAACAGTATTGCCTGGTGATTATGGATGCCTTTAATTATATGAAATTAAAACGATGGAATATTATCTGACTTTAAGAAGTTAGATATTTAAATTCAGCCTACCATCCAGACCGTGTTTCACTTATCCCGTGTTTATGGCTGCATTTAATTCTGAGGAATTAAAATGATGATCAGCGAACGTCGCAAAAGGAGAGTGTCGCCTCTAGAGCCCCTGTCCCAGGCCCCGTGTTGGGAGCACCGTGTCAGAGAAAAAATAGTGACCACGGATGTGTCCCTCACAGGCTGGGGAGCGGTCGTGGAAGGCCGCTACACCAGGGGTTCGTGGAAGGACCACCATCTCTCTTGGCACATCAATTGCCTAGAGATGCTGGCTGTATTTCTGGCACTCAGACATTTTCTTTCCGAACCTCAGAGGCCATCATGTTCTAGTACGAACAGACAATACGTCGGTGGTCTCATATATAAATCGACAGGGGGGCCTGAGATTGCACCCTCTATGCAGACTGGCACATCAGGTTATTCTGTGGTCCCAGGGCAAACTTCTCTCAGTCAGAGCCATGTTTATCCCTGGGGACGAAAATGTGGGAGCAGACGTCCTGTCGAGGCAGGGGCTGAGGCTCGGGGAATGGAGACTCCCCCCCGAGACGGTGGAGTTGATATGGAGGAAGTTCGGCCAAGCAGAAGTGGATCTGTTTGCCTCTCACAAGAACACCCACTGCCCGCTCTGGTTCTCCCTCGCTCATCCAGCTCCCTTAGGACTGGATGCCATGGTACAGACGTAGCTGCCTTCCAGACGCCTTTAGGGGTGGACACCTTGGGGAGACACCCACTTATAGTACGTTTCCTTCGTGGAGCTAGTAGGATGAGGCCTGTCGTCCAGTTCTAGGCCCCCACGTGGGACCTGGCTGTGGTTCTTGAGGGGTTATCCCTGGCACCCTTCGAACCATTGGACGAGGTGTCTGAGAAATTTTTATCTTTGAAGATAGCCTTCCTGCTCGCTATTACATCAGTTCCCCTGTTTCTAAGCAAACTATCAGCAGGTGGATAGTAGAGGCTATTTCTTCAACGTACGAGGCGCACAATTTGCCTTCACCGCTCCTGATAAGAGCCCACTCAACTAGAGGAGTGCTAGCAGGGGTTTCCCTTCAAGAGGTCTGTGACGCCTCCGGCTGGGCCTCCCCACACACCTTCATAAGACATTCCAGTCTGGATCTGCCCTCTACACCGGGTTCACAAGTTCTCTCGTCTTGAGTGTGCCAGATTGCTTCACGCCAGGGCGTTTATCTCTCAGTGTGGTGCAGTGGGCATTTCGTTCCCCAATGTGTCGATTCTCGCCGCAGCGCGAGTTCCCTCGAAAGTGCTCGGGTTACGACTCTAACCCTTGTTCCCTAAGAAGGGAACGAGACGCTGCGTCCCTCGGCCACACTTTGCGCGCCCCTCAGAACGACTTGCTTCGACCAATCAGAAGCTGACACGGTTATGTTCCGGCGTCCTTTTATAGGACATCACCACATCACCGTTACATGCAACGTCACGAGTGACGTCATGATGCAACACCAATCAAGATTGGACTAGTTCTATACAGACCTCAGACACGTCACGCTGAAGGCGTTCCCCAATGTGTCGTTTCTCTGAATGAAAATATAACTGTACTGGGAGAGAGTACTAAATAGGGTTGGGTATCGGTTGGGTTTTATCCGATACCAGTACCTACTCGGTATTTTTCAAACGGTTCCGGTGCTTAAACGGTTCTTAAACCGGTACTTAAGAAAACGAAACCGCACACACTTTATCAAAAAAAATAAACCGCACACACTTTATCAAAAAAATAAACCGCACACACTTTATCAAAAAAATAATACCTGTGTGTTTTCTGAAAAAGATTTTCTGATTTCTGATTAAATAAAAAATTGTGCCGTTTAAAAGGCTACTGATGTAGCCGAAAACACTTAAGTTAAGATCAAAAAATTTTCTTCTCATATTATTTATATATATTATATATTATATTACGTATTATATATTATAGACTTTTACAAAACAGAGAAATATCTGACACTGAGCAGAAATATTTAACACACATAGTATAGCCTCATATAAATATACTTGATATTCATACTTGATATGCAAGATTTGCAGTTGGCATTAAAATACTAGACTTACCCGAAGAGGATACACACACACACACACACACACACACACACACACACACACACAAACTCACGCACATACTCATCTGAGACGCGAGCGCACACACACACACACACACACACACACACAAACTCGCGCACATACTCATCTGAGACGCGAGCACACACACACACACACACACACACACACACACACAAACTCGCGCACATACTCATCTGAGACGCGAGCACACACACACACACACACACACACACACACACACACACACACACACACACACACAAACTCTACACACACGAGACGCGCGGAACTCTCCGCGCACATACTCATCTGAGACGCGAGCTCACACACACACACACAAACTCACGCACATACTCATCTGAGACGCGAGCACACACACACACACACACACACTCGCGCACATACTCATCTGAGACGCGAGCACGCACACACAAACTCTCCGCGCACATACTCATATAGACGACGCCTCATAAATAGATCGATCTCTGCAACGTATTGAAGCGCGTCCAACGTATTGAAGCGCGCGTGAAGAAAGTGCGGTGTGCGCGAGCCACAAGAATCCGCGCCACTGATCGCAGCGGCAATGAGCACTTTGATCATTTAAAAAAACACAGTTCAGCGCTAGATCGTCTCTTATTTAACAAACGAACTAAATGAATGCTCTGCTGGTTAACTGGAGATGTTTTGTTATTGGATCATTCGTGCCGCGAGATGTTTTATAGGGGGCGGTGAAAAAAGTCAGGCACCGAAATCAGGCACCGAAAGTTGCGTTCTTATTCGGTCTCGATACTACCGTTTACGTCGGAACCGGTTCTCTATTGGAACCGGGTTTCAGTACCCAACCCTAGTACTAAAGCTCATCAGGTCGTATTTTTGGTGGCATATTTGTAGAAATTATCATTCTGTAAATATGTCCTGTAACTACAAAATAAACAGAAACAGCCTCGATTGAATAAGTAAGTGTGTCCTCTTTCTTTTGTGAAATAGACCTAATGGTAAACCACTTAATTTCTGTGTGACTAAAGTGCAATTTTGACACAAATTAATTCATTATGATCAATGTATCACTTTTTATTGTAAATATGTGGTAAAACATCGATTCTTGGGTTTTAAATATTCAAGTAAACAACGAAAATGCCAGCAAACGGTCGCTTTTATCATGTCTGTTTTGCGATCACGCTGTTTCCAGTGATTTTTTCTGATTAGTTTTCTGATAAAACTTCCATTTGTTGGTGAAAAGATGGGTTAGTGTGACATTGTTCCAGAGAGGCGTGTAATGGGCATGTTTTAGTGAAGCGCTGTGGAAGTTCTGGCCCGACAGTGGAAACGCAACAGATTTTGAACTCAGTGCTTCTGGCCCGAGGCTATTAGCCCAGCACGGTCAGTTTAAAGCCCTGGCTTGCACTGGCCCGACAGTGGAAACGCGGCTAGTGATGAATAAGGAAACTTAAAAATGCCACTTTATAACAAAAAGGTTGCCGACCCCTGGCCTAGGCAAAGTATCGACCCACCTTGCTCTGTTGCTGGCATGGGCTCGGTGACAGTGTTGCTTCCTTCTCCATCATGACTGAGACGGACGCCTTCCTCTGGTAGAATTTCGCGAATTTGCTTAATCACTTCTCGTCTGTCCTCTTCTACCAGCATTTTCAGGGACTTTAATTTCGGGTGGAGAAACGTGGCGATTTTATGAGTAGCAGTAGGGCACATCTTCTCATCAAGAAGGGCAGATGCGCGAGAGCGGAGACTTTTCATGTAAAGTGGGTCTCCAAACTTGGGCTTACAGTGTTTTTTGAGCTTGAAAAACCAGAGCAACACCATGTGAATGGTTGGGTAATGTTCCCCTTCAAGCTCGCTGATTGCTAACTTGAAAAGGGTGAGAAAGTCGATCAAGTGTGTGAGTTGATCCTGGTGGATGTCATCAAGGCGATCTTCTTGGTCATCGATTCCAACATAGTGACTTTTACTGTTCCATTGCACATCACATTCTTGATTCACAGTGTGCTTTAGGCTGGCGAACACACTGGTTCTCTTCAGGTATGCAACGAGCCCTTTGCAGTAATCGATCATGTCCACTACATCTTCAATGCCATCGGACTTGGAGTCACCCTTTGTACTGAACGTATGTCTCAGCACCGTGTTAAGGATGTGTGCGGAGCACGGAATCCAGTGGTAAGACCGGAGTGCGCCCTTTATGTTCGAGCCCTGGTCACAGACAAAAACAATTTTGTCTGTTTGTATTCTGTAGGACGTTAACACACTGGTTCTCTGCTCATGAAGGTTTTCGCTGTTTTGTTTTTTTCAGGGTAGGATCAAATTCCACCGTTGCCAAAATATGATTTTCCAGCATCCACTGACTGATGTAGTGACACGTAAGAACTGTGCCCTCTTTTTAAATTCATCTGCCCACATATCTGTGGTTACGGCAATACCATTGTTGCTGCTTAGAGCTTTCTGGATGGCCTCCGAAAGTTTCTGCTTATCAATGAAAGCCTGCTTCTTTACCGGATCGCACACAGTTTGCCGATGGGGTAAGATAGCACCAGCGTCAGTGGCACCGAACTTAGCTCCTATGTCAATCAACTTCTGGGCCACTTGGTGGAATCCTTTACCAGAAACTATATCGAACGGGCGCATATCAAGAGAGCACAGGTCCACACATGCATCCGTCAGCTTTGATTTGACATAATGTGGTACTCTATTGTGATCTCGACGGACGAAACTTGTCAAGGTGTTCGTGGAGGTTTGGGGTTTAGCACACTTGTGATGCAGCATGTTAGACATACCTGTCTTGTGACTGTCATGAACATAAACAGCTTCGCAGGTTTTGCAAATGACAGTCTGCACTGGTGTCATCCTGATTCACCACTTCATAAAACTTATTCCAGGCAGCACTTTTCTGACCTTCTTTTTCCTTGGTTTTTAGTTCTCCCTTTTTGAGTTTGTCACATACCACCTTCGCTGGTGTTGCTATCTCTGATAATAAACAAAGCAGCATGCATAGACGCGACAAGGCCAAATTACTGCCTGATGAAAATTTTACTATTTCAAAGTGTAATCGTTTTTTTTTTCCGTTTTTTTTTCTCGGATGTAGGTAACAATATTTAACAATGTATATATTTTTTTCATTTCATTAGTTCAACCGCCACCCGCCCAAATTTAAATGATGTTTTAAAAACAAAGTTCGGGAGGAGCACGTTCAAATAATCAATCCAATCTACTCGTCATCAAACAATTATGTCTACCCTAATCAGCATGACAAGAAGTATATATATATCCACACTGTCAACTCACCTAATATTCCTTGACAGTTTTCCAGCATCCCTCCACCACCCCGACTCCTCACTCTTGGCTTAATCTTTTACAGCCAGGAATACGGGGGGAGTACTCTGGGTTCGGGCCGAATACCGAGCCCGGAGCCCTCTCCTCGGACAGCACGCCAAATACGCATTTATTCTATCTAACTTATTTGTAAGTGTGAACTAGTGAATTAAAATATAATTTTTCGTCACATCATCCTCCCGATCCGCGGTTTGTCCGCATCTCTATTGTCTACATGAAATTAAAAAAGGAATTTGTGACCAAATCCAGACCATCCAATACTTTGAAAAGATCAAATTCAAAAGAATTATTCACTCTCAAAACTTGGAAAGCAGAGGTTAGTCTGAGCCTCAGAAGTTGTCATCTGATTGAATTCTACAGGATTTCCAGGAGATGTGTGTGTCACGTTTTTTAACGGTCCACCTAACAAAGCCGTCATGACGCCAAACCCCTTCAAGGAAGAAGAATGCCGTCGTGTTACAACTCTTACAATAAGCGCTTGTCAGTATCAACTAGATCAAAAGTATGTGAAGTTCATGGCATAATCTCTTTAAAATATGCTCCCAGTGTTTTACACTCTGGTCTGTTATTGTAGGGACATTGACTTTACATTTTCATGCATTCCTCACTCAAATCTATGTATCACATATGAAAGTCTGAAAGGTTTGGAACATCATGATGTTGAGTAGGCCTAAATGATTACAGAATTTTTATCTTTTGGCAAACTATCTATTTGTTTACAGCGTGGTTGTACTGTAGATAAGATAGCAAGTGCTCATGAAAGAGTTGTGTCTTCAGCCTGAAGTTTGTGATGAACTTAGCAGATCCGATTGAGGTTTGAAAGTAATTTCACCACAGCGGAACAGAGAGAGTGAAGGTTGTTGTAAGTGGGCTGGAATTAGCAGCAGGCCATCTCTCACACACTCATCATATTTCATCAAATGAGTTATACTTATAAAAAAAGTCAATTTCCAAGTTGCTGTTACAATGGGTTACTGAGGTCACATGTACATTATCTACAGGCTCTCTTTTGGAGACACTCTTTAGGATGTACGGGCTAGACTGTCTCTAAAAGGCCAGTGGCTGGTTACGTAAACAACACTTATCAAAAGGGCATCCAGGTTAAACGCCGCCCTGCTGCTGTCTGGCATGATCAGTTGTGAAGGCAAGAAATGCCAAGTCTAACTGTAATGTTGCTTTATATTCCCAAAGTATCTCACTAACAAGCGAAGGAGTGACATTTTAGCACGTGATCGGCTGTGCTCAAAAGCTTTCGCTTAACATTGTGACATGGAAAGCGGGGAACTGTCTGTCTGTGAGATTTTGATTCTGAATATATGAATGCTCGGGAAGGAGTGTGTGCGGCTGTGAGTGAGTGTATGTGTGGTATGTGTGTGTGATAAAGACAAAGGCGTCCTTGAGGGCTGATACTCAAGGATGAAACCAAAACAAACCCTGTAATTGATGTAGTTTGGAGAGCAGAGGGGTCTTCATGTATGATGTTTCCTCGAGAGTTAAAGAATAAGGAGCAAAACAATGCTACGCATCAGACTGAGGAGTGAATACACATTCAAAATAGGAAAAAAAAAGTGTGAGTGTGTCTGTGCACATGTGTGTGTGTGTGTGTGCGTATGTGTTTGTGTTACAAATGTGAAAGACAAGCAAGAGGAAAAATATGTATCGGTCTGACACCTAGCCTGCAATAGAGGTGTTACATGTTCAACACTTGTAGACAAAACCCTATTTCCGACATGTTTAGTTTGCTTAACCTCTCTTCCCTGCAGAACTGCGACTATCTATTTGTTGAACTGCCAATGACATTCTTTTTATCAAGCAAATTCAAATAAGTGTTACTAGTGTCCTCCTCGACAGGAAAATAATAATACCGCAACAGTATTGCCTTTTAGGAGAACAGGAAGTAAACGATCCACACTCATTCTGTGATGTGGGAACAACAAAGCTATTTTGTCAGAACACTTTTACAGATCACACAGAAGCTTTTATCCACACTTAGGATAAAACAGGCTAGAAAAGTAAAAGAATTAAATAAGAAAAAGTATGTACCAAAGAATTAGAATTGGATTAACCTGTTGAACATTTCCAAGGTACTCGTTTTGATGCAACCTCCCGCATATTTTCGTGCTGGAACTCAATGTGTGTGAACATTGTCAGATACAAATAAAATATCTACTGTCATGTCAAATATTCATTATAAACTGACAAATATAGAATTCACTTTCATTGGATTATTGAGATGAGACTCAATTGTATTAAAGCTCCCCAAGGCTGTATTTATTTAATAAATACAGTGAAATCAGTAATATTGTGAAATATTATTACAACTTAAAGTAGTTATTTTCTATTTTATTAAAACTGTAATTTATTCCTGTGAAAAAATATCAGAATTTTCAGCATCATTATTCCAGTCTTCAGTGTTACATGATCCTTCAGAAGTCATTATAATATGCTGATTTGCAGCTCAAGAAACATTTATTATTTTTAACAATGTTGAAAACTGTTTTGCTGCTTAACATTTTTGTGGAAACACTGATACCTTTGTGGTACCCTTTTAAAAGAGATAAATAAATACTTTTGTTCATCAAGGAAGCATTATTCCTTGATAATAATATTATCAAAGGCTATTATATATATATATATATATATATATATATATATATATATATATATATATATATATATATATAGCAAAACAATTCAATGTATTAAATACATTGAATGAATAAATGCAAATACATGTTGTTCATTGAAAGTTCTATTCATCAAAGAATCCTGAAAAAAAGTAGCACCATTTCCACAAAAATGTTAAACAGCAGAACTGTTTTCAACATTGATAATAATAATAAGAAATGTTACCTGATCACCAAATCACGAAATCAGCAAACTAGAATGATTTCTGAAGGATCATGTGACACTGAGTAATGATGCTGAAAATTCAGCTTTGCCATCACAGGAATAAATTACATTTTAAAATGTATTTAAACAAAACAGTTATTTTAATTTGCAATAATATTTCGTATTTTTGATTAAATACGTAAATGCAGCCTTAGTGAGCATAAGAGACTTCCTTAAAACAATAACCTTTTTTTTTTTATGTTTTTTAACGCTATTTAGTCACACACACACAAACATTTTTTATTTTATTTTATTTTTTTCACACATTTCTGCTGCTATGTACATAAGAGCTGGTAATGGTTAAGCAAAGGCTGACTTTTTAAATATGTGACTCTAAGCTAAGCAGCTCAGTGGCATTTTCTGCACTGCCAAGCACAACACAAGCACATGGCCCAACCAAACTCTGATTGCCCAAGTGCATGGTCTCAACCCCCAGAGCAACAGGGAGCTTTATCACAGAATGCATCTTCACATCCCACTGTGTGAGATTGGCCTGCGCTACTGAAATAAACCAGTGTATGTGGGTGCACAATGCATTCCTCAAACGTACATTGATTGCAGTCTTTTATATGAAAACCCAGGACGTTGACTGAATATATGAAAAGAGTACGGCCTAAATAGACTTATAAAACACAGGACAGACACTCTATGATTTTTGCGAGTGTGTATGTGTATGTAAAAAACAGAGAAAAGACCATTTTTAGGACCACAAAATGAGGTCCTCCATCACCTTTTTCCAATGACAGTTGCCCCACATACAGTACAATACACAGCAGACGTAGACATAGTCCATCTCTCTTCTCTATATATTTAATATCTCTGCACTCAAAAAAAAAAAAGAGTCTCTTTAGAGAGTGCCCAGTTCATATTCAACCTATTCAAGCTCAAAAGAGCATTTATTGAAATTAACCTTAGAGCGTTGTTTTTGTTTAGTTTGTTTTTTACCCAAAATAACATTCACAAGCCAATGACGACTGTTCTGTTCTCAGCAACTTGGCCTGTTCAGCCATTATTCCTGTTATTCCTAAACACTGGAAGAATATGCTGTAATCCCAGTTGTTATTTAACAGTGATAACTAAAATATATACAGTGCTTCTCTGTTAGTTGAAAATATAAGTTCATGTTGAGATCCAACACATCTCTTTTTTTCACCATATTCTGTCTGTATCAAGGCTACCCATACAACCCATCATTTACAGATATATATATATATATATATATATATATATATATTTTTTTTTTTTACTAATGGGTGAAGGATACTAATTTATGTGAGGATAGCAAAACAAAATAAACTGTGACATATTATACCCAAAAAATATTCATACAGTGGACTACCAGTAAAATGTGTAAAAAAATATGACACTTTGACCTGACCATGTTTTGCTTAAGTGTTTTTTCTTTAATTGCTAATGCGACCTTTTTACACCACAGACTGAACAAAATGAAGCATTGCTTGGTAATTGTTTGACCTAAATTGATATTATCTAATTGTGTACTTAAATTTAACTGCTGACAGCTATTCAACCTAATTCATTTGTGAGACAGTCTAACAAAACCAGTGAAATATCAATCAGTCAGTTCTTGTCATATTTTATTACCATTTTCTAAACTATAGTGAATAAACTGTGATAATTTGAGAAATGTTGAATGTTGATTTCTGAATACATTTTGGTTTGACTGTAGCATACACTGAAACACATCAAAGTTGAAGCTCTACTTTTGAAAACAATTTGGGCCCAACTTTTATTTTCAACCCATATCTCATCTGTGGTACAAGTGTCAGGAACCCGCTCCTCTCTCACACTGACATTGTCAGTCAGCTGAATGCATTAGATATGCTTAGCACACCAGCCAGTGTTAATACGCGGCTGTATTGAACAGGCCTTGTTTGAGAGGCGACTTGAAATGATCTTCGGGCCGTGTGTGGCTCATGTAAAATGGTAAATTCGTCACGGCGGACCAAGGCGGGCGAGTCGGATGGGATGGCACGACGTGACATGAAAGCATCAAAGGAAGACGATGTGAAAAAGACTGTTGTTTTTGATGAAGTAGGCTGAAAAAATATCTTGTCAATCACACACGACTGACAGACAAGGAACGACCAAAGCAAAATAACAAGAGCAACGTTTCTCCTCTCAGATCTTCCAGGTGTAAGTGATCGTCTTTGAATATTTGCGGACTTACTTTATAACAGAATGGTCACATTATTGTGTATTTACTTACAGAGTAATACTCAAAACTGCACTGTGTAAATATTTGCAATGCCTTGTAGCAAATGTTTTCTGCATATTATTATCCGACTCTCTGGAATACTCGATTCTGATTGGACAATCACAGCATTCAGAAATGTTTGTATGACTGTTTATGTATATCCATGTATTATTAACTGTGCTGGTTTGTTCTCTCATAACATTCTCTTGCATAATAAAATAATTTCAACTTGAATAAGTATCCAAATGGCCATAATCACAAAATAAACCTCTTCAGGATGATACAAGACTCCTCCACGTCCTGTCCCGTTCTTGATTCCCCTGTCAGGGTTTATTTTGACTGTAAATTATCTTGTACTTAGCCACAAATAAATGTTTTTTTTGCAGGAAAGCTGCTTAGAATTAAACATCGCTGTTCTTTCTGCAGTACAATAATGAGGTGCAAGACTGATACTGTAAAACCAAGTGTCCATTTTCAAAGGAACTGTTATGCATCATCTGTTGTATTTGTTGTATCTGCACAAAAGCATCGCTAGCAGATTTTACAGTGAAGATGTGCTCGGAGATACGATATGATATGATGAAAGATTCAAAAGACCAGGTCACATTGAACAAACTATCAGATTTATTATAGCAATTTTCTGTATTGTTGTTTGAATTAAGGTGCACAGGGACCTACATTTGCTGATGTCTGCATTAAGTAAAAGTGAGTCAGTGTGTTTAAGAGAGAGACAGAGAGAGAGAGAGAGAGAGAGAGAGAGAGAGAGAGAGAGAGAGAGAGAGAGAGAGAGAGAGAGAGAAGCAAAGAATGGAGTAAAATGATAATGAAAAAGCAAAGTGGGACAGAATCAGTAAATTACCTCATGGGAAATGGTGATAATATTTTCTCTGTGGACTCGACCTCCAATAAATTACACTTTGCATTTAATAAGCCTTTATCATGAACTTGCTACCTACTATGCATTTACCTAATTAATCAGAGATGGCAGTGCAACGGCCAACTTGCTTTACTTAGTATTTTATCGTGGTAAAAAAAAAAAAAAAAAAACTAAAAAACATTCTAATTAGGAGAGATGATCTAGTTTTCTTTAATGAGAATTGATGGATATTCTCCTGCTCCGTGAATCCCTTTCTCTTTTGTTTCATCCCCCTCGTCCGCTGTCCCTACGTACCCAACTGCAAATCAGCCACTTCTATAAAAATGGCAAATGAGCCTGTGTGTTTGATTTATGGGCTTAATTTTCAGAGGATTTGACTCAGCTACGATAGTCCACTTCACCTCTAAAGCTTTCTGATGATTAGATTTAGACTGTGTCAAAAAGTCAAACAGCTTAGAGACAAGTGTCCCTGAACCCCTCCCTCTACTGTCGTCACCTCCCTGACGCACTCGCTAACCATTAACACCAACTTTATTCCCATATCTTACATCCTTGTTAAAGACTTTTGCCCTGGAAGATAAATTTAAAGAGTTCTATTTTGCTAATGCACAAAACCACTCCCTGATAGCACATGCAAATTGTGGACGGCGTGACTGGTA
Organism: Leuciscus leuciscus; assembly: GCF_965113295.1. Lineage (NCBI taxonomy): Eukaryota > Metazoa > Chordata > Actinopteri > Cypriniformes > Leuciscidae > Leuciscus > Leuciscus leuciscus. Next base: position 39,557,760 of record NC_138727.1, on the reverse strand, counting down.
CGTGTCAACTGGTAGCGTTTATACCGTGGTATAATTGCACATGTATGTGAGTGCATTATGAATACAGCATGCAATGTGTCACAAACAAGTCAAGACTATGATAAATTTGGAGTTTAATTGAATTCAGAGGTTTTTTACATAAAACGCAGTTGTTTCTGCAGTGATGCCAGACTTTCAGACATATGCAAATCTCCAAATTGCCCTGAGTTCCAAATAAAAAAAAGAGAAAATAGTTATATGAGTTCCTTTCAGTCATAAAGCATTGAACTCACTGGATCCTCCAAAAATAAGTTAAATTCAATTAAAACATGATTATTTAGCACAATGTATTTCAAGTAAAAATACTTGTATTAAGTACTTTAACTCTGCAAGGATGCATTAAATTGTTGAAAAGTGACAGAAATCACAGTTTCCATAAAAATATTAAGCAGCACAATTGTTGTGAACAAGTAGAAATGTTTCTCGAGCACCAATTTAGCAAATTAGAATAATTTCTGTTCGTGTGATTGAAAACTGAAGTAATGGCTGATGAAAATTCAGCTTTACTATCACAGGAATGAATTACATTTAAATGTATTTGAATAATATTGCGCAACATTACTGTTTTCACTGCATTTTGATCGAATAAATGCATCCTTAGTGAGCAGAAGATACTTTTTTTTTTATCAAAAAAATCGGTAACACTTTACAATAAGGTCTCATTTGTTAACATTAATTAACATGAACTAACAATGAGAAATACATTTGTTACAGTATTTATTATTTTTTGTTAATGTTAGTTAATAAAAATACAGTTGTTCATTGTGTGTTCATGTTAGTTTACATTGTATTAACTAATGAAAACAAAAATAACTTTTGATTTTAATGTATTAGTAATCATTGAAATGAACATTAACTAAGATTAATAAATGCTGTAGAAGTGTTCATTCTTAATTAATGTTAAGTAATGAAACCTTGTAATTGTAACCATTGTAAAGTGTTACCAAACAATCGAACCGACCCCAAACTTTTTGAAGAGTAGTGTAACTATATATGGATATATGCCATAACTGCGATACAAGATTTTGGTCAAACCGCTAACCCTTAATCTGGGAATTTTTTTTTTTTAAGTTTGCTCATCTACAATATGTCTCTAAAATGTTCTCTATTGGATGCCTTGAAGCTGCAATTTTACTCTGCTCAGCAACCAACAGCGTTTTATCTTATTATTAGTTAAAGTCTGCATTTACACAGAGGACCTGTTTTTGGAAGAGTACGAAAGAGCAGAAGAACGCTTCACTGGCACATCTCAAAATGAATTCCACTCAGCATAAAAGCCAACATCACTTCAATCTGGTCCAAGAAACACAGCAGAATTTGGCAGTCTTGTTAAAGTTTAATCGAGTAATCCCATAACCCAGTGGGTCAGCCCTTGTTATCTCTCCACACAAAGATGGCCACTGAATTGTTGAGTAAATGTTGTCTCTAATGCTCTTACACAGTGACTTCTGATAGAAATCCTGTTAATATTGCATGTGAAGCGGGGCTTTGATGATGTAGGACAAGCTAAAACTAGGGCTTTCCCCAAGAGAAACCCAACGTTGCCTCAAGGGAAACTGCCTTCACTGGTTTCTCTCTTCTGCGCTTTGGAGTCAGTTGACATTGCTGCCAGGAAACGTTTTTTGTTCTCTGCGTATTTTTCTTTTCTTTTTACACTGGTTACACTGCTTGTACATATTTAAGAAAGAAAGAAAGAAAGAAAGAGAGAAAGAAAGAAAGAAAGAAAGAAAGAAAGAAAGAGAGAAAGAAAGAAAGAAAGAAAGAAAGAAAGAAAGAAAGAAAGAAAGAAAGAAAGAAAGAAAGAAAGAAAGAAAGAAAGAAAGAAAGAAAGAAGAAGGAAAGAAAGAGAGACTTGACAGAGACTGCTTGTCACTGGGACAGTACCTTTAAAAGGACAACTTTGTACCTTATTTACATGTAAAATGTGCGTTTTATTTCCTTTAGTAGTAATATGAACTATGCACTGTAAAAATTGTATCAATAAGTCATAGCAAAATATGTTTTTACATCAACTCATCAGGCTTATTTAAGCAATTCCAACTTTTTTATAAGTTATTGAGATTCAACTAGATTTTTAAGTCAGTTTAATATCATTTACGCTGAAATGACTTGTACAGCCAGTTTCATTGCACTTAAAAATCGAAGGCAGCTAGGTTAAATGAGGTACAAAGTTGTTCTTGTATGGGTACTGCAGTGACATTTTACCCTAAAGGTAAAATTGTTACACTTTATTTTAAGGGTGGTCTTGTTACTGTGTAATTATATAATTAAGTCCTGATTAATAAGCCTATTAAATAACATGTTATTACCATATGGCTAGGATTAGGGTTTGGTTTAGGGTTCGTTTCTCTTAACTCTTTCCCCACCATTGACGGAAATGTACGTAATTTGTGAGAAAACGCTTCCCAGTCATTGACGGAATATTCTGGCTTTCCATGTTTTCACTGTTATATGGTAGGGGGCACTATAACACATCTTCTGAAAGAGTACTGAATCTTCTGATCAAAACATGTGAAGAAGATGCAGAAACATGCAATATCATAATCATATGCATATGTAAATGCACTGTAAACCCCAATGTTGTCATTAATAAAGAAATCAAGTTATCATAACTTAACATTATTTATAATAGCAAGTTTTTGCATACAAAATTAAACAGTTGTGTTTAATGTACTTCATTTGGCAGCAAAAATCTTTCGGATTAAGATTGTGTTATGAACAAAACATTTCCAGTTATTTAAATGATTTGCTATGTCTCTGTTTAATATGATTGGTCGTGCCTGAAATTCTGCCTTTACAACACGCTGATTTTTTTGTTCATAATGAATTTGCTGATGCAGGCAGCAGGCCAGAGTCACTGACACAGCATAAAAACAGTAATTTCAGGGTTAAATCGGAGCCGGCCCTTCCATCACGTACGGACATTTCAGGCCTCGCATTTGGAGCTGAATCACACGAGACTTTCAATTCCTGACGCCTGTAAATGGAATCTATTTTTGAATCGACTACTGTCTCGACTCTCGAGCCTGTTCTCCCCCTCCCCCGCAGCCTCGCAGTCGCTGACTCTCGCTGACTCACTGCAGTTCTTGCGCGCGCAGAGAGCGTCCGGTATTCTGAGGCTGAGAAAACATATATGGTAAGTGTGAATTCATAAAACTATTTTAAATAACATGTTTGCCATAACATAACATAAAAATGTGTTCAATGTTGTAACAGTTTTTTAACTGTATTTTCTAGCCCGACGTTGTTTTCAAGCCGTTTCCTGCTCCATTCAAATCTTGCGCGCTGACAACGTCTGGTATTTTCTGTGTGATTTACATCAGACGAAGGTAAGTGAATTCATAAAATCATTGTAAATAACATGTTTATCATAACAGCAAAGTTTTTCAATGTCATATTTTATCTAAACCGTATTTTCTAGCCCACTGCCTTCAGTTGCGCTGCGTGCGCTGACATCGTCCTGTGTTTTCAGACATTTATATCAGACGAAGGGAAGTGCAAATTCATAAAACCTTTTTAAATAGAGTATTTACCAAAACATAAGATTGGGTGTTGTTGATTTAAATTGAGTGCGTTTATGTTGTAAAATTAGTCTAGCTATCTTAGCTAGTTTGGTAACTTGTAACTGCTAACTGGTACATTAACGTTACTTTGCAACTGCTAACTACATACATTTCTAAGAAGTTGGTCATTAGTCAAATATTAACATTTATTAATTAATGTTAGCCTAGCTAGTGTGCTTGAGTTGTTAAAGTATTTTCCTTTGACAAATTAGCAGACACTTTCTTCTCAACTGTCCTCAGAGGCTTCAAAAACAGCACTGAAGGAAGAACTGCAGCTGACTTGATTCATGTGAGGCAGACAAGGCAGAAAAGGTGTGTTTTAGCAACATACTTAAAAATATATCATATTTGTTAAAGTACAGTGTAAATTGCACTCCTATGTTTCAATGTTCTAGTAAGTGTAGAAATCTACCATGTACTTAGTTTTATTATGATGTAATTTACTGTGTATATATATGGTTGTTTTTAGGCCAGGTGGTAAATGCTGCCATTCTTCTCGAATACTGCTGCTCTTCAAAGAACAGAGTCATCAATAAGGTAACGCACAGAGAAAGAGTTTTTGTTTGAATACCATTCAGTTTCCCAAGTTATCTTGTATTTTATTTAGTTACTGAATCGGCAAGAAAGCACTTTGACTTGCTTTGATTATTTCCATTCTTGTTGCTGTCCAACTAACAAAATTGCTTTGTATTGTTACATTTGTATTATTATATCATTCTAACCTGTGCTTAAACAATGAGAACTGTACAATGTATTTAGAAAAAATGTTTCTTAATTATTATAATTTTTTTAATCACAGGATCGTCCGTTCCCAGTCCCAACCATTTATCTGGTTCTTTCTTGGCTCCGTTCTAGACCCTGCAATGATTTGGTGCTACTTAAGAACCACTTTTACTGGTTCGGAGCTGGTGCTTTGGCGGTGGAAAAACAAAGAACCGATTTGAAACTAGGCTCTGGCTCCGAACCAGCACCAGCTCTGCCTTGGTGGAAAAGGGGTATGAAGGACTGTGGCAATGAGAACCATTTGAACCAACAGTGGCAGTTTACACAGGTTGAGATCTCACTGATGTTAGCCTGCAGTACTGACTCTATCACACACATACGGTTGTGGTCAAAGGTTTACATCAAATTGCAGAATAAAAAAAATAATAAAAAAAAAAATAAAAAATTATAATAATAGTTGTTTTTTTTAGTACTGCCCTGATGAAGCTATTTCACTTAACATATGTTTACATTGTCAAAATTATAGCAAAAAAGAAAAGAAAAAAAAAAGGATTTAAAAGTGACCATTCTTAATTCTGTGTCTTTACCTGGATGATCGAAAACTGTTTTTTGTTTGTTTGTTTTGTGATGGAGGTTCATGTGTCACTTGATTGTCCTGAGCAGTTAAAGTGCCCACTGTTCTTAAGAAAAATCCAGATCCTGTACAATTTTTGGTTTTCCAGCATATTTTGAATATTTGAACCCAAAGTGACTGTATGATGTTGAGATCTATCTATTCACACCGAGGACAACTGAGGGACTCGCACACAACTATGTCTAAGGGTGAAAGATAAGTTAAGTTAAAGTAGATGACAAACATGTCTGTTGTTGTTCATTACAGTGTGCTTTTAACTGTTCTGATCAATTGTTCTGATCTGGTCAATTTCACTTTTAAATGACCGATTTCTAAATACATTTTTAATCAACTGATTTAATTTACTGCAAGTATTGTAATTGTATTTTTTACTGCTTAAATGTTAATATACAATGTTCAGTCAGTATGCATTATAGAAGTTAAGATATGCAATGTAACCCTAATAAAGCTGTTGATGTGAAAAACAAAACTTGGTTTAATGATTTGTAATTTATTTAAAATGTATTTATTTAATAATAAGTAAACAAAATATAAACTGGGAAGTTTGAGTTGAGTCCATTTGCCTTTTAAGTTATCTTTACTTAAACATTTAAGTTAATTCAATGAGAAGACCACATTAGGTCAACTCAATTAATTAAGTTAGAATTTTCCCATTACTCCAAAAAACGTACGCAACCACTTTCCTCAAACATTTGAGTAGTCTCAACTTATTAGGGTGGCTGGCAACTTAAATAAAAAAAAACCTGGCAGGCAAAATGTTATTTGTCTATAATTGATTGTTAATACTGCAGTAAGTACATGCAACATGTAACAAAGGCGCTGTAAAATAAAGTCTTACTGGTATTTTTTTTTCTTCCTCTAAGAGTGCATTTCAAAAAAAGCTTTAGAAGTAAAGCCAGGATATTATGACATATCCACACATAGTCCATGAGATATCAGAGAGCGACGGCGGATACTCGCTCGGCTGATTGCCATTCAAAGCCAGACCCTGAAGAACCATCTGTGGACAGATATTTAGAATTCAAACCATGACCTTATGTTAATGTCCCATCAGCAGAAGCAGATAGAAGTTTGGAAAAAATAACTAATGAAAAAAAAGGACCAACTCCAACCCCTGCTCCCATCATCAGATCACGTATACACTGTGAGAATGTGCTAGATGCTTAAAAGTTTTTTTTCCCCCAAGGGCCCGACTGGAGATGCAGATGTGTGCTAAGAAGCGCAGTGAGCTCAGCGCTGTTAGCCACGTGCCCTAATAATGCTAAATTGTCATTTCATTAGCTCCAATTACTAAAGACCATTAAAAGGAACAGGGTAGACACACTGTGACTAATTTTCAGAGCACGCTGTAGGTAATTCTTCAGGAAGATTTATCATAGACTCTCCTGATGTCAGCGCACGAACAGCAGAAAACAAATTCTAAGAACAATTATTTGCAACACCCTCCTATTGAGACACCTGAAAGGCTTTCCAAATGGCATGGTGACAAAAACGTTCTAATGTGTCCAAGATTTGGATGGCTACCGTTGAGAGGAAAAATACAGAACAAATTGTAAGCGTTATGAGATTACTGTATTAGCTGGCGTTGAGGTGCTATCCTGCAGTGACATAAATACTATGGATGGCGGCCAGCAGGGAATGGACCTGTGTGCATGTGTTACAAATAGCGATGTTCTGAATTGTTGTGAATTGTAAACGCAGTACCCACCTACTTCTTACAACGCCAGCGTCCCAATAACTTTCTGTTGGCTACTGCTCTTTAGTGAACCATTAACCTTCTGTTTGGTAGAGAGCAGTGCATTAATTCGTGCTCATGAAATGACTCTTAATCAATATCAGCCGCAGGAAATACCATGATCGCACTCAGCAGACGTCATTCATTGTGGAAATCTATAAAACTGATCGTGTATACCGAGCTGTCGGCTTTGGAGAAGTCCCTCTAATATCAACATTGTGTTATATGAAGCAGATTGTGTTCAGTTTAATTAAACATACTTTTTAGATTGTTCCAAAAGTTTTTTAAAGGCAGGACAATCAATGCCATGTTGTAACAACGTCCCAATTTGATACATTTAGGCTACATGTGTATGCAATACTCCCTCCATGGTAGTTGTAGCAGTTGATCTCAAAAAGAAAATTCTGCTATTGATTAAAAATAAATCATTTTTCAGGCTAGACTATAATGTACAATTAAGCAATTAATAGTAAGAGTACACAGGTTTACTGCTGAGTTGAAAATCAGACTGTGACTTGGCCTTAAGCACTCATGGTTACACTTTTAGACACAATATATGGTAAAACTTTACAATAAGGTTAATTAGTTAACATTAGTTAATGAATTAACTAACATGAGCTAATAATGAGCAATACATTTATTACTATATTAGTAAATCTTTGTTAATGTTAGTTAATAAAAATACAGCTGTTCATTCTTTGTTCATGTTAGTTCAAAGTACATTAACTAATGTTAACAAATACAACCTGTGATTTTAATAATGTATTAGTAAATGTTGAAATTATTGTTAATTAAGATGAATAAATTATGTAAAAAGTATTGTTCATTCTTAGTTCATGTTAACTAATGTAGTTAACTGATGTTAACTAATGAACCTTATTGTAAAGTGTTACCCAATATATATTGTTAAAGCCAGCATCTATTTTCTAAATGCATGTTGATTGTTTGATGAACAATCCATCCATGCATATGATTCTTTTTTTGGACCTCATATTTTTTTATCAGAATGTCATAACTCGACCCCAGACTTCTCTCTGGTGACGTATGCCAAGCTTTCCAATTATTTAGTCCACTTAAACCCCATACATTTTACAATCAACCGCAAGCTAACATTAGATCTGCCTCCATTCAATCAACAACAAATTGATAGAACCAAATCCCTGTCCTATATTTTTTTTTTCAGTGTGTGTGACAATATATATATATATATATATATATATATATATATATATATATATATATATATATATATATATATATATATATATATATATATATATAATCATGACTATGTCACAATAGAAATAGTATAAATAGTTTCAACACAGAATTTTTGTAGGCTTTGGAAAGGGTCCTGAAAACAGATGGATCACTCCATTTAAATTTTTTATGTTATAATGAGTGTCTCTTCACCACTGAACAAAGTAAAAAGAGCTTAGTCAGAGCAACAAAAGAAAGAGTAATGAGGTATTGTCTTTTTTAGATACTGGAGTGAAGTGGTGATGCAGGATATGGAGCTGTATAGATGTAGGGAGGTAGCAGGTGGAGCAGAGAGGATCCTGTAGGAGGAAATAGAGATAGTCTTTAATTTGAGACCAATTGCACAGGGGAGATGGAGCATCATGCAGCAGACACTTGAGAATCGCCCATCTGCAAGGTAATAAATTCCATGCGTATTAGCATCCAGTTTCACCCACACTCTATATCTCTCACACAGGCACAGAGAATCGGCCCCTAGGTACAAGCAGTCTCTTTATGGCTATGGGGAAAACATTGTGAACGAAAAACTGATTGTCAGGCTTAAAGAGCGCACAGGTTCTGCTGTAGAAAAGGTACAGGCTGCTTTCATGCTTGCTTTATGTGGCCGCCAGACACACAACAAAGCTTACTTTGATTAGCTAATGTCTACAAAAGGATGCATATGTCTCAGAAAGCTGGTGTTTGAATTTGCATACACTGTCATGAAAGACAATGTTTGCATTATTGTGCTCAAAATCAAATTTCCTTCTATTTTCCTTCTAGTATATTTGCATTTAATGGAATTTCCTAAAAAATGCTGAAATGCCTTTTTAAAATATTTTCCTTGTTTTAATATTTTTAAATAAATTAAGTAAAATATCATTAATAATTAAAATATTCAATAAACAAATACATTTGACATATTACAAATAGTGGCATATCATTGCATATCATTACATATACTGTATGTATAACTAAAAAAGGGAAAGGCTGCACTTGATAAAAAAGGGAAAGGCTGCATTAGTAATATTTGTAATTCCAATGGGAGAAAGACTAGGAAGAGAAGAAATGCGAATTATATGTCACAATTATGTAATAAATGAACATGCCCCAATATGTTGAACATATGGAAACCCGGTCTTGCACAAAAAATAATAATAATAATAATACATATACTGTATAGTTCCAAGCAGCACAGCACAGCGTAACAATTTCAGAGATTCCACTGCCAACCAAAGAGAAAAGTTTGGCATACCTTAAACTGACAAGGTGTAGTCAAGAGGAGCAAACATACATTTTCCAGAGAACTACCAGTATTTGACAATCATCAAATAACAACTTCTCTCGCAGACCCTGCACATAGAGTATATTAAACTATTCAAGCATCTATATATTTTGGATGCTACACTTCAGTTTAGTCTCACCCTGACAAACGCTTATCACCAGGAACAATCAGAACGTACTGTCAAATTGCACACTTAATCAGAGGTGGGTGGGTGCTGATGGACAAAATACCTCTCTATTCTTGAGATGAAAAGGTTTAAAAACCCTGTAATACAGAACAAAAACTCCCCACTGTTTCCTCACACTGACATCTGCAGCATTAGATGTCCTCCTCTGTCCTCTTCTCGCCTGGCTGACCACCCGCAGGGGAATGGCCAGCTAAGCGGCATTTACAGTGTTTTCAATTGGATATGATAAGCTAATTCCACAGGCCGGCATTCTGATTCCCTCTAATGTTATTTTTCTTTATTTTTTAACATGGCTAGCCCTGGCCCAGAGCAATAAAAGTTGAAATTGGACAGCTTTAGATTGTCCGATTGCCTGAGATATTCAATTACCGGAGATTAACCCGTGCAAACAAGTGCATCTGGCGCCATCTCTGATCTCACAAAAGTCTGTCTAAGGAAAGAGGATTCAGAGTAACTGTCATATGGAAAGAGAAAAAAATGGCTATAGCAACTTCCCTATTGCTTAAAAAAAACAAAAAAAAAAACACCTTTACTTATTTTAGTGAGAAATGTTTCACCTTCACTCAAACCAGTGGCACCATAAGGGAGTTTTGAAGCCGGGGATGAACTGCTGATGATGTCATGTCACAATGATGCCTTATCTCATGAATAATATTTAATTAACCTTTCAAATGAATATTTATAAGCTGTAGCCATATAGAACATCCTATGGATATTTGCTTGAGTTTTAACATCTTGCAGTTATACCACACAGACTTAAAGGAGCACAATCAGGTAAACTTATTTTTTTTTACAGTGTACAGGTACAGTTTTAAATGAATAAATGCATGCAAGCACATATGTCCTAACTTACATCTCACATATATGGAGATTTGAAGACTGTATCTGGAGCATTTTATCTTTTCAGAGCTGTCAAAGCATAATGTCAATAATGTACTAAAACATTAGAAATAGAAATATATGGTGCGACATTGCTGGAACAGTTGTACTGGCAATAGCACTCACAGTAGTTCTTTTCAACATAAATTAAAGTCCAGACTTTCCTTCTCTTTGTGCATTTTTTTCAAATAAAATGCACATAATCATTCCGCCATCCAGAATGCATAAACTATGAAGCAAAGTTTGGTTTGTCATGTCATCTATCTACAAAATGCCGAGTATCATGAAAACATGTTTTCATTTACTTCCAGCAACTATAAAGACCACTCAAATGGTCTATTGTTTGACAAATGTATTTTTTTCTGACCAGCTTTAGAATCTTCCGAAATATCAGTCCGTCAGCATATGCATTGTTAATTTATCAGCTGAGGATTAGATGAGCACCATCAATCCTGGTATTGACACTTTAAACAGCATTGACCTGCTAATAACGCTATGGCTTCAATTGATACCTGCTATAAAGTGGCTCATAAAATGACTCCTTGTAACTCTAACCGCAAATTATCCAACGATCCAATCAAGCAATTGATTTGCTCCCGCCTGTCCATGTCTTAATCACCTTTAGATATATATTAGCGCAAGTAAAATCAGTCATGACCGTGGCAGTTTGCCTAAGGCAATGTTGTCCATTGTCATACTGAAAAATCGTCCCCTTGGAATTATAAGGTTCTATCTGACATTTTCGTCAAAATTTAGTTATTCACATATTCTTATTCTGTGACCACTTCTTTACATTATGTGATGTTGTTTTTTAAGTTGTGTACATTTTGGAACTTTTTATTTCGAAAATAAAAAGGTTCTTTCTACACAGTCGAATGGAATGCAAAAACTTTAAAGCTCAATATCTCAAAACTGCTGAGAACGCAGATAGAACCTTATAATTCCAAGGGGACGAAATGTCACATTCAGCATTTGCAAATTGTAAACTTTAAACACTCATTCATTAAATTGAGTACATATACTTTTCATTGTTTGACATTCAAAATAAAGTTTTGTAAGTTGATAGGGGACGTCGGGCAGCCTTGCAGTACAGGTGTACAACACCATGATGTGGGTGTATGTGATGATAAATGGTCCATGAAGAGGGAGAAATCTGAAAGTAATGCCTCCCAGGGAAAAGGTGAGGGAGAGAAAGGCTGATCTATCTGTCCGGAGCTCCTCCCAAATGTGGAGACGCCTCTGCGTTAGATTTCCTCAGAGGCCAATAACTCTGCTTGATAAGGGATTATGCCAGTCCAAAGGTCTGGGTCACCACAAATAGACTTGTTCCAATAGCCATCTATCGTGTTCAGCACACCATTTAATGCAGCATGGCCCCCCTTCCTGCGGAATAATATTTACTGCCTGCAGCAGTGCGTTTGGAATCATGAAGGCCTGAAGGCCGATTCAATATTGGTTACATTCAGGTCGATATTGATTCTGCATAATCATTAGAGAAGGCAACTTTTCACCCTTCATCTCATCAGGAAGGTCAGTGCTTTAAATTCTAGTCTATGCGACTTCATGAACTGGAGTGGCACTTAAAGTCACACTCTACAAGAGATACGGGTACTGTTTGCCCTGAATATAAAGGAAGGAGAGCAGCTCCAGATTAGGGTGACCTGAAAAGACCTGAGCTACGTTGGTAAGGTGACTCAAAAAACAGAAGACAATGGTCTTTCATTCCATGAAACAAAAAGTCTCTAAAATTAGGTTGATTTTAATATTTGGACACTTACTGGGTTAATAGATGCATGAATTCAGGTAATTTCAGCCGGGAAAAGTTGGGACATTATTCAGGCTCCTTCAGCACTCAAGGGCAAGAAGGCCAAACTACCTGAAGTTCATTTTCTTCCTCAAGGAGAAAAACATAACATACTCCAAACCTACACACACACACACACACACACACCTACAGAAAAATCAATAAACCTCAATAACTGACCCTACAGTCTAAAGAAATGGCCGCAATGTATCCCTGTAAATAAAAAAAGTTAATTTCTATTACCAGTTCTTTTTTTCTTCTGTCTGACGATCTTTTTCTAAGATACTAGTAAATTATCTATTCCATTCATAATTTAAAACTGCTATGTTTTACATTAATCGAATTTCAATTAATTTGTTTTAATTAAATGAATGCACATTACATATGCAAAGGATTATCAAAGTCATTAAGGCACTAATTGGAACAAAGCACTTTTTACAAAACTCAATGTCTGAACAATCATGACTAAGAAATTACATACAGTAGCACATTTGAATCTGAGCAGCTCTTTGTTAGTTAACACTGCCTCTTGGCACCTCTGATAAATATACATCACATTTCAGATGCATAGAATAGAAGACGCATACAGCTGCAAGAATTCAGTTCTAAAGCTCCTTTTATAATGAACATAAAAAGCAAGGAATTCTCCACAGAGATATATCAAAACAAGACAATAGTAATGATGCATTCGGATAGTAATGAAAAATGCAAACACAAATTAAGAACAAAAGATGGCACAAAGAAAACACAAAGCGGGACATAAAAGGAGTGATCCATGAAAGATAATATTCAAATGTATGCAAACAAAAACTTTAGAGGAGGATAAAATGTTATCATGGGAAGGAATACAAACAGATAACAGATAAAACAAGGGATGTTGAGATGTCAAATTAATGAGGAAAAGCACAACTGTGTGTGAAGTCGTCCTCAGGGGACGACGTTGGGGAGTTTTGTTCCCGACACCTGAGCGCAGAGACCTTTTGAAGCACTGGCTGAAAGCTCTTTCTCTATAGGATAGGATCCCTAGTGAGCCAGCTAGCTGAAAAAGTAGGTTATGGAGAATCAAGTGCACACAGATGCAGGTCAGGACTGCTCACCAGGTATTCTTTTTCTGTATTATGAAGACACAAAGAGACTTGTGGCGATACACAACTCTAAAAACTCACTGGGAGTGATGTAACCTGCAACTTATGGAACATTTGCAGAGCACCTGGAGGTTAAGTATCTTGCTGATGAGCTTAATTTGGTAACCGAACAATTCGGCTACCATCATCCCAGTAGACATCATTGTATTAGTCAATAGACTGTGCATCAAAACCCACAATTGCTGAAGAACATGGGAGGCGGAAAAACGTGTACCATCCTCAAAAGTGGTGAAGGACAGGAAGCGACTGACTGAAAATGAACACAGTGTGAGATCAGGATGCGAGTTTACAGAGAAAGAAAAGCAAGCAAGTTTTCTTGAGCAAAGCAAGAAAACAAGTTTGTTGTGGAAACTTTAGAGAAAAGGCTCAAGGATATGGAACAATTCTGATTTTGTGCTGGCAGCCATGAGCCAGAATTATGACCAAATTCGCTCCACTATTTGAATTGTGATGGACTATGATGTTCTTGTGATCTTTGCTTTTCCATCAGCCTTTCTTACCTCTATAAAGCGGAAATGCATTCTTCATCTCAGCTTGAATGGGACTCTCTGTAACTCGTGTTTCAATGAACAAAAGCATGTGAATGTTTTGATCAGCACAGTTAAGGCATGGTGAAGGGACTATTAATAAGCTCAAATGAGACTTATGGGAAGGGCATCAATTAAATAATGTGTAAAAGTCAGATTACGGCTTCTTGATGATGCATGAATCCTCTTGTGACGAGGGACAGGTGAAAAACAGACTTTTATTACAATCCACTGTCTACCAGACAATGAAAAGTTGGCCTTTATAATTAATCTGAGACCCGCTTTGTGTTTCTTTCTTATAATGGCTACAGTAATCATGTATTGGTGACATTCTCAATTATGTTCGGAGATTCCCAGAATATTGTCAATCTTTGGATATTATCACGTGTGTGAATAATGCAATACATAGGGTGAATTCAAGTTGTTTGGGACAAGCAGATATAGTAAATGTGCAGTCACGATAAATTACAAAAATCAATAAACCAACTTTCGAAACTGTATTTAGGTCATTATTGGCAGAAAATCTTCCTCTTCTTCACAAATCAAATTAAAAAAGATGAATAAGGTCAACGATATTCTAGAAACAATTGGTTTTGACATTGCTGACGTCAATCTTATGGCTTCAAGTTTGGATGAGTGCTAACTGCGAATGAGATTTGAGAATCAGGAGAAGGTATGATGGCTTCAGAAAGAAGTTAAACATGGCACCACAGTTACATTTAACATGCAGCACAAGAGTTGAGCAGCACAAGAGTTGAGCATCAGGAGCTAGTTGCTAGAGTGACATTTCCTTACGAGAATGTGATGTTTGGATTTAAGAAGACATTTTTTTTTATATTGAGTCAGTGTAAAAGGCTACCGCTAGCAGGAATTCTTGCTTAGCTTTCCAGTGCTTACCGCTAATCGTCCCTTGTCAGTAAGAGAGATGATTTTAGTCCCTCGTGCTGTGATGTCACAGGTGGTAAGACAGAGAGGGAGTGGGAAATGAGAGAGCGAAATCCCAGTCCCCTCGTTTTATTAACACAAGTCCATTCTCTAATGCAATCTCTGCTAATTAAGGTCACCATACCCATATCATAAATATTTCTCTACACCCGCACATAAGGTCTGCTAGCTGTGGCAGCATTGCCTTAGGCTTGGAAAACTATCTCTTTCTTTCTCTCATTCTCTTTCACTCTACTACTTTTTCATGGCCAGAAAAAAAGAATACATCTGGTAATTATTAAGGCATTTCATTTTGTGTCAGGAGGAGGCAGATAGGAAAGATAGGAAACTATTTCCATTGCTCACACTAAATGACAATTTTTCCATCCTGAACACAAACTATGTGATAAAAATATAATGTAACTTAGCAACTGTTAGCAACAATGATAATATGCCACAGTCCCATAAGAGTATTGATCGTGACCTGTGACCTTTAGGGTTTAAGACTAACCCGAAGGGGTGCCAGTGAATGGCAGCATTGACATTTAACTTGTTTTCCATTGAAAGGGTAAATTCACACATTATTATATGTGCAGATTTAGTTTTAGATTGCTTTTAAGTAAAAGGGTCACTCTGTGAAAAATCTGAAGCCATGGCACAGTTCTGAAAAACACTGTGAATTGACTGATGTTTTGATCTTTTATGAATCTTTCTCTTTTCTACAGAAACATTAAATGAGACTCGAGAGCATTAAAAATTAAACATGCAATCAAAATTGACCAATTTACTTTTTCAATGCATGTACTGTATGCACCATGTCTTATTGTGCAGAATTAATACAAAAAGTTATCTTTGTCGTTGTCTTTATTATCTTTTATCAAAAGGATAAAATTATTATTGTATTTACTGTAAATCTGTAAATGAATAAAACATGGTTCCAGCCCTAAAATTCAATAGCCCATTTCAATACATTGGATAATGGAAGTAAAATGGGATGCAAACATTGCTTCATGTTTACCTCAAGAAACAAAACTGAAACAAACCGCAATGTTAAAAGCACCACATAATCACAGTTTGTCCTTTTTTTGCCCAATGAAATGGCCAACAAATAGCTTAAGTGGACAGTTCACTCAAAAGCCACTTATTGTTTACTCGCCCTCATGTCGTTCCAAATCTGTATGCATTTCTTTATTTTGTGGAGCACAAAAGTCATTTTGAACAATGTTTCAAATGTTTTTGTCCATATAATGAAATTCAATGTCCAAAACAGCACTGGAGGCCATTGACTTTTCATTTTCAAAATATCTTATTTTGTGTTCCACAGAAAGAAAAGCATACAGCTTTGGAAAAACATGACGGTTGAACTATCCCTTTAAGTTCTCTCTGCACATTAAACTGGGATAGGAACATATTTTAAAATAAGAAAAATAAATAACATGCTTTACCTTCCAAGCCAAACACATTTTTAATAACCTTTGCTAAAGCTGGCTATAAAACACAACAGTGTAACCCAAGCAGACATGAACTGCTAAAGGGAGGATGATCTTAAGTCAGCAGAATCAGTAAATGCATGTAAATATGGGGGAAATAAAATACGAGTTTTCATTGGAAGAGATGAACCGGTCATCGAGTCACAGTGCATGAAACAACAAAGTTTACACTTATTTCCCCATTGACAGTTGTGTGTGGGATGGTGTGTTTGTGTTTTTGTGTGCCATCTCATGTGTCTGCGAGTGACAGAAAGATAGCAAGACAAAAAACAAAAAAGTGTGTCAACAGGTTCACATTAATAACTCACATCTCAGCTGTGCTACAAATAATTTAATAACCTTTTAAATTTGCAGTTATTTTATAATGCAATGCATTACACGAATGTAGAACAAAATACACTATAGAACCAGACACTAGTGGAGTCATTTGTAGACTGCAAAGTGAATATGAGAAAGTTATTTTAAATGTATTGAAATCATCAACATTAACCATTAAGTGAATGTCATAATGGCTCTCAAAAGAGATCAGGCCTTCATCATACTTGCATTTACTAGATTAGAGGATAAAAATGTTGTAACATTTCCCAAGATTATTGCTATCTGAATGAAATATAATCAATATTCATATGCATGTCCTCATTGCTGTTGCTGTTGCTATTGATTGATTGATTGATTGAGAGAGAGAGAGAGAGAGAGAGAGAGAGAGAGAGAGAGAGAGAGAGAGAGAGAGAGAGAGAGAGAGAGAGAGAGAAAGAAAGAGAAAGAGAGAGAGAGAGAGAGAGAGAGAGAGAGAGAGAAAGAAAGAGAAAGAGAGAGAGAGAGATAGACACTGCATCAGGGTAGAGCTGTGGCACGTGACCTCTATTTCATCAGGCTCCTTGACCCCGGCAAGAAACAGTGACTATTGATCAGCTGGAGAAACAGAATTGAGCCGCTCGGCTGTCCTTTATTCTGAGATCATACCAGTGCGGGAACATTTTATTTGATGAAGTCAGGGAATGGCACTCCCTTCAGGTCAACTCTTTGTGTGTGTGTGTTCCTAACTCGTCTATGCTTTGGGGACAAATTTGCAGAAAATGTCCCCGGAATATAGTTAAATCTGCCAAAACTCATTTTGGGGACGTCCTCAAAGAGAAAAGACACACTACCATTCAAAATTTTTTCTTTTGTTGTTGTTGTTGAAAGAATACTTTCATTAAATTGATCAAAAGGGATGAAAAAATACTTTTTTATTGTCCCCCCCAAAAAAAATCTATTTCAGATAAATGCTGTTCTTTTGAAATTTCTTTTCATCAAAGAATCCTGAAAAAATGATCGTGGTAAAAAATAAAATAAAAATAAAAACCTTTCTTGAGCACCGATTCAGAATATTAGGATAATTTCTGAATAATCATAAGACACTGAAGACTGGAGTAATGATGCTGAAACTTCAGCTTTTCCATCACAGGCAAATCTCAATTACATTTTAAAATATATTAAAATTGAAAACAGCTGTTTAAAATTTATATATAAAATAATATTCGTACTGTATTTTTGTGGCGAGCATAATAGCTCTTCAAAAACATAAAAAAATAAAAATAAAAATAAATAATAATTACCGACCACAAACTTTATTATGGAATAACTTTAGAACAGTTCCCTGATAAAAATTCTTAGATATAGGCTATATGACCGAAATATTTGCTACCAAAATGTAGTAATTTCATCAGAAATTACTTTTGTCATTAAACCAAAATGTTAAGAACTTTTAACAGAATTATATACATTATATAGTTATCATAATTGCCATAAAATATCTGTGAACTAAATTTGTCAACCTTTAACACCAGTGTTCCAATAGGTCAGATAAATAGGCTAATGTTGCTCCAGGACCCTCAAGGCCCAAAAAGTTCTCTACCAGAACACACACAGCATCACAATAATAACTCTTTTAGAAAATATTTGAATGTAAATTCAAGCACATTAATAGTAAATATATTTTGGAATTTGATCTTAAAACTTCTCCCATCTGTCTAAAAGCGCTGGGAATTGCTCTGTCAGACTGGTTACATTATTGATACCATGCTCAAAATTGAGTGCTGAATCCAGTGTTCCAAAGTCAAAAGCAGATTTCTCCTTAAGCTCTTCTTTTGGAAAGCAATCATCTAGATGTCACTCACAGGTTTTGACGGCAAGTTTTTTTTGTTGTTTTTTTAGCTTTTGTTTAAGTTTATGGAATAAAATTGTAGTGACTGGCCTGCATGGATACTCTATGAAATAGAGTACTGTTTATTGGAAAACGTGTGCACCCACACTAGCTAGTATGTTAAAGTCAATGCTAGTGTGTGCAAAAGTAAGTGTGAGAACACGTCAGGATTTATCAGTTTTACTCAGAAGTGATTCTCTAATGCTTTCGAAAAGTTCTGTTCAGTGTACGCTATATGTCCTTTTGCTTTTTTGACATACCAACCTCTAACATCACCCTTTAGATAAGTGTCTCTTTCCTATTCAGCCATTTTCCCTCAGTCACCATATTGCTTTTCGATAATGGGAATGAACCGCATCTTTGAAGTCGAGTCACGAGAGATATTAAATATATATAAAAAAAAAATGTTAAAGCCATTCCCTGGTGTCATTCCCACTCTGTGATCCGAATCCATGTTATCAAACATAAATTTCTCATTACAGAATTGAGCTCCACTGCACCATATTCCAGGATTAAATTGCCTTGGCTTGGCAGATGACTTCCTAAAGGCCACCTCGTGCTCTGACTGATAGTGGCCTATGGTGCCCCAGATAAGAATCATCCGCTCGGGCTGAATGAGATGAGGGAGTTGAGTGAGGGGGTGTTATGTGTTACTCACCTCCACCAGCTTGTTGGCATGTTCACGGAAGACCTGCGCGTACTCCTTAACCTCTTTCTCGTTACCGCTCTTGGCCGCCTCTATCAGCACCAGCAGAGGCACGTTGGTTTCCAGGAAAGAGTCAGATATGTGGTCCATAACAGCCTTCCTTAGCTAGAGAAAAGAGACAGAAAGAGTTGGGGTCAGCTGCTGTCCTACATAGTACTTAAACTTGTACTTGGAGCTCCTGCTATAGGGCATTTACAAGCGGTAAACTAAAGGTTTAACACATTTTCTAATGGAGCGCTTAAGTGTGATCTTGTGTTAAAAACAGCTAGATGGCGCACAGCAGAACTGAACAGAAGGCACATTTATAGGGGCATTAGCTTCAATGCACTGATATGTCAACACTTGATCCTTGAGATGCTTCAAGAGGATCTGTAATACCTTGAAAAATCTACCATTGACATCCATCTTAATGGCAGTTTTCCCCTGCAAGTAATTTTAGCATTTTAGCAATGTTTTGGCATAGCAAGAGATAATAAGTGCAAATGATACAGACAAGGAAGGAATAGCAAGCAACATAAAGGTTAAATGCCTTGCTTAGGGGGGAAATGCTGAAATCACAGTGCTAGTTAATTGCAGTGATCATACTAGCAACCTTTTGGTCACTAGCCCTAAGCACAAACCAGTATCACATCAACACACAGGCACATATTTTGCCTCAAGGTACGAGAAAAGCTTAATACTGTGTCTCTTGAAACAAGATATATAATAATGAACAATATGTTCTTAAGTGTGAAGGCCAAGTATGGTAACCCATACTAAATTTTTCCATTTTTGCTCAAGTCATTTCCTGCCGGTATACAGAATCGAACCTGCAACCTTCGGGTTACCAGTCTCACTCTCCAACATTTGGCCATGACTGCCCCCTCTTTATAGGTTAATAGCTATACAATCAGTATTACTTAAAGTTGGCATAAAACAGAAGGTAAAATAGTCTTTTGTGATGTATATATGACAAAAATGGCCTATCAAAAAAGAAAAAAATGTTGGACGGGACTTTTGTCCATCAGGAACTGATTTGACGGTTGTGGTTTACTATTGCTGTGATCTCATGTGAGCGACAGGTTGTCCCGCCCTCACGCCAGTAAACGCATCATCAGAGAGGAGAAGAGATGTTGCTGCAAGAGGGAGGGGAAGTTACTTTGATTAAAGATTATGAGGGCACATGCATTAAAAAAAATGAGATGTACATGGATAAATAATTTATAATAAATATTGAAATATTCCATTAAAAATAAGAAAGGTCAATTTTTATATCATTGTGACTTTAATAGATGATTTTAGTTTAGCAGAAGCACACATCAGCATCATTCACAGTTAAAAAAAAACAAAAAAAAACAACATTGTGGGCTATTCTAATGAGGTAGATTCCCACGACACATGTCCTCTAATGGTTGATGGGAAACTCCTAACAAGCAATAATTATCATTCAGTGAGGCGCGCACATATCTTAACCAATTAAAAACCCTGTGCTAGGCAATGGTGGGAAGACAGTAATGATGAAGTATGGCTAAAGGCATCGCATAATCCATCACTGGCAAGAAAGTTGGCCAGTCAGAACTTGAGCCGCCCTTAAAGGGGACATGTCACTGAAATCAGGATTTTCCTTACTCTTTCTCAGTCTAATAATGCTAATAAATCTGCAAAAACTGTAATAATCATGGTTATGATCACGTTTCCACATCAACACCTTTTCACTAATCAACTTGGCTGGGTTCATTTTCATATGCATGGTTTTATTTGATCCAATCAATGTAGAAATGCACTAATCAAAAGCTATGATTAATTGATTGCAAACATAACCTTAAAGGGTTGTATATCAGACACTTCATAGAACCTTTTATTGGTTCCCATCATGGGATCATTTTATAGATTTAGCTTTAATAAAAAAAAAAATAAAAAAAAATTTTTAGCTTTAAATTGTATGAATAACAGATTGTAAATATACTTTATCGTTAGAAAAAAAATGAAATTACCCATTAAACACGAAATATATTTCTCCTTAAATTGAACCTTTTTGACATAAAGTGTTCTTTAAAATTGAATCAAAGGCCCAAGAGTTATACAGAACCACACTGAACCACTTTTTGTTTTGTTTTTGCTAAGTACTAAACTGGGGCCTCATTTATAAAACGTGCGTATGCACAGATTTGAACTTGAACTTTGTATGCTAAAATCCAAATGATAAAAATGGTATTTGATGTGGAAAAGTGCTTAGCGCCACATCAGGATCTAAGCAGACTTATGCACTTTTTCTTGTGGCAGAGAGTCAGTGTACTGCAGGTATTTGCAGCTCGCCATTCTCAAGTAAAGGATTTGGACGTTGACTGGTGCTCTTTTATATGTTAATGATGCTAAATAGGGGCCGTTTACAAGGCGGAGATATGAAACATTCAGCTGCACACGATTTCAAGATCATTTGTGATTTATAGATTTCACATCTAAGAGAGGCATACACACATTTTTGTTCGTTCTTTGAATCACACATGCACATTTGAGATATTATCATAAGATTGAATGTAGGACGGTATCTACGCAACATGTTTTTTGTTGTGGGAAACCTTGAATAACTCAATAACTGCCACTACAGTGTAAAATATGGCCTTTCTTGCTTGCATGGAAGGAGGTTTAAGGCCACGCTGGGATGTGGAACAGGCAATGAAACCAGAGCCAAGCATGAGGACGTCATCTTTTCAATCAATGTGCAGCACTCAGTGGTGGAGTTCTTGGCCACCTGAGCATGAAATTCAGAAAACAGAGCACACTTCATAGGTAATGATCCTTCTCCCTGTGTGCCGATGATTTAATTGAAATGTTTTAATGAACCTTGGCGCTCTGTCTCTAATAACCTCTGGTAAAGGATGTGTGCTTGTCTTCCTAATGGTTGGGGTGCAACCCCAGGGAAAATGAAATTGAAAAAAAAGTGACCAAAACGTATAATTTTTCTGGTTATACTGAATAAAGACATGCACTAAAAAACAAGAGATGTCCTAGAGTGAACATGAGTCATTTTGTGTGTAAAAAAAAGGACTACATGAAAAAGAAGAACACTACCGTACTAGTATTTGAATATATTAATAATGTTAAACTGGGACTCAGTCTGACTGCATTTCAGTCCCCCCACCCCTTCTTAAAATTAATTTTTCAGTTCTCACGGAGCTTGAGAGCAATACATCCGTCTCTGCTTTTTATATTAAGATTATTTAAGCCATAACTAATTTCCTTTGACATCGACCATGGCATTTTAGGGTCAGTTCCGTTTGCATCTTATCATCATTATGCCAGTGAGATTAATTTCTGTTTACTGGGGAAATCTCATTTTCAGGTTGCAGACCTTTAAAGCTTTATTTAATATACTGCATGTTATTCCAACATGTTAAATCAAAACACGTTTTTCCCACACTCGCAAAAGCTTTTTAAATTTAAGCAAAACAAAAAAAAAAATAAGAAAATGAGATTTGGCCAGACAACAAGTAGGCCTAGTCCACGGTGAAGCCCCTCATGTGTAATGTCTTTTTCAAAGAGGGAATTGAAGTTATAGTCATGTAATCTCAGGACTAAATTGAAAAAAAAAAAAAAAGCTTGACGAAAGGAGTGCGCCGCCGACTTCTCACAGACTACAAAAACAGCATGCCAAAAATTGGAAACACTGAGGAGAGGAAGTGCTTTGCTTTAAATTGCTCTGAGAGACTGAAAAAATGGAAATCTTGTGATCCTACCTGTCATCTTCCCCTTTCTGTCTTTCTGCATCTCTTCCCAATTTCTCTCTATTTCATTATTCTCTTCATCCAAATGGCTCTGAAGCACCGGTAAAAATCAGCATAGCAAACTCAATCAAGTCAAATTCAGAAGGTAACAAAGACAAAATAAGGAAGAAAGCATGCACTTAGCCAAGCCGGGGGATATAACTTTTATTGTCGCAAATGGGGGAGATTAAGAAATGAGATTAGCTTTGTTTGCAAATTTCGCTAACAAACAGGAAAGTGTATTTTTAAGGATTAACCACCTGCTACAACATGAAAACAGATGCCAGAGAGATAGAAAGGCAAACCAGCAATGAAATTCAGTGATCTTTCTATAATCTACTCAGTGTAAGGCTCAGAACAAAGCCGACAGATGTTTTACTTATTAATCCGAGAAAACAAGAGCAGTTCATTATGCTGTTGAATTATTCCCGCATTCTCCACCAATTTCTGAAAAACTTCATTGGTATTATTTCTGTGTCACGACTGAGAGACCAAGATATTTCAATATTTACAATCACGGAAAATAATAGAACATGACTAAATACAATGATCAAAAACAAACGATGAGTGGTTTGCCTTTCAGTCTTAAAATGTGAATTCTCTGCAGGTAACGGCAGAAGCTTTGGGTTCAAGAGCTCAACATTTTTTACTAAAATGTCAAGGGCAATCACAGGATAAACATGCTTCTGTACCTGATTAGCAGAAAAGGCAGCCAATACAAATCAGAATAAAGTGACAACTTCTATAGTATTAACAATGACATCTGGAAAGGAAAGGGGATGGAGAGAAAGAAACAGAGCAAGCGGAGATGTGCTGTTTGATCTTCCTGTCATGTCTGTAAATGAATCTGATAGCAAAGCCCCCTCTCCTTCAGTGATCACTGCAGAGGTCTTTGGGTAGAGTGGAGAAAGCCTGAGAAATTATTTTCTTAATCTGGAGGGATGACATTTAGGTTAAAGCTTTAGCATTGATGTAAATGTTTTTACTCCAGGCCACACTGAAAGATACAGTACATCCACGTGCCATCCATCCATCCATCCATCCATCCATCCATCCATCCATCCATCCATCCATCCATCCATCCATCCATCCATCCATCCATCCATCCATCCATCCATCCATCCATCCATCCATCCATCCATCTAATATGTCTGTATAATTAAATGACACAAAGTGCAATACTCCATCAAAACAATAATCAATGCTGGACATTAACTCTAGGTTTTAAATGTTTTTAGTTCACTGAAATGGAACATGTAATGCAAGCTACAACATATTTTAAGAATAGCAACTCTAATGGGGGTACTGAGAAATTAAGAGCAGTTCCTTACATAACACATTCCACATAACATTGTTCACATAACAAAAGAGGTCTCATCTCTGATATAGAATCACGTAACACTGGAGTCAATACACACATCTATGAGAGGATGTGACGGACGCTGTGGCAGTGTGACAATTGCCAATTTCTTGAAATAGAAATAATAAGAAGACAGGCTTGTGGGAAGGTGTTTCTAGACTGTTAATGAGAGCCGATGTAAGGAGGTGTGCACAGGGGTTTATCAGCTGCTGCTGTTATCATACTCCACTATGACAGACTGAGGTACCAATGTACCCTGATCGGTGAGGGACCACTGAGGACTTTATCGGCAAGTAAGAGCGCCGTACTTTCAGTTTGAGTCCCACTGCCTGCATTAATGTATTGCCCACTGACTTCAGCCTTGACTGCGCTGCAATGCAGGGCTTTTTTTTATAAGCAAAAACTGGGAGTGGCGTCTCTCTGGGGCTCTTGCTTTCTGTGTCTGTCTGTGTGACATTCACTACATGCACAGATTTGTGTCAGTATGAATCAATTCAATTTAACTGCAGATGCAATGCTAAGAAAATGTAATTATTTTCATTTTTAGCCCAGGGGTCTTCAACAGGGGGTCTGTGGTGGTACTGCAGGGGTCTGACAATTATTGTGAGAAAAAACATTGCATTAACCTAAACTTCAAATAAACCTTCAACTAAAGTGAATATTTGGCTAAATTAATGGTCCTTCCCACATTAAAATATAATGTGCAAGTATATGACTCTGCACATTAATGATTATTTTAATGGATTTGCAATCTATGCTTCATAAAAGAGTTTGTAAATAGATTGACATGGTATTATGTGCATATTATAATAGACCATGCTTAAAATGCAACACTAAATTTTACAGATTATGAAACAAGCGATGCATTCTCTATCACCAAGGCCTGGGAAAAATAATTGCTCTACAATGTACTATTTATGATTGTAATTGTAAAACAGTCTAATTCAAAAGTTCAATTATTGGATTTGATTATTCAGTTCATTTACAGTTATTTATGACATAACTTCATTTAACATTCTGATCAGCTGTCAGTCTGATTATTCACATATTAGTATGGTCCATGTAAACACACATTACAGTTAAAATGTTTTGAATAAGAAATTCAAGAGCATTCCTGTATCTCAAGGAGAATAGAGAATGATGCCAATGTCATGGGTTTAAATCCCAGGGAATACATTAACTGATAAACAGAAAATGCAATGTAAATTGCTTTGGATATTTATTTATTTTTGCCAAATTCATAAATGTAAATTCATTATTTTATTTAGCAATGATGTATTGAATTGATCAAAGCTGATAGTAAAGACTTTTATAATGTTAATGTAATGGTTTTCAACATTGATAATAATAGGAAACGTTTCCTGGGCACCAAATCAGCATATTATAATGACTTATGAAGGATCATGTGACACTGAAGACGTCTAAAATTCAGCTTTGCCAACACAAAAAATAAATAAAAAAATAATAAAATAAATAACATACAATTTTTAAATATAAAACACTTCTTTTATATTGTAATAATATTTCACGATATAACCTTTTTTTTTCTTCTTTTTTTAAAGCCTTGGTGAGCATATGATACCTCTTTTAAAAAACAATAAAACATCTTCCCAATGCCAATTTTGAATGGTAGTGGGCTATATATAATGTGGGATTCTGAAATAGCTGTTTAAAACATTTCAGCAGAACGGCTTCTGAGTACAATACAAATTTTCAATGCCAGATTTGTAACAGGCTCAGTCCAAAGTTTTTTTTTATTTTTATTTTTTATTTTTTTATGTCATGTTATGCTCAAACTAAATACAGCACATAATAAATATATAAATATAAAGTACCCAAAACTGAGCTTACTGCATGCACATGTCAGTGTTAAGATGCTTCTGTGAATGCCTGGGAATTGCATAGGATGACACATAAAATCTCAAAGCAAGCATACAACAGTACATGTTGTGCATAAACAATCCCCTTTATATTTCAAGAAATGACTGCCATATTGTACCGTAGTAGCCTGACAGTTCAGAGTGCTGAGTGAACCCAAACTCTCCAGACTGCAGACATCACTCAGAGTGATTGTTTAAAGTTCAAACAATTTCTGCTCAAGAATTTCATAAATGTGGGAAATGTAAAGCTGATTTGGAAGTGTTAAAACTGAGCTCCACTTTGAAAATCGGTTTTAGTTTGAGAACAGGCGAGATTTATGAGCTTCTCTCTGTGTGTCTGTCTCTGGGAAAATTTCTTAGATGTAGATTAAGAGTAGCTGTCAGCTAAACAGTTCCAAAGAAGTCAAAGCGGCTGTAGAAACAAGACACAGTCAGAATAGCAGTCAGTGCCAACACTCTCACAAGGTCACAAAAACAAGCCATGTGCCAATAGCAATAATTGCACTCATTCACACAGAGTAAATAATAAGTAAAATCTGAAAGCTTTGTGCAACTACAGGAAAAATATATTTTTTTTTTTTAAGTATATACTGTATATTGCAGGAGCTCAATTGTTTCTATTAGCAAAATGGATCCCCACGTAGAGAAACTGAAAGAGAGAGAGAGAGAGAGCTTGCTTAAGCATATGTTCAGAGAAGTGTTGTGCACTAGAGGAGCATCCTGGAGTAAGCTATCCGTCAACAGAGAGCTGGGAGGGAGGACTTGACAGACACATTTATTAGGACTGTGATGACAGATGACACATACCTCAAAGTGGTGTAAAGGGATGTGTGTGGAGACTGATAATTGCATAAAAACAGATAATTAAGAGTATAAGTTCAGCACGGTACGTTCTCACACCTCCAGTATTATTCATGTAGTTTCTAAACAGCCGGAAGACGGTACCTCAGATTTTTTTTTACGTGCTGTTATTCTTGTTTTATTATTTTTTTATTCTGTATTTTTCTCTCTTTCAGTATTTCACGGTGGCAGAGCATTATGGGAGCTCGAGCACTCGGCGGCATCTGAGAGGTGCGCCTCTGGGGGAGAGGTCTGACAAATGCTGGGTTTAGTTCCAGGACTGGCCCCATGACTGCAGAATTACTCAGGTAGGTGGTCCACTAGCTCAAAGAAACGCCCCCTGACATGACACGATTTCTTTCTTTGCTTCTTTCTCGTCATGTACAATGAAGGCAAAGAAAATATAAAGTAGTCATATAGTACTTAGTATGTGTAGTTATAGGTTTTTGTTCTATTTTCTATGTATCTTGAAGCAAATGAAGAGAAAACGTCTACAAATCGTAAATTTAAATAATAAAAAAATATCCAGATTAAAACATTTATCATATCTGAAGCACTAATATGTGTTCATCCAAATGCATAAACAAGTCTTTAAAAAAGTATTAGGACCTAATACAATAAATAGCAAGTCAAAGGTTTTTTTTTATTTTTTATTTTTTTTTACTTTACCTCTAGTACTGGTATATGATCTTTATCCTGCAGTTTGTTCACACTTCACCTATGTAGGGAACGCCAGAACCCCGACAACTCATTGCCATTGGCTGATATTAAATATGAATTCAAACTCTGTTGACTCCCAATAAAAAATTATCATATAGGCTATAATTTGCTATAGTTTCAGTATGACCATTTCAAACAGGTATAGGTATGTGTGCTTCTTTTTATTTTTACCTCTAAAAAAATGTAAGACGGATGTCTGAAACAAATATTATCCACCTAAATTCCCAGAGCAGCAGTCTCTCACTATTGGATAGTCAGAGAAAAACCTTTTCCACCTTCCCATCCGTCCATTCATCCATCCATCCGTCCGTCCGTCCATCCGTCCATCCGTCCATCCATCCATCCATCCATCCATCCATCCATCCATCCATCCATCCATCCAAGGCTTAATTAGGTAATGTGTCTGGAACATTTTTGAAGACTGACATCACAATGTCCATTTTCGTCTCCCCTACCCACTGTAAATCTCATTCCCCTGCAGAAAGTGCAAGTTTGGTGGTTCAAACTCCTCAGGAACTGAGCCATAAGTTGTCATCATCGTACACTTGAGCAAGGCTCCTGACACTAGGTTGCTCCAGGGAGACTGTCCCTGTAATAAGTTTGCTCTAAGTCACTTTGGATAAAAGTGTCTGATAAATGGTACCATCACAGCACCATAGTTGAACTATGGTACTTTTCTGTCAGGAAACAGATGCTTTTATCCAAAGTGCTTAAAGTACACTCATTACAGAGACAGTCCCCTTGGAGCAACCTAAGTGTCTTGCTCAAGGGTGGAATGGTGATAGTTCAAGGATCGGCTGTTGCAGTGTTCCAACTAGTAACTTTTTGGTTACCAGTCCAGAACCACTCATTCCATTAATAAAAAGAAAATAAATGAATGAAAAAGTGGGAATCACCAGTTGACCTCTGCACAATGTGGAAGGAAATATAAGTGCTCAGGCTAAAGGCAATGGAAGACACTTTTGAGGTTAATCTCAACTGTATATATGAACAAGTCTAATCTGTTCTGCGGCACTATTGATGGATCTGATAGCGATGCTAATGCATTAGTCAGAGCGCTCACTGCAGGGCTGAAGTTGCACGGTTATTCTATGCATGCCTGTATTGCATAAATACCTGCTTATGCATTTATGCAAAGCAGGATGGGCATTACTGTCTTTCTCTTGGATTTGATTTGTCTAAACTCAAATTAGATCAAAGAAAGTTTACCACAATTTTCACATCTGTCTACAGTGAACCTTTTTTTTAGATTGCCTGTGAATTTCATAAACAAGTCCTTGCAGGTCAGACTATACCTACATGAACAATATTCATACCTCATTCAAAATAGATTTATTATTTTAATCAGTTGTTATTTACGCACACAATCCTATACTAGTCATCAAATGATATGATCTATCTATCTATTTATCTATCTATCTATCCATCCATCTATCCATCTATCCATCCATCCATCCATCCATCCATCCATCCATCCATCCATCCATCCATCCATCCATCCATCCATCCATCCATCCATCCATCCATCCATCCACATATCATGTCTGTCTGTCTAATCAAAAGGCAATTTGTAAATACATGCTGAATCTACACAGTGCAAATGTAATACAACACAGGGCAATACGAAAATCAACCACGGTCCTCTGCAATGTTTGCGATCGTGAACAGGATTTGCACTGGTCGGGGTGGTATATCCTCTTGCCAGGTAGACAGTAATAACTCAAAGCCTGCTGCCACAGACACTCGGATGTTTCCCCGCTGAGACTGATTTGATGAGATGGCGATGCCTCCATTCATTTGACTGAGGGGCCTGAAAAGCCCTGAGCGGATCACAGAGGTTCGCATCTCATATCTTCTGTGGCTGTGCCATGAGAAAGAAATGCATTTACTCACGTACACACAGACACACAAACCATGCCAAAATCAGCACATATATCTACCCAGATCCACACATGCAAATGTACGCAAATATCGGGTTGTTTTGTGTTCTGCATGGTGAGTTGTGTATTGGTTAGCCTCAACCCCTCAATGCATCATCTTCCCGCAATCAACTAATACAACCCTAATAAGTCATTTTGATTGAATCATTTGTTTTGTTTTTTTTCTGTTATAAAGCCCATGGCTGTTGTACTGCAGGGTTGGTAAACAACAGCAAAAACACAGCAGGCGACTGCTGCCCGTTGATCACTGCCTGAAATTAAAATACGTAATGAGAACATCCAACATATGTGCATGGATTTCACATCTGATACATCAACAGCTTGGTCTGCAATTCCCTTAGAATCTTCCTTGATCCTTCGGCAAGTTTTTTCGGGATCTCAAACCCCATTAAAGTGATTAAAATGTAATTTGTTTTGCGATGAGATTCTAGTGACATGTTGCTAAGGTGAGAGGTGGTTTATCAGATGCAAGAGCATATGGAGCCCACCAGCAGTGGAAACAGGAAGTGATCGGTCTGAATTCCCCGGAGATGAGTGAGCCGGGCTAAATCAGGGCTATCAAACACTTTCCATTTTCTTTAAACCACTTTACTGTACCATAAAACCTCCATCTATCCATAAGGGAAACATCTTGCCCCACCTCAGACCATGATAGATAATGAAATAAATGTCTTAAGAGGATTAAAAATGCTTGGCCTGGCAAATCTGTAAACAACCAGCTCCCTCAACCAACACGTAACTACAATACATGTGTCAGGGAAAGTTTACAGCTTTCCAAATATTGGTCCAGCGAAGCGGGTGACAGAAGATGCGGGAACAAGGCGGCTGCCTGGTTCAGCGAGGGGGGAAGGAGCGTAGAGGAGTAGAAATGAGGAAGGTGATGTACGACTGCTGAGTCTGAAAAAACGACCCTCAAATTTACAGTCATGGTGAAGGGGAGGGAGGGGGAAGATTTTAAAGATGTTTTCCAATTATAAAAGATCGTACAAATCGTGTGGAGGGTAAACGGCAAACGTTCATGAGCTAACTCCAGCTGTGTGTGTGCGTGTGCACTGTTTTTTAACCTCTGCGCCAGTTGATTTATACACCCACTAACACACTCCTGAACTCCAAGTGTGTAATTAAAGCAGGCCGCTCAAAACGAACATCCATTCCATGGTAGTTGCTCTCTCTGTGGATTTACTGTGATGTGGGGTGAAGAGGGTCTTCTCTCAGAGGGAGCAGGCCAATGGGGTCTATAATACCTGGAGAAAGCTATCTGTAAGCATTAATATTCATCCTGGACCACCCGGAAGTGTGAGATTTGAAATCTGCCATCCTCGCTCATGGTCCCACAGAGCCAATCAGTTGAGAATGTCTTGTGACTAAGGGCATTTTCAAACCTGTAGATTGTATGTTTTGTTCCGAAACAGGGGGTTAAATTGTTACAATGTTGCATTTTCTTTCACAAGGCAACAGTTTAAGATGAAGAGGCGTTCTTTGGCTTTCAACTGGGTAACCTAATGTTCAGACACTGCCCACCTATAGATTCAGACACTGCTGCTTTTTACGCAGCACATTTCCTATTATGAATTATGATATACAGGGTGGGCCATTTATATGGATACACCGTAACAACATGGGAATGGCTGGTGACACCAAAGTCCCGTTTGTGGCACACCAGTACATGTGAGGGGGCAAACTCCTCAAGATGGGTGGTGACCATGACATATACTAATGTGCCACAAACAGGACCTCAATATCACCAACCACTCCCATGCCACCACGGTGTATCCATATAAATGGCCCACCCTGTAGATTGGTTCGTTGGGTCGGATATCTTTTTCACCACAACCAAACGGCTTCAGAGTGCATTTTCAATCGGCCAAGACACCTCTTTCAGACAACCTTGGTCCAGTTGTTTTGGTGTGGATCCAAACACGATTACCGTGTTAAAATATGCATAAACAAATCATAGAAAATGCACCAAGAAGAAAGCGTGAAGGGGGACAAAAACATGGCAGGTAAATGACATTGTGATTGGCCAATAGAACCACACAACAATGTCTCAAAGACAGCAGACAGAGAAAAATTGAAGTCGATTCGAAGCTTGTAAGAGCCCTATAAAAAAATGCAGGCAGTGGTAAAACATCTACTATAATAGATTTGTGCAACAATGTCATTTTCTCAGAATACAAAACAAGTTTGGAAAGTTCAAACACAACAATCTCAGAAAACTGAAAAAAATAAATAAATACAATCTCGTAGAGAATGTGGTGAAGTCTCACAAATGAGAGGGTGACTATGGTGATTGTATGCTCTCTGACAGCTGACATATTGATGTCTAGAGTGTTGGGCCAATTTTTCCTTACCGGAATGTGTTATTTGGTGAGTTTATGAAAGGCATAGTTCACCCAAAATAAAAATTCTGACACCATTTACACTTCATGCCATTCCAAACATAGAATGTGACTTTTCTTCTTCCGTAGAACACAAAAGATGATTTGTGTGTGTGCGGGGGGGAGACAATATCCTACCTGCTGTTTTCCATAAAAAGTAGTAAATTGGGTGGGTGCTATCAAACTTCAGAATGACAAAAAGCACCATAAATGTATCATAAAAGTATGTCAAGTCTTCAAAAGACATACAACAACTTTGTGTGAGGAACAGAGTGAAATTTGTGAAGCCATTTATCAAAAATCTTGCCCTAACTAAGCTGACAGGAGCACCTATGTTTCTCTTAATCAGTGAAATAACTTTATCTAGCCTTGTTCTTTACACTGATGAGCTGACACAATACTTAATTTTCTTGATGCAAATGTCATATAATACTATCATAATAGCATAATGTAATGTCGATTCTCTATTAAGTTTACAACAAAAACTACATGACTGATAATAGTCTGATGGGAATGCCCCTCTGAATAACACCTTGAATTTTTATTTCTAGACTGTGTTTTTGGTTTAGACCAGTGCTGACCGATTCAACACTTTCTTCCATTGTCATGGTGATAGAGAGAAAATGCATCAAAATAGCTTTTAAGCTCTGCTGATTGCTGAAGTCGAGAGTGTGGACCTCAGCTTCTTGAGTTAGATACATACTGCTGTTTGATGCACTTATGCATGACAGTCAGATATTCAGAAACATGAGGAAGTGTTATTTAAGTCTAAACCGTTCTCAAAATATTTTTCCTCTTGAACACATAGCTAGTGCTGTGCATTATGATATAGTTTTTTTTAGAATTTTGTTTGTCTGTTTGTATTTAATGGTTTAAAGCAATCTGCGGGCTCAAATGAAACATTTATGTTTCCTTACACAAGTTTTAATAGCTGATGCATTAACCTTTATGAAACACGATTGAGTAAACCAGCGGTTGTCAAAGTGTGGCTATTGTAAAGGGACAGCAAAGCGGAAGATCTTCAGTGAAAAATGGCTTTAAATGTCATTCTGTTCCTCACCCAGAATTATCATATAGCCTCAGCAGACTTACAATATAGTGCACAAGTCATATACAACATTTATGATACCTTGATGTGCTTTTTGGAGCTTGACAGTTGCAACCACCATCCTCTCATCCCTTATTTATCTAATTTTGTGTTCCACAAAACACAATGTATCGTGAAAAAAAAAGAAAAAAGAAATCTGTGAAAAATAAAATGACATGAAATAGCATGAAGTTAAATATATCATAGATAGATAGATAGCATTTTTAAAGGGGAAATTAATAGAACACAAAACAAGAAAAACAAAAACAAGAAAGACAGAACCACTGCTGAAAACCTTTAACGGGTCTCTTCCTTTCAGTGAAATGGTAATCTTCTTTTATGTTCCTATTTCTAGAAAGAGAGCAGACTGAAGACTGACGAACCTGTCTGCGAAGATCACGGGTCTTCTTGGTCATCTTGTCGATAGCTGAATTCAGCGGGTCTCCTTTTTCTTTTCTTCCAGTCTGCAATAAAAGGGGAGAAAGGTTGAGAAACAGTGTTACTTGTGTAATATTGCCTTTTCATATCCAACTAGCTCACACCAGAAGAACATGAAAGATTACCAAACAAATCAAGAGAGATTGTAAGTGTTAAGTTACAAATAGTGTTGTCGGCCTTAAGTAGGGTTTTGGTGAAGGTTTTTAGAAACCCCTTGAAACTTGAGCCCAGTAAGCTGGCCCGGATCTACCATACGGGCAATCTGGGCACGTGCCCAGGGGCCCTTGGCAGAGAGGGGCCCGCCCTGATGGGAGTTTTTTATTTATCTAAAAATATAAAGGTGAATGAAAACATCTTATATTTATAAAGGTATATCTCGAAAGCCCCTCGCTCAATATTCCCCAAACTCTAATCGATCGTAGTGCTGGACGAGGCCTTTCGAACGAGCCCATCCACAAGGTCCAACTCGCCCGAGTTATAGCCGTTCAAAGTCGGGGGTCCCAGCGAACGGCGATCCGGTAGGGGGCGTCCCCGAGGCCCGCCACTCTCGCGTTCTCAGCCATTTTGAAGCACGCCCGGTGGTTTTCGGCTAAAATCTCTGCGAAAACACCACTCAAATTCTGGTGCCTCCTTTGGAGGGTGTGGTTGTCAGGTAGGGAAGGGGGGCCCATGAGCTTCAGTGCCCAGGGGGCCCTGGGGGTACTAATCCAGGTTTGCCTGTAAGTGCCTCTAAATGTAGACACAGCAGGGATGGAATAAAGCAAGTGCCTCATAAAGTAACAATAGAGAGTGGACACGACCAACGATAAAAAAGACTGAGCACAGTAGCAGATTTTGCAGACAGACTGACATGAAAGAATCCTCTGTGCTACATTTCTCCTCGACAAAAATGGCTGGCCACAGGCAAGTCCTAAAACGACAGGGATTAAACCTTTATAGCCATATAAAAGACACATTGTGGGGTGCAGAGAACTCCATCTGATGAAGCCGAGAGGACACCATAGCCTGGAGCCATTTGAAAATTGCAACCAACTCTGAATGCTGCACAACAAGCATGTTCTTTCACCAATACTCTATGAATTGAATATTAACATAAAACGAACTCCAGCTCGGAGGATTACAGAGTTGAGTGTCTACAATTCTCTGTTATATTCATAGTATGAATCAATAGCATTTTTGTCTCTCCAACCCTCTCATTCAATCTTTTGACAGTTTAACTGCAGAGGGGAAATGAACAAATTTGACCAGAGTCATGCTTTCTAAATCATCAATTCACAGGTGCTTAACAATACTAAACTCCCCAGATGACACACTCGATGTGTGGCACAATATGCTTATGACATGCAGTTAAGCTTTGATTTAGAGAGGGAGCCAAGGGAAAAAAGACAGTTCCAAACTGCCCTAGAAACTACATTCACTGACTAATCTGGCTGACTTTACGCAACTTCCTGAAATAAAGGCACAAAAATGTCTCTATCAATCCTTTATCAATCTGGTATTAATCAAATCAATCAATCAAAGGTACCACGTTGATTCAAAAAGCACTTCAGAGAAAGAGTAAATAAGTGAATTTGCCAAAGTTGTTCAGGTTAGTGGCATCAAATTGTTGCAAAAAATATATATATATTTGAGGCACTTAGTAGCAAGTAAACAAGCAGAGCTGCATATTTCCACTTTATTTTTGAGAAAGGTCTGGGAAATAAACCATACGACTTTGTTTGGGTGGACAATAATCACAAGGTCTATAGACAATCCCCGCATTTTTCATTGTTTTATATAAAACTGTTTGCTATAATCCATTTTTAGATTAACCCCGCCCCCAGTGGCCACACAAAAGGTCACTTTATATGTTGGTCAGACTATCTCATTCTGACTAAATAGGCAGTTATTAGCCAGAATAAGCTGTGATGTGGACTAGACTTGATGCCGTGAGGGAAAAGTCTGGCTACGACTGACTAGTTTAGGAGTGTCATGCACCATATAATCTGAATGCCCCTGTTTGTTTCCTGTCTGATTGTTCCAGTGGCTGTTGTCCTCAAAAAAGGATTCACTATCCCCTGTCAAGAGTGAGCGGGTGAAATGTGCTCAGGTTGAAACGAGGACGGTTCCTCTTGTTAGTGAGTAATTAAAGATTTTGCAGCGGTGGCGGCCGTCTCCCCTAGGTCCGATCTGCCAGACAGCTCACAGCTGGCTCCTGTATGTCAGTGTCAGAGGAAACTCTCACCGTTGATGACAACACACGTCCCATGTCTCTCCCCCTCTCTCTCTCTCTCTCTCTCTTTCACTTTCTCTCAGCAGCAAGACTGCAGGCTGTGGCTCCGTACAAACACAAACAGTATCCTATTAAATATGGACAGCAGGACTGAAACAGCTAAATGCCTGCAAGAATTTACTAGAAATTGATACAATGGTGTACAAAAGTGTATGAGAGGACAAGATGATGGTGCAATGCAGGGGCATTTAAGATGCCATTTGGGATCTATTTAAAGTGCTTTATTAAGAACAGTGCCCCCAAATAATGAAAATAATCACTCTGAATCTCTCTTTCCTGTGGTGGTGCTTTTTTATTTGATAAAAATGCATCTATGGATGGATGGAAAAATAAATAAATAAATAAATAAAATGAGCCTAAAGGTAATACATAAAATTCAACTTATGTGTAACTTAAATGATGTTTTCATCAAAGGTGAAATTAACCATCACATAGAAAACCCAAAACCAAGACAACTTAGATTATTTTTTTACAATGGTTAAAGGTCAGAATCAGTCTGAATGGACATTATTTTAGATACATAATGATCCATGTGCAAAGATTTTTTTTTTTTTTTTTTTTTTTTTTTTTGCCTGGCGTGAATTGATATTCAAAGCAGACTGTTAATTAGGCTATCCGCTTTCATTTGGGAGATGACCCTCAGAATGAATACTGAATACTGAAGCCATCATAACCTTTACCGGTGCTGCCATTTCAAATGGTATCTTTAAAAGCAGCATTTTTTTTTTCTTTTGGCACCATGGAGCGCAATTAGGGGGCCAAGCACTAACCCCACTCTACCTTTCAGCAAAGAGAGAGAGAGTAAGACAGCTCTGCACAAATCTGAAATCAAGCTGTTCTAACACATTACAGCGTAAAGCTCTTAAAACCCAAGGGAAGAGCCCTAAATCAGTTCACAAACATCTAACAAACATCAGTTCCAAACCAGGGCACTCATTCATCTATTGGAGAGAAAGAAAAGAAAAAAGAAAGAAAGAAGTGGATACCTTTACCATTGCTTTGAGCCAAATTAGGTGAGAATATACTTAGATGATAATATACTTTTTATTTTTTTTATTTACAAGGTGTTTATTTTTATTTTCCTTGCATGAGAATACTGAA
The DNA here is from genome assembly GCF_965113295.1 of Leuciscus leuciscus. Lineage (NCBI taxonomy): Eukaryota > Metazoa > Chordata > Actinopteri > Cypriniformes > Leuciscidae > Leuciscus > Leuciscus leuciscus. The sequence continues at coordinate 39,520,936 of NC_138727.1, read as the reverse complement.
TGTGAAACAATCATGCCAATAAAGTGCTTTGAAATTTAAATTGGAAGAAAGAGAGTGAGATTGAAAGAGAGATTATTCAACAAAAGATTCAAAATGGATATCTTGATTCAAAAATGGGGATATAATAATTAACTTAATGACCTTTTCCATCATTGTATACTAAAATGGATTCTTTCATCAATGCTGACTAAAGGCAAGGCATCTGACCAGAGAATTGCAAATCAGAGGCAACAGTTGAAACAGCAGAAACAGTTGTATTCAGCCTGAGTGTTATGAGATTGCTCAAAATTAATGACCATGTTGCCAAGCAACCGTCCTCCAGTTCCGCCTAGATGTTATTAATACACAGGCAGTGCAAGCTGGCTCACGTTAGATTGGCTAGTTCAATCAATATTCTTAAAATGAATGAAGAGGCAAGAAAATCTCCACGGAATTCAGAATCAGCAAACCTAACAGAACAAGACGCTATCTAAAGACATTTCCCTTTGTTCTACTAGTGCACAATGACAAGGCAATCATCTGTATGTGACTCTAACACAAGGGTGTCTCACAAAGACGGCCTTCAGGATTGTTAGAGGAAATAAAGTTTACTGGCTTTGCAACAGATGGTGCACCAATCATAGTCAGGAGAATGGCAGGTGTTAAGTAATTACAAGAGAAAGTTATTCTACAGCATGAATTTAGTAGCAAAAAAGCCTGAAAAAGAAAAATACATACGTATAATAAAAAATAATAATAATAAAATAAAATAAAAAAACGAAGAATGAAGAAAAAGGGGTTACACTTATTTCTAAACTATACTTTAGACATTCTACTAACTATAAGCAACTCTGCAACTACATGTCAACTAATTCTCATTAGAGTATTAGTACACTCACTGTTAGGTTAGGGTTAGGGTTAGTAGAATAAGTTGATGTGTAATAGCAAAGTTACTTATAGTTAGTAGAATGTCTGTTGTGAGGCTATCAAAATAGTGTTAGCAAATATTAAGAAGACAGTCTACTAATACTCTAAATGACTGGTAGTTGACGTAGTTGCAAAGTTACTTATAGTTAGTAAAATGTCTAAAGTGGACTTTTGAAATAAAGTGTTACCAAAAAAAGAACAGAAAAAATACACTTCATAGGATACACTTCATTTTAAGGTGACGTAGTTACATTGCACTTACTCAAATAAGTATACTGAGTAATATTACCTGCATGTACTTACTATAGAGTTAGGGTTTGGTTTAGGGTTAGTTGTAATTATGCATAATTGACTGTTACTACTATGGCAAGTACATGTAGTAACGTGTAACTACGTCCCCTTAAAATAAAGGGTTTTCCAAAATGTGTATTAAATATGAGGGAATAAATAGGAATAAATATATAACAAAACATATTGTTTAATTTCTAATTATAAGTGTAATTCTAATTCATTAAATCTAATTCAAATTTCAATTAAACATTGTGTAGGGTGTGGACGGATCACTTCAAATTATAACGTCTGAATTGAAAGGGAGACAATTCTTAACCAACCATGGTAAGGCCACAACTAAATTGTTACAGAATACCATTGCATTTGCTTCTTTTAGCTGAAATCAGAAGGAAACAGAAGTACCCAGAGGCAACTCAACGGATTTCCCCTCTTTGAAGTCTCTGTATGATTCTCATGGAAATGATGACATGGACAGGTAAAAAGGAAAAACACATGAGGACTAAAAAGTGAGTTTCAGAATTGTTTCAGACTTCTCACCAAACTATAATTCGCACTCATCTGCTTCTTTCCAGAGTTTGAGATGTACACAACTCCAAATAAAGTTTTCAACCCCACTTCGATACATTTGCAGCTATGAGGGTAAATATATTGCACCAGCATCTGGAGATAATATATATATATAATTTAGCTGTATTACTATTAGATAAGACGTGTCTGAAGGTTACAAACTTCAATGTTATTGTTACTTATTGGTTAACACAAATAATGACAGACAACACAGCTCCAAAAACAGATTGTTATAGCTGCAAAGAGCTTATTAACTTTTTTCCCGCCAGCATTTTTAAAGCGTTGTCTTGATCCGGAGATTCTTTACTCATTCAGAAAATAAGTAATAGCACCCCCAATAGGGCTGTGCCGGTAAACTTGACAACCGCACCACCGCGGTTGCTGAGTAGTACCGGCGGTAGTTCGCCTAAAAAAAATGTTTGTATATGAATGCTGTTTAACATTAATATTATGACACACAAAGCTTTGTTTACAAAATAAATAATAGGTTAGCAATTAAATGTAATATCGCAGCCATGGAAAAGTTTAAATTCATGACGAATGAGAGAGTTGTAGCCTACGTGAGCCCATAAACATAAGCTTTGTCGGCTTTGAATTCTGGTTTGCGATCTGGTCACCCGATTATTAGCGAATTTAAAAATATACCATTAGTTATTCTTATAGAAAGCTTGAATTATATACTTTTAAACAAAACAATTCAAAACGAAAATAAACCGACTATAGCATATGCTTGTGTATTCCGTATGAAGTGTGCATTTCTCTCTAGGCGCGTTCACTGCAAAGAGTGAGCATCGTCAACTTCATCTTTGCAGCCCGACACTGACACACACAAAAAAAAAAACTTTATTAATAAACAATTCAAATGTCTCCTTGCTATCTTTGACACGTTCATAATCATTACTTTTGCCAGTTCTTTGTGACAGCTGTTATGTGCGTTATTGGCAGCGTCACCCTCCGGTTACGCATCACCACTGCATCAGCACCAGAACATGGAGATTTTATTTTAGAGAATGATCGCACAACAGACATTAGAACATTAGATATTCTATAATTAAATCAACTAATCGAATATTCAAAAATCGTGACTCATCCCTGCATGGAATGAATCTTTTTTCTTTTCCCATATCTTCACTCGCGTCTCACCCAAAGACGCGTTATAAACGTTTCTTCCTTTGTTCGCTTTTAGGTCGATTATTTTCGTATTCTTTACTGTGTTAAAGTAGAAAAAACGCTGTAGGACAGATAGCCTACATTTTTACTTATAAGTCAAATTCTTTTTAACACAGTTTGTGCTTGTTAGACATGATAATTGGTAAGAAGCGTCACGTTCATTTTGTAAAGCGCGTTTCACAACCGCGGGTGATTTTAGTTTGGCTTTCTCTGGCAGCGCGCAAACAGCCTAAATGCCTTGCCCTTGTAGAAGATAAAATTCGCTCTTCATACCTTTTACAAGTAGAAAACATGATGGTCTCGAAAAGATCGATGGTCTCTTTCCTGCTTGTGTCCCACATCCCTCTCAATGCGCAGAGCGGTAGGCAATATCACGCGCCTTTGTGTGGAAATATTAACCGAAATTTTTTCTTAATGTTTTTTTTTTTTTAAATAGATTCAACTTGATTATATTATGTAAGTTACCAGTATTTACTGATATTTATTTCAATATGCTTTACAGGCTTTAGTTTGTTGTTTCTTTGTTTTTGTTTAATTTATTTATTTCAAAACACCCCCCACCCAACAACCGCAACACCGCCGGTATTTGGGTCCATTACTACCGCGGTGGTAAAAAACTGCCACCGTCACAGCCCTAACCCCCAACCAAAAAAAGTCTGTCAATGGCGGGGAAACGTTGTCTCAGAAATGACAGGAAATTCTGTCAATGGCAGGGACAGAGTTAACAAAGTGTTTATGCGTGCAATGGTTTAACAACAACAATACTTAGAATTTTGTCACATGAAATTCCATTTTTTTTATTTATTTTTTTTTATTAAAATTGGCTGGATAAACATAATCTAGCACAATATATGGGATCTGGACATCTGAGACCACTGAAATGCTTGTATTTTGCTTCTTTTTTTTTTTTTTTTTTACCATTTAATTAATAATTTAAAGCATGTAATGCATAAATTAATGGATACAAATGCATTTCACCTCAACACAGAACTGTTGATTTGTTGTTGCCTTCTTGCTCCCTGTTTGGACATTAGAGGTAACATGTTTTGTCACTCCTTATGTGTTTGTCAGTCAAGTTATAAACAGCATTATTTCATATTAAGGGGAGAAATTGCTTCGATCAAGAGTAGGAGACAAGCATGCCCCAGAAGAATGCTTTAAAGACCATTTTCCACACTGAATGCAGCTATCAAACCCACACCACTTAAATGCCAATTTAAATAGTATTACACACCATATTACAATGGTCTTCTGGGAAACTGAGAACACTGAGGAACAATGGACAGATATCAAGGCTCAAGTAACCATTTATTCACAGCAAACCAGATATATACACACCTTATACACTGAAACCCATCATGGCCTTGAACGAGTAATCGACATCTTGCAACACAGCAGGAAATGCATAGAGTCAAAGTCAAACTTGATGAGCATGCTGGCTCACAGAAGACTCACCGTGAGCATATACATATGCTTTTCACGTCACTCTCAAACATTTTACTAGATGGAAGACAGGCAGAAAGAATGAAGATGTAATTGGCCTGTCTCAAATACTTTTTCACTTGTGGTCTCAGACTTTTGGGTGCCACTACACATACGGTACATTTGGCATTGGTTTGTGTGCAGGCATTCACTCATCGTACACTGTATTTACTTTGGAGAATGAGATTGGGAGGAAATTGAGGCTACGGCATCAGATCAACAGAAACTGCCTTTCAAAAGCCATCAAAGGCATGATGCTTGAAATAAAATGCAATTTCATATTACTGAATATTTTCACTCTGAATCTTTGATATTTTAATATATTGAATTCTTAGTGTACGCCAGCAACTCCAAAAATATATATCTAAATTATTCAGTTTTATAAATTTCTAATAGTTGAAAAATATGGTAGCTTGTATTCAGAAATGGAAAAGATAAGCATATACAGATTTTCATATTGAATCCAGTCAGATGAATTTAAATAAGTTCTCAATGTCTCATCGATTGTCCTTTTCAAAATTTAAAGGAAAGAGCAAACAAGCTTGGATCCAATCTAACTCTCACCTTCCCAAGGCATCCCATAGAGAAGTACATTTCACACCTTTCAGGTACACAAATCACAGTTAGACTCCTGTGAAATACATGATACCTTGGAAAGACGGCTGATATAAGCATAGCAGAGGAACAGCCAACTGGACCTCTTCCAACTTATTTTTTTAGTTCTCATGCCAACATCAGTTGCATTTATTAAATAAATAACTGATCAGCTAGCATAGAAATCTAGCTGACATTTATTTTGCAGCCAGGGTAGTCTAGCAACTCTCCGTTGACTTTCGAGCTGTAAAAACCTGAATTGGGTCAGGCCAATCACATCGTGTATAGAGTAGGCGGGGCGGGCTTAACATAATAACGGCAGAGTTGCGACAGTTCCCTGCTACTTGAAAACAAAGAATGGCTGCTGCTGCTGGCGAACAGTCTTTCGAATCGGCTTTGGTCGCGACTCTGGAGGACTTGGAGTTAAGTTTTTCTTTGAGAAAAGAGCAAAGAACGGCACTTAAGTCATTCTTAAAAAAGGAAGATGTGTTCGTAGTTTTGCCGGCCAGATTCAAAAGTTGACGTTAGCTCCGCTGTTGGGAAAACGCTCTGGTTGGTTGAAGCGCTATCCTATTGCGTGCAGAGGGAATTTGAAAGACAGCCGTTTATCCCGCCCCTCGGATTGAGCCGTGTCTATGGTGAGTTGCCAGACCTAATATCTTGATGTAGGTCTGGCTTGCCAGGCTACTGATCAGCTACTCAACCATGTGACTTTATCAGGTGTATCTGGTCGGTGTTGAAAAATAATTTTTAATTTTATGTAAAATGCGATATCCACCATGTTATTCTGTCATGTTTTCTCCCTTTCTTTCCACACCGCGACAAATGCCAGTCTCCCTTCTCTGCAGAATGCGATACATCCGCTCAACCAATCACAGCGCACCATCCCACGCATTGTAAACAGTAACGGCGGTGCTTTGAATACACCCGGCATCCTAGTTTTCCTTATCTACTTTGTACTTTGTGATCAACAAACAAACACATTTTTTTATTTTTTTTATTTTGACGCCATTGATTAACCTGTGGTGGTTTCTGCGGTGGGGAAGAAACGTAAGCCATCGAAATCGAATCATTTACGTGAGGAGATTAAGAAGATGAGGCACTCGGGAGGAGGAAAAATGCCGGCTGTTGCTTGTTCTCACACGACAGCATCAAACTTCTGCCAAAAGTTAAATTTGAAATCCGAAATTAAATTCAGCCAAAAAATATACGTACGTATTCCGTACTTGACTGATTGATGGATGGATGGATGGATGGATGGATGGATGAATGGATCGATTTTGTACACACTATGAAGTCAAAGCAGTCCAATGTTGTTTTGGATCCCATTGACTTACAGAGTCTGGACAAACACAGTTGAAACATTCTTCAAATATGTCCTTTTTTTTTGTCTGCAGAAGTCATAAAGTGTAGGAACAACACCAGGATGAGTACATGATGACATGATTTTCATTTCTGGCTGAACCATCTCTTTTATTAGATTTGTTTAAACTTACATTTGAAGATTGAATTTCAGATTCAAATTTCTGTTCACTTTGATCTGGTGCCAAAAGAGAGTGTTAGATGGAGGCTGCTTACGTCTGCAAAGCCCAGCCCAAGATGCTGCAGCATCGTTACTCAACCCCCTATTGCTTTCAGAGCCAAATGCTAATGTGTCATTTACCTATCACTAGGAGGGAAGGTTTATCTGGGCCCCAAGTAAAGCCATCCGCTTCTTTAAAATCTGTGAAGTGGAGGCATAACTACACAATGCTACTCACAGTGTAGCATTAATTCAACTGTTAATTCAACTGTTAAAACCATATATATGTTTGGCTTTTATAAGTTACCATATCATCTTTGCATACTTTTAATTTGAAAATGCAGCTACATGTTAAGATCAACAAACACATAGCCCTTGGGCCAAATGTTAATTAGACAGGAGCAGTGTGCACCCGATGGAAAGCAAATGCTCATGAGCACATTGACACGCAAGCCTGTAGCATTCTACTAGTATGGTATCTTCTTACAGAGAACAGTTCAATAACACTCTCTTGGCTGCTGGTGGCATCTGACATCTGAACCTCAACTCATGGAATCAAATCAAAGTTTAGCTTTCAGTCCATGTCTAGCAGCTTTAAAGCCTTGTATATGCAAGTGTAATTAAACTGTAATATATATATATATATATTTATTTTTTTTTATATTTTTTTATATATATATTAGGGGTGGGAATCTCTAGGCACCGATTCGATTACGATTCAGAGGGTAACGATTATTACGATTCAGAGGGTAACGATGCATCTTTTTTTTCTGCGACTACTTGGTACTTTTAAAGCAAAGTATTTATGATGACCCATAATGCATTTACTTCCAATACTTTCTATATTATATTTATTAATAAAACAAATGGAAGTGATTTGGCAAGTCAACTGTAAGGTTACATTTGCCAGCATATGTCCCAACATTGCAAAGAACCAACAGGAAAATAAATGTGTGCCTGTACTAGCAGCGTACTTGTAGTAAATGATTACAAACTTCAGCATATTCTGAATCTTTAGCATTTAATAATATACTTCTAACCAACATCCTCCTGTTCTTTCCAATGAGCAATATAATCCTTCCTTCAGACAAAAACAAACAAACAAAAAACAGTTTTCGTTCAAAAATATAGAATGATGTACCATCAGCTCTCATACAAACATAATGCTTGTGGACTTACACATATTCTGAATAATTAGTAACATACAAAGTCGCTTTTATAAACAACAAAATAATACAGAGTTATAACTTGAAATGCTTGCTGTATACCACAATAAAAAAAACAGCTTATACAAAAAAAGTGAATGAACATCTGCAGAGAGCACAGTCAAAATGTAACTTTTTGTGTATGTAACGAAGAGGGTGCCGTTCGAATTTGGCACTCAACCATCATGCGTCTCTGTTATGTGCGTGTCTCTGTTATGTGCACGCCACAGACTGTCCGCGCACTGCACGTCCGCTTTAGAGTTCCGCCTTTTGCGTTCCGTCAATATTACGTTATTAGATTTTTTTTGTTCTTTTTTATTTTATTTTTGACATTTGTGAATTAATTCAGAATCGTCCACATCCGCATCGCGATGCATCTAAGAAACCCCCCCCCCCCCCAAAAAAAAGAATGATTTTATTCAAGAATTTCTTATCTTCGATGTCAGATGTCCTATGCGAATGGTGGTCTTTACTACCTTTCTGGGCCTTGAAAGTTGCAATGATGTAGCTCTTGTGTTTGTTTGTTTTTTGTTTTTTTTGTGTTCCGAAGATGAAAGCAGGTCTTACGAGTTTGGAATAACATGAGGGTGAGAAATTAATGACAGAATTTTCATTTTTGAAAACTAACTCTAACATCTGGTAACACTTTATTTTGATGGTCCCTCAACATACATTCTAATGACTATAAGTAACTCTGCAAATACACGTTGACTTATTCTACTACCACAAACCCAAACACTTAACCTAACAGTCTACTAATACTCTAATGTGAGTTAGTTGGCATGTAGAAAGATTGCAAAGATTTGTGATGCAGCAGGTTTTTTTCTTCTTCATCATCTTACTGTCAGATGAATGAGTTGAAATAAATACTAGCCAGACGCAATTGCTGGCCAGCTCTGTGTTAGCATCCACTCAAACACCAGAGAGAGAGAGAGAGAGAGAGAGAGAGAGAGAGAGAGAGAGAGAGAGAGAGAGAGAGAGAGAGAGAGAGAGAGAGAGAGAGAGAGAGAGAGAGAGAGAGATGCTAAGTTTACTCTACATAATAGGAAGTCAGATCATAATTAAGATCCGTTCAGCTGCAGAGCTGTAATTCATAGGGCTGTGTAAAGCATTGCCGTGAGGTGCAGAATAGTGAGAATATTGTGATTTCAACATTGAGAGCAAAATCGATGGAGGTGACGATAGTTTCACCCTTCTGCTTAAAGCATAACTGTCACAGAGCAGCTGTTTGAGGAGGCAAAGCACAACAGCACCTTCATTGTCTTGTGTGTTTTATCAGACGTAATCACTGATTTCATAAGAGCGAGTCTTCCAATGCATGAGTTGAAGTCCTGCGATGAAAAGATGATTTTAATAAGGGTATTTAGGTGTAATTATACCCCAGCTCTGACTTGATGAGTGTGAGTGGGTAAGGGACAACTGTGCAGAGTGTGTGTGGGTTTGTAAGACAGATCGCACAATGAATACTTCCCATCATCGGCTACATCTGTAATCACTACATGATGGGCAAATGTCAATAGGTACATATGATGATTTAGACATAACTGACTTTCGGAAAATCTTTGTAAAGTGAGTTTAAATCTTGTAGATGATGCAAAAGTTGATGCATTTTATTTTATTTTATTTTTTAGGATTTTTATATTTTCATTGACAGGTGCACTACTGGTTGAACACAACAAAAGTTTGGGGTGGATATTTTTATATATTTTTTTCACAAGGATGCTTTGAATTGATCATAAGTGACAGTAAATATATTTATAATGGGAAAATCATATATATTTTTTTTTTTTAACAAATAAATGCTGTTCTTTTGAACTTTCTATTATAATCCTAAAAAAAGTATAATGAAATCAAAATCAAAAAGCACAACTTTCACTGAGGATCATACACTGAAGTGAAATAAATTAAAATGTTATTAAAAAGTTTTTGAAATTGTAATAATAATTCAAAATTGTATTGTATGTTTACTTTTACTGTATTTTTGATAAATGCAGCTATAGTGAGCAGACTTTTGAATGGTAGTGTGTAATGGAGATGGGACAGAAAAATAAAATAACACGGAAGAAAGGGGGACAGTTATTATTTCATTACTGAGATTTTTATAGAATAGTAACTTGCAAATATTTGCAAACTAATTACAGTATGTAGTTCTTTGTATTTAAAGTAAAAAATAAAGTAAATCCTGGCTTGTTTGGCTTGCGATTGCATACAAAAAATTACTAAACAAAAATCAAATAAAGTTTGTATTTTATACTGCAAACAAATGCAGTAGATTCAGCATCTGTCCAGCAAATAATGTTTACTAGACTAACGCTAAGCTATAGCCTGACGTCGTCATACTCAGATTCTAGTCTGAATGTGAGTCTGATACTGCTCCATTGGGCTGTGATTATGGGGCGTGTTTCAACTGAACCAGGAAAGAAAATGCCTCTGCACTCAATTAGATAGACCTACAACCAATCAGAGCAACGGAGTAAGTGACGTATGTTCTTCATTCATCTTTCCGATCAACAAATGCCTCGATCGCGGTTCTCTGTTCCTCTTTTAAAATGAATGCGCTGTCGATATCTTCTATAACAGACGTGATGGCGGAATCTACACATCTCAGTTCTCCAGCGACAGTCGTCTTTGTTGTAAACGAATCCCGCCCTGACAATTTGATTGGTCCAAACAGCTCTGGTTCGAGCATAGTTGCTCCACAACGGATCAAGTCCAGACCGAACTTCCGAAGCAAAAGTTTTGTGGGCGGGGCTAAGTTCGGCTGGCATCCAGGCTAGCTAAGCTACAAAATAGATTACCACTTTCGTAATGCATCAAATCAACAACGGCATCAATCTGCTTTGACTGTACAAAAAATACAGGAGGACAGCGTACCTGGAAAATACATTTACATCTGTCCTTTTGAGCTAAAGTCTCCTGAGCATCGAGGAGTTTGCAAACAAATTAAATGTGACTGGTTGATGGATGTGTTCATTTTTGATGGTCCCCTGAAAAGACAGGACACTTACCGGGGATCATAATGTGGTGTAATGCAGACGTTTAAAAATAGACATGGCTTGATGCATGGAGGCGGGGAGGGGCCGCGCTACGAAATCTGAGGCCGGAGAAAAGGAGGAGGAGAAGGAAGAGTTATTAGGCCAACACAAAACTGATTGTCTATTCCTGCTGCTGAGCGGAGCACATAGCAGCCATGCAGTCTGAGGAAGCATGAACTGAATGGCAAGTGGGTGTTTAGGAAAGCGAGAGAGGGAGAGAGAGAGAGAAAGGGAGGGAGGTCAATGAGAATGAGTGTACGGGGAAACAAAGACCTACACTAATGAATGAGAAAGGTTAAGAGGGATGAGAAATAAGTAGTCTGCGAATGTGTTCTGAGATTGTGGTGGAAGGCCCGAAAAAAACTATTTGTCAGAAACAACGGGAGACTATTTTTGGCACACAGGGCTTGGTGAACCAGGTCAGTGACACGAGCAACACATTGAGAAAACAAGGCAACAATTTTCTCTCTGTCTTTAACACACTCCAGTGGAAACACAATTCCCATATTGTCTGTCCTTCTGTGCGGGATTAGGATTAGTGAGTCCCACATCATATGTTGAACAGTATGTCAAAGATGGCTGGATTACCCTCTTTTCCAGTGTATTTTCAAAGGATGCAATTTGTGAAGTTTTATTGGATTATATCCTTACAATATCTGATGATATTCAAGAGATTTGGTTTGCAATGATTTTCTGATAGGTTTGTATATTGCATATTGTGTATATATATATATATATATATATATATATATATATATATATATATATATATATATATATATATATATATATATAAATACATTTTTGTGTTCATCTGAATTCAGAAAGTAATATACATCTGGAATGGCATGGCGGGTGAGTAAATGATGAGAGAATTTCATTAATTATGTACTTCACCACCAACAATAATACTATTTTTATGTACTTGCACTGTAAAAAGTGATCAGTTGACTTAACTTAAAAAAAAAAAAAAAAAATAGGAAAGCCTGTTGCCTTAAAATTATTAAGTAAATAAACATCATGCTTAATAAAAAATAAAAAAAATAAAATAAAAAAATGATAATAATGTGGAATTGTCAAGTTCACATAACTTAATTTGTTCAATTAAGAATTCAGTTTATTTACCCTAAAATTATTAAGTAAGTGAATTGAACACTTAGCTTTCATCTCTATCTGTCCACTGCTCTTTCTGTCTTACAAATATTCTTATGCCCATACACAACACTCATAACTCCTCTGGCTCCACTACCCTCACATTTGCATGTCTCTCATGTCTGGCGGATCCAACACTCCGATACCGTACGCAGCCTTGCATTTAAACGCACACAAATTCGGCCCGGCTCCGACGCCAGGACTCAAGGGGAGCCGCTGCATCCCTTTAAGGAACTGCTCTTAATACACGGACATAATCCCATTTCATCAGTTCATTCTCCCCTGACGCTTCCTCTCTCATTTCATTTTTTCTTCTGAGTTATGGATCAGGGTGATGGAGTGGGAACGATGCGGCTCAGAGGAGGAATTTCCACTCGAGCCCCTGAGGCTTGCAGGAAATATCAATTCCCACCACCGCATCAGACAAATCAGACAGGCTCCTTCTATTAGTTTACAGCTTGCGGCTCACCTTTTTTCTCCTCTCACTAACTTCATTTATCCTCTCCTTCTTTTTCTTCTCTTCCACAAACAACTGTAGGAAATGCACATTGCATTCAGACTGCACTACTTCACAGTGTTTGGAGGGGTAACTGACTAATAGTAGTGAGCTACTAACTTAACTGCATTAGTCAGCAGCTTCACTGTAGTTCTTCAACCCTACTTAAGATCACACATAAATACTGCTCTAAAAAAAAATAAAAAATTACAATAACTGTGTAATAACTAGGTACTAACCCTGAACCTACCCTTACAACTAACCTTAACCCATGTAGTTACATTGTATCGTTCAGTACTTTCTTAGGTAAGAATGCTGTAAGTAGACACTGTAAAATAATGTGCAACCAAAGTAATACAATTTTTCAATGTTTTGGGTCAGTAAGACTTTGTTTTGTTTAAATCAATACTTGTATTCAGCAATGATGCATTAAATTGATCAAAAGTGACAGTAAAGACATTTAAAATGTTATTTCACAAAAATGCAGTACTTCTGAAACATCTATTCATTAAAAAAACCTTGAAAAATATGTAAAATATTACCGACCCCAGCTACATTTTGGAAGGTAGTTTATATAGTGTGTGTAAAAATTACATATTGCATATAATTACACACAAATCTTGTTTATTATGATTTCCCACTATGCACTCATTTCATTAATTATTAGTAATAATTATTATTATAATTAAATGTAGGCTATTAGCATCATCATATTACATTGATAATCCAAAACTGTACACACAGTTATGGTAAATGCAATTTTCTTACATTTATTGTGCTGCACTGGTGAAATACAAATTTTCATTTACAGGTATAACATTAGATTTAAATTTGTCAATTATCCCGCCATAAAAACACAGTGCTTTTTGCTAATTAATGTGCAGCAGTTAATAAACAACAAAATCTTGTTTGTTTATTTTTCACCCCCATTTTGGGACTGACTAGGATAAGAGATTGTACTGGCATCGTATTGGCCCTGTCACTGTAATGGCATTCAATAAAAAATGCTTACAGACAGAGGTACACAAAACAAACAATGTATTTACTGTTATTTTACTAGTGTCTCTCGCTGGCAAGCGAAGGTGAGAGCGCCATTACACTGCAGCTGTGGTAAGTTCATGCTCGTGTCTCATGAACCTGTGTCAGCACAACGGTGTAAATCACACTTGCTTTAGTGATAGATGACACCCACTAGGGCGCCAGACAGGACCGGCTTGCAGTCTGTAATGGAGCACAACACTCAGCTCAAACTCAAACTACAGAAAAGAGGGAGGTTGAAAGAGGATTGCTGCGTAAACAGAACATTATTCTGATTTCCAAAAACTCAATGAACAATGCTACACCTGAATGCCAGCCTTTAACAAAATCGTAGGGTTGAGTCTATATATATATAGGTCTTGATTCAACTCTAGTGGTGAAACATCTTTGGATAAATATGGAACATTAAGCCTTACTAACATTAAAGATCAGCCGACAAATATTTTACAGAACACAGAAGTGTTTCATTTTCACAGACAAATTCACACATGCTTTCCAAAACATTGGTTTGACTGAAAACACAATTATTTGCTTGAAAGATTGAAACACTAAGACCTTAGATGTTCAAAAGCAGGGATAACAGAGACATATGGAAAGAAAGAAGGAAGAAAGAAAGGGAAGAAAAGCAAATAATCACCTAAGCAAACAAAGAGTCATGAATTGTCTGCTCCTGAAAACACTCGCACACAGCTGAGACTTTTGACACTGTACATCCTTGTTGTAATGCAGAGGCAACATGGTTCTGTTTTGTTCTGTAAAAAACCTTGAAAATGACCATTCTTTGCTTTAGACATCTCTGAATGAACACTAGTCCTTGTACCTCAAAAAAGTTGTGCAGACTAGCAAAACATAAATTCATATATGAGCCTTTCATATTTCATCTATATGGGGGTGAAAGTTTCTGAAGAGCTGAATATTACAGTTGAGTTGTCCCGGGAGACTCTGAAAATGGGAATTAGACATTACAAGCACATTCCATTCATTACGCTCAAAAGGATGTGCACTCGCCATTCTGATGAGACTTTTATTCAAGAAGAAATGGAAAGATTGTTCAAAAGTTTTTGTTTTTTTTGTAGATGAATGCTTTTTGGCTATTTTTTTTCTTTTCAATGCTCCCTGGAAACAGACAACTAAATAAATAATTATGAAATAATTAATTATTGTCCAATTAATCCTACAGTTTCTTGCCCACAACATCAGAGGCAACATATAATGCTAATGGTCATCAGAACCATTGAGAGGCTGGATGGCATCATGCATTTGTGGCATTTAAGCATCTATACTAACACGTTACACTACATATGTAAACAGCAAACACTCCGTAGCAGAATCAGCACTGCACAAAAAAACAAGAAAAATAAAATAAAACACTGAACTCTGATTCACTGAAGAAAAAAAAAGAAAAGAAAAAAAAAAAGGAAAAAGAAACCTTGAAAATACAGTGAAATTGCACTGTAGTCTATCGATCAACCCAATCTTTTCCAGTGCAGGCAAAAAAAAAAAGTGTGGATGACCAAATCCAATGAACAAAAGTTACTCGAAAAAGAATAAACACAATTTAATTTCCACCACATCATATTATCAAATAAAATATAAAATATTAGACATGATGAATATGACATTGTGGTGGAAAAACTGAACACACACACATTTTTGAATGTCTGTATTTATTTGAACAAAAATATAGTATAAAAAAAAAAGAAAAAAAAAGTATGCTTACAATTTAAAATAACTGATTTCTAATACATTTCATTTTAAAATGAAATGTATTCCTGTGATGACAAAGCTGTATTTTTAGCACACATAATTCCATTATTTAATGAACAGAAAGTTCAAAATGAACATAAGGTTCAAGGCGTTTATTTGAAATATATATTTTTTGTAACATTATACATTTCTTTACTGCCTCTTTTGATTAATTTGATGCATCTCTGCTGAATAAAAGTATTTAAGGCCAACATAGCCAAACTTGCTCATAGTTAAAGCAGGACCCAATCTCACCACTACACTTCTCCAAGCTGAAGTTGTGCAGACACCGGATATGCAAAACAGGCCGAATACTGCAGGCCAGAGGACTAGACTGAGCTGGAGAGAGAGTCAGTGCCCACACAGGATCCAAACATGTCTTCATGGAGACGCACGAGCACCGGGAACATTAGTGTGCCAATGCAGCAGCTGGAGGAGAGTCTCACAGCAGTCACAGCTGCCAAGTGTGGACAGCCTCAGAAATACCAGCGGCCCCCGGGATCTCCACTTTCTGGACCCTTAACAACTACTAATAGGTGATTGGCTTGAAAATGCACAGCTCATCACATGCTGCCATATGAACTGAGCACAAACATGAGAGAAGTAGCAAGTCTGGAAAGTTTTGAAATGACGGAAGGAAAGTGTCTGGCAGGTGTTAAGATGTGACGGTAGTCCAGTAGAGATTTTGCTATACTGTTTATACTGCGGTATATCTGTGACACTACATAAAAAAATCTAGTGTATTTTCCGAACAATATGTCCCAACTAACTATAAGTCGCACCAGGTCAAAATTGCATTGGTGAGAGGGGGAAAAAAATTCACATTTATTATTACATTCAGAAATAGTATACATTTTTTTTAAAGGGGTGGTATAATGCCCCTTTTTACAATATGTCTCTGTTGTCCCCAGAGTGTGTATGTGAAGTTTTAGCAGAAAATACCCCACAGATATTTTTTACAGCATGTTAAAATTGTCCCTTTTTGAGGGCAAGTAAAAAAAGTCCCTTTAAATGCAAATGAACTGCTGCTCCCGGCACAGAGGTGTGTGTGTGTGTGTGTGTGTGTGTGTGTGTGTGTGTGTGTGTGTGTTAGCAGCTCCAATTACCTCACACAGACAAGCACTAAAATGTTAGAAACTGTTCTGCCTTTTATGTTTAAACTGGAGTCAGACAATGATGGAGAGACTCAAGAAGAAGTGACAACTAGGGGTGTAACAATACATCGATATGGATCGATGCATCGATTCCACACGTAAAATATCGATATACACCTTTATTTTGACACTCTCCACATTCTCACGTAACACCCTTTTGCCAAAGCGCACATTTTCGTTTACTCACCAACCATACTGTCTTCCGGTGTGTCTTTATAACGTTAATCTCCTCATCTGAAATAGACGCCTGACAAGACTGACTGAACCCTAAACAAGTTTTGTCACAAAAGCCGGTAGTGTCCGCTGTCAAGGCATCGCAAGTTCATGTTTTACAGCAGAAACAGACAAGCAGTCGCACCCTTGTTGGTGAACACAACACGATAAGTCTGTTTTAGCGACTCAGCATGCAGTATTCATGTCAGATGTCACTTCGAAAAGACGCACTAGCTAAGAGGAGGTTCGTCAAAAGCTGACTAAAAGTGATCGAGGATGGATAATTTCAACGAACTTGTTAAACCCAATGATATCTTCTTCGGGGCGTAAAAGGAAAATAAAAGCTGAAACATTTTCACGGAACCTTACTAAAGCAGCTCGTTTAGTGGTGAGGGAAAAGCTCACTGTATTGCGTGTACGTTAAATACAACAACAAAGTTTTTCAGGCGTCTATGTCAGCTGAGGAGATTAACGTTACAAAGATTTACCGAGTGTTGTATTATTTTTCATAGCAATTACTTGGTTTTGTTTGACTCAGAAAGATGAAATGTGAATGTATCTGCTCTTCTAAAAAAATAAAATAAAAAAAATAACATATTAAAGCATACTTTCAATTAAAGGTGCATTAAGCAAGATTCTGAGTTTTTGCAGAACTATGTCACCTCTGGCGGCAAGTGAAACTGCAGCCAGAGATGTGCACGCTCACGGACCACACGCACACGCACGCTTGCACGAGCACGAGCTGTTCATAACCAAAGGAGCATCAGCCGCAAATCTTTTGTTTACAATCATAATGTCTTCAGAGGTAATAAAGTTATAAATCTGCAAGTCATTTTAAATATGTGAAAGGAAAGGCAATTGAGTAAATTACACACTTATGTGTGAGGGAAAAACGGGGGTAGTAGAAAACTTCGTTTTTTATTTCCATCTATCTCCATGTTGAACTGTGTTATGTGTTTACTGTATCCACTTATGATTGTATTATTATGGAAACACGTACATGAACAATATAAGTTGTTACTTTGTAAAAGCTCAAAGCACAGTCGGTCAAAAAAGTACACTCAATTGTCTCAAGGTAATAAACAATTAAATGGCACTATGACGTTACCATAAAAGCCAAACAGGCTAATCCGCCGAAGATTTGCGGGGGTTTAGCCTGTTTTATTGATCTGCTAAGTAGCATATTCCAATAGCAATACATCCTAATTAAGCAGTAATTTGCTCAAAATTTGTGTCTAATTATCTAACTTATATATCAGCATTTTATATTACACTCAAGATATTTGAACTGTTTTAATCGAATAGCAAATCATTAAAATACATGTAGTGCAGATTTATTTAGTAGATATTTTGCCAGGGACAATACACACTGATGAACATTTATGTGAAATGTGTCAATACTTTTCAACTGCTGTCCCTGGGCAAGGTCACAGTAGTTCATACATTTATAAGACAAAAAAAGGGTAACTATACACAACATCTATACACTTCCCTATGTTTACTCTCGTCTTATTCCGACGCCTGTCTGAGTCCAATTTTGCCCTTTTGGTTGCACTAGAGACAAGTTTTCTTTTTTTTTATCTTGCGTGGAGTCTGCGTTGGTGTTTGAAATGAACTACAAGCAGGTCTCTTACAATCCATCTTCTACGGAGAATGCCGGCGAATACACAAACCTACCAGACATACTATGTGAGCGTGCCGTGAACGCGCATGACGTCACGCCCAGTCTAAAATTCCGGCCCAAATCCCTCTTATTTATTTTACTTTACAGGATTATAGAGACAATCTCAGTGATCAGAGAAGGGCTCATTCAGCCCATCAGGCAATTGTTTAAGCATGTATGGGTTAGAAAACGGGTATTTTTAACATGAAAAGTTGCTTAATGCACCTGTATGTGGATATTATTGTGGAATGCACAATAATAATAAAAAACATGATTTATGAAAATGAACAAGAACAGAGTACTTGCAAATGACCTCTTCTGTTGTAAATGTCCCAATTGGGAGAGGGTGTGCAATTTTCAAATAGTTTAATTAAACTTTCATGTTATATATTTTGGTTGCATTTGTGAGTTAATAAAAATGTAACTGGTTGTGTGAACATAATATCTAAATATCGATTAATCGATCGATATAGCCCTGAATCGGATCGAATCGTAATCGTATCGCAGAATTTTTTGAGCTATCGGCAAATATCGTATCGTTGGCTGAGAGAATCGATATTGTATCATATCGTGATGAACTGTCCGATTTACACCCCTAGTGATAACATAGAATAGAATGCAACAGGACGTTTGCAACAGAATGCAAAAGGACATTTCTGAATGGTTAGTTGATTAATTTATGTTGCTGTTCCGGAGTTAACTATCTTCAAGTCATTGATCAGCGTATCCTGTCATGATAATCTATAAATCGCTTGTGTGGGAACTATTGTAAGATGCCTACAGAGTGACATGCTATTGCATTTGTGTTACGTACTGTATTGCATGTGAAAAGACGGATGCGACAGCTTGAGCAGACTCACAAATGTGCTCTACTACAACAACTCTTCCTCTTCTCAACATGGACTGCGTGTTCCCGGGGGCGGGGTTTATGTAAATTTTAGGGTTAGTTACGTCACTGTGGACAGAATGTCGTGTGGTCCCAACCAGCCATTTGTTGTTGGAAAAACGATTTCTTTAAAAGCAAATATCTCCCTTTGCCTTGAACTTTGAGTGTTGCAACGTTGCAGATGTTGTTTATGCTCAAACAGCAACATTACACACTAACTAAAGTTAGAAAAGTGAAATCATAATCAACCAACCCTTTAAATAAAATGAAACATTTACAAACAATATAAGCATGTATTTTAGTTCCCTGTCCTACACAACAAGTGTAGCACAGCAATTCGCATAGAAGTCACATTATATTTCGGAGGATAAAAATGAAAATTTGATTCTGCACAATATGGTAGTTATAAATCTATACAAGTTAAAGTGCCCAACCTGGAAGTGATCTCATCAATAACAGCTTAATGTGGACTTTTGAACTTCAACTGATTAAACAGAAAAGATGACAGGAACCAATGTAGAGGGCAGGTTCAAACTCCCAAAACCCCATTAGCACCACAGCTCAATTTGTGTGGAACACAAGTGCTATCCACTAACCCACGTCTCCATCAAGATTAAATAGTTTTGCTAAGTGGAGCTCAAGGTAGAGGCCTTGACAAGAACTTCAAGAGTCTTCTATCTCTCATTGAGAAGCAGACTCAAAAGGACTGAATCACGCCGCCGTCAAAAAGCAGAGCAATAATTGACTTTGATTTCCCTGTAAGAGAAAGCTGAGCGTCTACATTTCTAAAAAGACAGGAAGAAAGTAAATATTCATTAAAATGCTCTTCTTGTCAACATCTGAGAGAGGAGGAGAAAGGTTTTCGCTCTGACTGTGTGTGTTTCAAAGCACTGCAGTAAGAGGCATCCAGACCATTTCAGCCTCTGTCAGAAGAATGTGCACTTATTAACCGTGGCCTTCTGAAGAGTTGACGTAAACAAGAGAGACTCGCATAATGCATAAAATTTTGTATCTGGAACCTGTGAAGTCCAATGCCACTAACCAAATTAAGCCCTCTTGGAATAGGACTCGTTTTTTTATGAGGACATCAGGTAAATTTATGGGTAACACTTTATTTTGATAGTCCACTTTAGACATTCTACTAACTATAAGTAACTTTGCAACTACATGTAAACTTATCCTACTAACCTGAACTCTAACAGTAGCCCTAAACGAACAGTCTTCTACTATTCTAATGAGAGTAAGTTGACATGTAGTTGCAAAGTTACTTACTACAATGTCTAAAGTGAACTATCGAACTAAAGTGTAACTTATGAATGTTTCACTGACATTCTTTATGATTTTTAATCTCATCCGATATAAACATGTCTGTGTTCCTCCCACACACAACCTCTGAAAAAATTACAGAGCAAATTAGTGGTTTCCAGCTTACTATATCCTCTGAGATATTCCATCCCATCTGAATAGGAATGTCTGTGATTCTGTTAAATTATACTTTTAACAACGCTTCTTCTGAATTTTTTGTCGAAAACCTTAAGCAACATTTTTCGTTATGCTGCATAGTGAACATTCATTCTGAATTTGGAAATTTTTGCCAACTTTTTGCCTGGATAAAATAACGCACATCGCATATCAAATTTGGCAGAGAAATTACCCCCAAAAGATAATTTAAAGTCAGTATCATGTTAAATGAGAAAAGCATAACAAAATTGACATTTCAAAAAGTAGCTTTAGAAAAAAAAAAAAAAAAAGAAAAAAAAATTGATTCAACATAGAATTTATTAGGCTACACAATTATTAGTATTTTTTTTTATGAAATGATACAAAGCTGCTATAAAACTAAAACTGCCTGTAGGTGGCGGTAAATGTCTAAATGAGTAAGTCATTCGATTCGTTCAAACGGCTGATTGATTCAGGAATAAAGTAAATGGCTCTCTTTAAGAATGAGCCATTGAATCATTGGTTCACCCGACTGATTCGCTCAAAACGCAGATTAATTCAGAAATTAAACACCGCTCTGTGTAGCTCGGAGACATACAACAGTTCTGCTCTGGCTTTACAGGTAATATTTTCGTAGGCAAAATTAAGCAAAAGCTAAATTTACACAATTTCTTATTTATTGAACTGTTGTATAAAATCAAAATCACATTTGCACTCATGCTATTTGAGACAAAAACAACACTCATGTGACATGGTGCTCGTTACTCTTGATATTGCTGAACTATGCCATGATATAGGCCTAAATATGAGACAAAAACTCATACAGGGGCATTTTTGCCCTGATATCTTGAATTTTAGGAGTATTCTAACTGCATTCTATAGGCTCCATCACACAGTGAGTTGTTGCCCTGCATTATGTTAGCTTCAATCAACTGTATGAAATGTAAGATGAACAAGGTCTGGAGCGGGCGGGTGAGTTAAATGCGTTAATAAGTGTATTTATCCACCTTAACTTATTAATTAAATGAACACGTTAAATCGACAGCCCAACAACACATTTGAGATTGCTTTATTGTAACTCAATCATCACATATATAAGTAATATATATTAAAATAATGCTTTTTATGTGAAATTTACTCATAATCTGAAGGAAGGCATCATGATCAAAATGTGTTTGTTAAAATATCTGCTATGATGTATTTCATTGTTCTCAACTAATATCAGAGAAGCATGTCACATTTCCCAACAGCCTCTTGAAAGACGCCCACTGCATGTAAAACAACCGATGGTAAAACACTCTATATTTTCTTTTGTCTCAAGCACACATTCACAAAGCAGAATCGTGTCAAGCATCTATCCCTCTCGCTCGCTTCCACTCATGTTCTGTGACTCAATGTTGCTTTTAGATGTTGATTGACACACGTGTGCCCAACGTCACATGAAAACAGAGGCAGCGAGTGCAAGCCAAGCAAACCTCAGAGTTGGAGCAAATTATGCGCTGTGTGATGCTTTGGCCGTTGTGGACGGGTTGTGAGGGCATGAGAATGATCCACTCGACCTGAGCAGAGTGAGAGTGCATTGGGCCTGGTGCCTGAATTTGACTAGAAATAAAGCCCCGATGGTAACCATGACAACAGGTGAGATGATGACCAAAATAAATAAAAAACTGTCGCATACTAAGACTGTAGGTGGTTAAGATGGAGAAAGATAGTGTGTGAGTGTGTGTGTGTGTGTGTTTGTGTGTTTGTGTGTGTGTGTGTGTGTGTGTGTGTGTGTGTGTGTGTGTGTGTGTGTGTGTGTGTGTGTGTGTGTGTGTGTGTGTGTGTTGCTTGTAGGTTGCTGGCCATGGAATAGGAGAGGGGGTGTTAGCATTGCAGTAATTAAAGTGGCTGGCTTGCCCGAGATATGTTGCCTCCTACAATAAACCATCAAAACACCAATATGCCCATAAAGAAAGTTACATAATAAGTATAAAAGGATTAAAACTTATTAGAGCGCTGCACTGTTTGTTCACCTTGCACCATAAACAAGCACATAAATGGCAGTGTCTTATTATCCTAGCATGCGTGTTGTACTTCCTGCACATTGCACATTTTAAAAGCATTGAGCTGAGCTTCTATAGATACATTAAAGGGATACTTCACCTCTGGAAAGATGAATGTGTATTTAAAATGGGTCATTTATGTAGAAGAAATGTGAAATTATTTTTGAATTTGGAGCTTTCTAGACTGAGAAAAGGCAGAAAATGTATTTTTGGCTTATGTGGATGAAAGACAACAACTCCCATAATGCACTTGCTTCGCTGCCCTAGGAGGCCACTCCCAAGCCACGCCTACCGGTAAGAGAGCGCAGCAGTTAAACAACAAGGATTAGCTACTAGTGAGTCTCCCCGGGATTTCGAGATCGCCCAAAATGTCCGGGATTCGGCTTTTGCGTTCGACAGTCGCCATTCATTATGTTTACTGTGGCGAGCAGGACGAGACTGAGGGTCGCGGGAGAACAGCGCGAGGTCGGTGGCGTGATTACCGATGAGCAGCTTGCGCTGCAGGCAAAGATGCACCGGTCTCGTATCTCTCACGGAGGAGCGGGAATTTTCTTAGCAATGTTAAAACGCACATCAACCGATCACTTGTTTAGCGTTCATGTAAACACTACATTCAGATTCACCAATCAGAATGAATTCAGTTAGATTGAAACAAAGGTGTGCATGTAAACAATGAATGGCGTCCGCAGAAAGCAAAAGCTGAATCCCGGACATTTTGGATGATCTCGACGGCCGGACATGTCCGGGAAAAAGAGGATGGTAACCCCTACTACTCAGCTTTCTTCACAGAACAAGAGCCTGCTAGCTTAGCTTCCAAAGAAAGACGACTGTCACTGTGTACATTCTGTGAGTGAGATCCCACCCTCTATGGGCGGGTTGAGCACATGCGGAACGTGCTCCTCCTACTGGCTGTAGTCTTTAGCCTCTGGCCCAAAAATCCTCCGATGACGCAAAATGACGATTTTTGCGTCATCGGAGGATTTTTTCCAGACAAAAAATACATAAATCTCTCGTCTCAGGGGGATATGAGGGTAGAAAGCACGGTAATTCGAAAATACTACAGGTTTTCTAATACAAAGCTCAATGCTAAATCCTGAAGTATCCCTTTAAAGGGACAGACCCCCAAAAAGTATATGTCATTAATTACCCTCATGTCATTCCAAACCTGTAAGACTTTCTTTAACCTTCAAAACACAAATGAATAAATTTTTGATGAAATCTGAGAGATTTCCGTCCCTCCATCGACAGCTGCACAACTACCACTTTGATGCTTCAAAAAGTTCATAAAGAGATTGTAAAACTAATCCATTAGAATTGAGCGGTTTAGTCAAAATTGTCTAAAGAGACACAATCACTTTATTTGATGAACAGGTTGAATTTAGGCTTTTATTCTCATATGAACATTCATAAACTCACACATTAGCTGTGGTAAACGGAAGCTCAAGCATGTTCTCTTGACGTGCGATAACCAATGTGGTTCATTCAACCAATGAGGTGTGTTACACAGCACGTTTGAGCTTCCGTAAGAACCAGTGAGGTTCATTCTCATGTTACGCAGCACGTTTGAGCTTCAGCAAGAACCAATGAGGTTCATTCTCATGTTACGCAGCACGTTTGAGCTTCCGTAAGAACCAATGAGGTTCATTCTCATGTTACGCAGCACGTTTGAGCTTCAGCAAGGACCAATGAGATTCATTTTCATGTTACGCAGCACGTTTGAGCTTCAGCAAGGACCAATGAGATTCATTCTCATCACTGCATGAAAAGTGGGATTTTCGACAGTTACCGGCGCTGTAGATTGTCGTGGAAGTTCAGGTTTACGACTGCAAACGGCAATTTACAGGCAACACTGCAAACTGTCGGAAATTGTCGGAAATTGACGTGGGACTTGCTTGCCCCGTGACCCCCCTCCCTCTCATGCTTTAACATGTAAATGAGACTGCTGTGAGCTTTACAAATGCAAATGAGGGTAGCAGGGGGAGTTTTATCCCAGGTGACTAAAAGGTATTAACTTAATTCTAAAAAAAATACAATACAATACAATATTTATTTATAACGCACAATAAAAAACAGCCAAGGCTGACCAAAGTGCTGTACAGGGCAATAGATAAAATGCAGGGCAGAAACAGGACAAGAAAAAAATTTTTAAATAAAAAAAGGCAATAGTTGTATCATAGTCAAGGGGTATTAAAAGCAAGAGAAAATAAATAAGTTTTCAAGGATGTTTTGAAGATGGAAATTGAGGGAGCTAGTCTGATATAGAGGGGTAGACTGTTCCAAAGTTTTGGGCCTGCAGTCGCAAAAGTGCAGTCGCCTCGTTTTTTAAGTCTGGATCTGGGCACGATAAGAAGACAGTGATCACTGGATCTCAAAGTACGAGATGGAGTGTACGGGCAGAGGAGATTGGTCAGATATTGGGGGGCCGGTTTGTTAAGAGCTTTATACACAAATAGTAAAATTTTAAAATCAATCCTGAATGTGACAGGTAGCCAGTGGAGTTTGAATAGCGCTACCACTTTTGGAGCAATGCACAACATGTTGCAGAAATTTTCACTGCCCTTTTTGTGATAGCAGTATTATTAAACAGACAAAATGGGACAAATTGAATAACCACATTAAAATCCACTTTAAAAGGCTGTTGTTCATGAAGGAACATCTGGACTTACAGTGTACAGTGGCAATATATATTATTTTACATTTATCCATTTGTCAGACGCTTTTATCCAAAGATAGATGGTTTTCTGCATGATTTAGACAAAATATTAAATTATCTTCATTAATGTCTAAAGGTTACACAAACAATCCACACTGAAACTTAAGCTAACAAAACACAAACAATTATATATTCCTGTATTTTCTGTATTGTTTCTCACAGTAAACTGCCATGCAGGCTAGAATTGCGAAACATTATTGGATAAATCTTATAATTTAAATTTCTCTGGGCCAATCGGAATCTTAGCACTTTTTCTCTTGGCCAATCGGAATCTTAGCACTTGCGTCATAATCTTGAAGCGCAAAGCGTCAACAACAGCTGAGCTCGCCATTTGCCTGGCTACCGTGCGAGTCTAATGGAAACTCACGCATGAATTTTCCTGCATTGAACTTGTTTTAGCGCTGCCAAAGTGAATTTTTGTCCCGCTAAAGTCTTATTTGATCGGTGAGTAATGTAGATGAACGGCTGCGTTTGTGACAGGGCGCATGTTTTAACTAAAAGAACGACCAGAGAGAGAGAGAGAGCCGGTCGCGCGCGCGCACTCTCTGTGTAAACAACTTCTCGTTAGCTTTTGGCGCTTTTTTTGTTTTGTTTTTAAAGTTAGCTTGCTGCTCATGGTTCATGTTCAGTTTCCATGTTATTTTAGCTGTACACGAGAGAATATGTCAATTTGGGAAACTAAACTGCACGTAAACCGATAGCAGCATGGCATAGAGTTCTGAGTCTGACTGGCTAACTTAGCTCTTTGCTAACTAAGTTAGCTTGTCCATATAACGTTAGCAGCTTGCTACGGGGTTCACAGATGATGCAAGGTGGGTTTAAAGGTGAATTGTCTCATTTATAAATGTGCGTCGTGAATGTGACACCTAACGTAACAACGTAACCAGGCAGAGGAGAAGGACGATGAGGTGATTAGATCTAACGTTAACTTAACGTTACGAGGAAGCACACACACACACAAAAAAAAGAAATCGGAGGGTTCTGTTAGAAATGGTATTCTCATTTTCAGATATTTTATACATTTGAAATATAAAATCGGTTGATACAAATTGGGCCTGAAATTTTATACAAATGATTTTTATTTTGCAGTATTATTGGATTCGGATGAGAATATCAGGGGTAATCGTTTTCTCTTAATTTATAATTGCAGTTTAAAAAATTAAATTCTTTAACTTTATATATTTTATTTTACATTACGTCTGTATAAGCGTCAAGATATAACGTTACCCCCTTCAATAATGTACGAAGGAAGCTGCAGCCCATTGAGGACACCAGCATGTTGCACAATACTGATGACAACTTAAACATAATATTGTGTTGTGTACAACATAAGTCACAGGCTTATTCATGTGTTTTATCTAATAAAGATTGTGCCATGTCTAGCCAAGTGGAGCGTCCTGGCAGTGAAATGTCCACTCCTGGTAAGTACTTTTCCCCCTGCACAAAACATTGCTCTGCACAAAACATTGCTCTGCACAAAGTCACACTCCATTCAAGACAAGTAGTTTTTTACTGCTTGTGAATAATCTATTTTAAAGGCACAATATGGGATTTTTTCTCCACAAGGGGTCGCTAACCTATTTACAATAACAAATTGATGACGCAACATTTGCTATGAATTATGGATTTTGTCGTCAACGTCAAGCCGACCGATCTAATAATGTATATGGATTACTGAATACATCGATGCTTTTATCATGACTGTGATATGAAGCAGTTCGGGATTGCTAAGAGACAGCTATCAGCTCCAAACGCGATGCGAGGCCCGCGGATATAAAAGGAATATGGACATTTCATTCTACCGAACTACACGCAGAATTACTACTCACAGGTCAGTTTATTAGACAAATTAAACTTGAGAGGTAACGCAGCGCTGTTTCACTTGCTCTAACATTACACTATCACTCTAAACTGCATTTGAATGTGTTGAAATGTATGTGTTAACGTCAGTTTGTCTGTATGAGACTAGCAGTAAGCTAGCTAGATCAACATTAGAATAACATACAGATCCTATTCTAACATTTTATCATTGTTGAACTATATAACCTTGATTAGTTTTATGTAAATGTGCTCACCTGTTTAATAAAGTACATGTAGGAGTTGTCGAAGTCTCGGACGTGGAGCTCTCGTTTATATAGTGTCCATGGGAGCTCTCGACATCTCGAAAACACCGCGCTGATATTGATTCTCGGTTTAGTTCTCCTTTTTTATCCAAAGTCTGCTTGCCATGGTCCATAATGTTTGAACGAAACAACAACAGCGTGCAAATAGACATTGCGAACTACACAGTTGTCCGCGTCAGTTTGGTTACTATCAGAGGGCTCTGGTTCATAGCTCTGGTTGCCATGGCAGCA
The DNA here is from genome assembly GCF_965113295.1 of Leuciscus leuciscus. Lineage (NCBI taxonomy): Eukaryota > Metazoa > Chordata > Actinopteri > Cypriniformes > Leuciscidae > Leuciscus > Leuciscus leuciscus. The sequence continues at coordinate 39,493,264 of NC_138727.1, read as the reverse complement.
CGAGCGGAAACCAGAGACAACACGGATATGACGCCATTGACGGCGACAAAACGGAAATAAAGACACGGTCCGTGTCTTCGAATTAAAATATTAATTTCTCTGGATTTAGAAGTTAATTGGAACTGTCGGGATAATGTAAATACACAACTTTAAAAAATATATAACATAGATATAGTGATTTTTTATATTTTTAAATAAAAAAAAAAACATATTGTGCCTTTAAATATATACAGTGCTGGTCAGAGTTATTTAAGCCGCTTAATTAAGAGTGAGAACCTACTCATCTTGAATGGACCAAAAAAGCGAATGTTTTAGTTTCATCTTTCCATAGAACATTTGAAAAGTAACTGACACTACTGGAACTTCAAACGGGCAGCGTTCTATGGTCAGAGTCTGGTCGTCCCTCTGCCCGTTTGAAGTTCCAGTAGTGTCAGTTACTTTTCAAATGTTCTATGGAAAGATGAAACTAAAACATTCGCTTTTTTGGTCCATTCAAGATGAGTAGGTTCTTCTCACTCTTAATTAAGCGTAGTAATGACTCCAGTATTTCATTATTAATTTAGTATAGGCAACATGACCGTACTTACTGGCTGACTCATGTGTTTCAGACTCTAAGTCAAACTTTGAATGTCTTGTGGAAGCCTTCTCTGACCCGGAGAAATGTGCAGCCAGATTTCAGTGCAAGGAAATTTCCAGTGAGTATTCACTTTATCTGTTGCCCCAATCTTTATTTCTTTTTTCAGTGGAAAATAAATGTAGTTTTGAGGAATAACATTTCAGTATTTTTCTACAGAGATTGGACTTTAATGGCAACCAACAATCCCAATGTTCAAAGAAGGTTCAAATGTCTGTAATGCCAGCAGACTAGCACAAGACAAACAATTGTTTAAAAAATACATAAATGTGTATATATAATTTTAGAAAATGACAGATGGTTTTGCTAGATAAGAACCTGATTTCTCGACTGGGATTGTGTAGAGACTCTGAAGCTGCATTGAGACGGACATTTGAACCGTCTTGGAACATTGAGATCTTTGGTTGCCATTAAAGTATATGCCATTAAAAATATGGAAATGTTTTCCTTAAACTTAATTTCTTTTCCACTGAGGAAAGACAGACATGTATATCTTGTCACTCAGTGTGAGTAAATTATCAGGAAATGTTCATTTTGAGGTGAACTAATCCTTTAAGGCTGATTTATACTTTTGCGTCAGACCGAAGCCCGAGCCTCTACGCTATAGGCTACACTGTTTCATTTATACTTCTGCATTGTCGACGCACAATGCAGAAAGAAGCCTGTGAAACCCGAGGGAGGCGTTCTAGACCAATCACAGCGCTTCCGTCCACGTAAAATTGACGCATTGTTACATTTTGGGAGAGGTGCACGTCAGGGTGTGCTAAAGGGTACGCTATGTACACAGCCTACTCTGTAGCTACAGCGGGAGGTCGACGCATAACTATAAATTGGTCTTTAATTACTGCTTGAGAATCAAGTCTGGTAACAGTTTATTTTATTGGCTTAATGACATGTTTCAGACAGTCTTGCTTAGAAGAGCAGAGTGTGGCAATTCTTACCTTTTTGTTTGATTTCAATAATTGTACAATTTTGAATATTCTTTGTTTTTTTCGCCCTTAAGATGCTAGTGCACCTCTGAGCAAAGACCTGTTGACACCCAGTAAGTATTCATCTCATCGGTCACTTTTGTATTTTGTCAGGCCTTGTGAAATGTAAGAATATTCAGTTTTTCATGATTTCATCATAAAGCAAGAGGTCATGGGATTGATGGCTATTATTATGACCGCTGCTAGCGTAGCTAGCGAAAGCGGTCATATAGGGATTGTCAAAGTTTTTTTTTTTTTTTTTTTTCGTCACCTTACTGAATTTTTCGTCAACGATACCAGGGACACCGAAGCACCGGGGAACATGAAATTTGGTGGGCATGTAGCCCCACTAGACTTCTAAGGAAAAATTTCGTTTGGTCCCCGGGGGCCACTCCCCCCCCGCGCTGGGCCCCCCCAAACCCCCAAAAATGCAGTTTTTCCTAAATAACTACCTGAACCGTGGCACCGAGGATGAAGAAATTTTTATGGTATGTTGGTCTACTAGACTTTTACGGAAAAATTTCGTTTGGTCCCCGGGGGCCACTTCCCCCCCCGCGCTGGGGCCCCCTTAAATTTTTCGTCAACGATACCAGGGACACCGAAACACCGGGGAACATGAAATTTGGTGGGCATGTAGCCCCACTAGACTTCTAAGGAAAAATTTCGTTTGGTCCCCGGGGGCCACTCCCCCCCCGCGCTGGGCCCCCCCAAACCCAAAAAAATGCAGTTTTTCCTAAATAACTACCTGAACCGTGGCACCGAGGATGAAGAAATTTTTATGGTATGTTGGTCTACTAGACTTTTACGGAAAAATTTCGTTTGGTCCGCGGGGGCCACTTCCCCCCCCGCGCTGGGGCCCCCGTACATTTTTCGTCAACGATACCAGGGACACCGAAACACCGGGGAACATGAAATTTGGTGGGCATGTAGCCCCACTAGACTTCTAAGGAAACATTTCGTTTGGTCCTCGGGGGCCACTCCCCCCCCGCGCTGGGCCCCCCCAAACCCAAAAAAATTCAGTTTTTCCTAAATAACTACCTGAACCGTGGCACCGAGGATGAAGAAATTTTTGTGGTATGTTGGTCTACTAGACTTTTACGGAAAAATTTCATTTGGTCCCCGGGGGCCACTTCCCCCCCCGCGCTGGGGCCCCCGTAAATTTTTCGTCAACCATACCAGGGACACCGAAACACCAGGGAACATGAAATTTGGTGGGCATGTAGCCCCACTAGACTTCTAAGGAAAAATTTCGTTTGGTCCCCGGGGGCCACTCCCCCCCCCGCGCTGGCCCCCCCCAAACCCAAAAAAATGCAGTTTTTCCTAAATAACTACCTGAACCGTGGCACCGAGGATGAAGACATTTTTATGGTATGTTGGTCTACTAGACTTTTACGGAAAAATTTCGTTTGGTCCCCGGGGCCACTTCCCCCCCCGCGCTGGGGCCCCCGTAAATTTTTCGTCAACGATACCAGGGACACCGAAGCACCGGGGAACATGAAATTTGGTGGGCATGTAGCCCCACTAGACTTCTACGGAAAAATTTCGTTTGGTCCCCGGGGGCCACTCCCCCCCCGCGCTGGGCCCCCCCAAACCCAAAAAAATGCAGTTTTTCCTAAATAACTACCTGAACCGTGGCACCGAGGATGAAGACATTTTTATGGTATGTTGGTCTACTAGACTTTTACGGAAAAATTTCATTTGGTCCCCGGGGGCCACTTCCCCCCCCGCGCTGGGGCCCCCGTAAATTTTTCGTCAACCATACCAGGGACACCGAAACACCAGGGAACATGAAATTTGGTGGGCATGTAGCCCCACTAGACTTCTAAGGAAAAATTTCGTTTGGTCCCCGGGGGCCACTCCCCCCCCGCGCTGGCCCCCCCCAAACCCAAAAAAATGCAGTTTTTCCTAAATAACTACCTGAACCGTGGCACCGAGGATGAAGACATTTTTATGGTATGTTGGTCTACTAGACTTTTACGGAAAAATTTCGTTTGGTCCCCGGGGCCACTTCCCCCCCCCGCGCTGGGGCCCCCGTAAATTTTTCGTCAACGATACCAGGGACACCGAAGCACCGGGGAACATGAAATTTGGTGGGCATGTAGCCCCACTAGACTTCTACGGAAAAATTTCGTTTGGTCCCCGGGGGCCACTCCCCCCCCGCGCTGGGCCCCCCCAAACCCAAAAAAATGCAGTTTTTCCTAAATAACTACCTGAACCGTGGCACCGAGGATGAAGACATTTTTATGGTATGTTCGTCTACTAGACTTTTACGGAAAAATTTCGTTTGGTCCCCGGGGGCCACTTCCCCCCCCTGCGCTGGGGCCCCCGTAAATTTTTCGTCAACGATACCAGGCACACCGAAGCACCGGGGAACATGAAATTTGGTGGGCATGTAGCCCCACTAGACTTCTACGGAAAAATTTCCTTTGGTCCCCGGGGGCCACTCCCCCCCCGCGCTGGGCCCCCCCAAACCCAAAAAAATGCAGTTTTTCCTAAATAACTACCTGAACCGTGGCACCGAGGATGAAGAAATTTTTATGGCACATCAACCTAGCCCATAATCACTCATTTGTGATTTGCGCCCCTCCCATAAAAAATGAAAATGCAATATTATTCTGCTTTAATCGCCCCTATCTTCAGTGGAGATGTTCAGAACTGCACCATATTTCATGTGTATGATTAACTTGACAACCTCTGGGGGTATCCTCTGCTAAGTTTTGTAGAATTTCATCCATGGGGGGGTATAAAATAAATTCATTTATGTGCACATTTAGTGACTGTACACTCATCGGCCTGTAGATGGTGCTGTTGAGCGAAGGGTTGCTGGTTTAGGATGATACTGTCACACACACACATGCAGGAATACAAACAAACGCAAGCATGCACACACACACACCCATACACACACATACAAATCCACATGCACAGACACACACACACACAAACACACATGTACGCACACATACATACACGCACAGACACACACATACACAAATACACACACATATACACACACACACACACACACACACACACACACACACACACACAGACAGACATGCACATACTATTACTTTTTTTAGGTATATACATAAACACGCAATACAGCCAAATTACTCCATGTCATTTATTTTTGTGGAAAGCCAGTGCAGGCCTGAGCGGCGGTCATATTTTGTACCGCGATGCGGTACATCTAGTTTGTTTAATAATTGTAAATAATCCTGTAATTTACAGGAAGCAGTATGCCATCTTCACAACTCTGAGACAAATTGTGGGCGCTACGAACTGGAGCAAGGTAAAAAAAAAAAAAAAAAAAAGAATTGTACATTCTTTTACTTTCATAAAAACTTACAAACATTTTAAAGGTAAGATTCAAAGAATATGCTTTCATTCTCTTGTATAAGAAAATTGATCCGTTATAGATACCGATCTTAATCATACATTTTGTTTCCATAGAGTAACCTCGCCTCATAACGAGTTCGTAACCTCACATTTACTCGGAGCTATGTCAGCAAGTCCAGATTTTCATGACGCTGATCATGACGACATTGTGTGTAAGTAACTTTTACTATTTTCTTCTTGTTTCATTTTACTGTGACTTGCGTTGTTTTTATTCATATCACTCTCATTTAATTGTTTTCCAGCTGCCTGTAAGACGTACTACGAGACAGTATGCAGGAGCTTCAGGTACAAACAACCAGATGTTGACACCCAGTAAGTATTCATCTCATCGGTCACTTTTGTATTTTGTCAGGCCTTGTGAAATGTAAGAATATTCTGTTTTTCATGATTTCATCATAAAGCAAGAGGTCATGGGAGTGATGGCTATTATTTGTTTAATAATTGTAAATAATCCTGTAATTTACAGGAAGCAGTATGCCATCTTCACAACTCTGAGACAAATTGTGGGCGCTACGAACTGGAGCAAGGTAAAAAAAAAAAAAAAAAAAAGAATCTTACATTCTTTTATTTTTTTACTTTCATAAAAACTTACAAACATTTTAAAGGTAAGATTCAAAGAATATGCTTTCATTCTCTTGTATAAGAAAATAGATCCGTTATAGTTTACGATCTTAATCATACATTTTGTTTCCATAGAGTAACCTCGCCTCATAACGAGGGCGTAACCTCACATTTAGTCAGAGCTATGTCAGCAAGTCCAGATTTTCATGACGCTGATCATGACGACATTGTAAGTAACTTTTACTATTTTCTCCTTGTTTCATTTTACTGTGACTTGCGTTGTTTTTATTCATATCACTCTCATTTAATTGTTTTCCAGCTGCTTGTAAGACGTACTACGAGACAGTACGCAGGAGCTTCAGGTACAAACAACCAGATCTGGCATTGCAGGCCGAAGCTGTGAAGAGTTCAGCTCGGAGTCGAGCGAGAAGAAAGAGGGTAAGATTTTTAGTCAATGTGACTATTTTTCACGTGCATTAATAGATGTTTTGTGTCCATACACAGTGCATCACAGTACTGATTGTTTATATTGGTTGTGTTTACAGCTGCTAGAAGCGAGACGGTGTGCTAGGTGAGGATGACGTGGGCATTTGGAAGTGCGCCACCATAGATCTGATGTCCGATGAAGTTCAACCACCAGCCAGGAGCTCACAGAGCTCTGTGCTACGCTGCAGTCGAGATTAGAGGCGACTCCTAAATACAGGGCAACGCACCACAGACGTTTTCAAAGTGGATCGAATTCAGAGAGAACGCCGCTAGTCACCTACAGCTCCGAAGATGAAAACAGACACTGAGCTTCCAATTTGTTGTGTGTGCAGATGATCTATGCTTTGTACATAGGTGTATATTGTTTTGTGTTTGTGCTAATAAAGCTCTTTCTTTGAATAAACAGCATGTCCCTGGCAAATTTTCCTTTCCTTTATAAATTCATGTCCTTGATGGTAATCATAGTGTAGTCCATAGGTTAACAATGACATGAATATACCACAGAATAGCATATTATGAATATAAAAAAATAACTTGTATATCATAATTTATATAAATATTATAATTTTTTGAATTTATGAATATAAACAAATAATTTATATATTATTTATATGAATATTATAATTTTTTGAATTTATAATGAGCGAGGGTGACCAATAGTAACAGATCTGCCAACCAATCACGAGTGATTTTTCTTGTTTAAACCACGTGGGTTCAACCAATAGGAGGATCTTTGTTGACATCTTTGTACGCATGCGCGAGTGGTTGTGTGGCAACAAAACAAACAGTATTGCGGGCAGTAAAGACGCGACGAGCATTTTCAAGAGAGTTAGCGGGCGAAATCCACAATATATAAGCACTTTAACATCTGAAGACCGGAGGAGGTTTGGAGAGAAGCTCAAAATTTGTATTGGTGACAAAATCGAAGTTATTCAAAGCCCATATGAGATCTGGGATGACAAAAAACGTTGGTCCGACTTGCCCGTGTCTTGGCCACCAATCTGCTGGGGAGACATTTATTCTTATTTAATAGAAACCCCTGGACCCTTCACTCATGAAAGATTAAAGGCTTTCAAAAGTCTGGAGGCCTATGATTATTTAGTTTTTTCAAAAAGTTGGGCCGATCTTTTCTGCCAAACAGAAAGCAGTGATCGTGCTAAAAGCAGAGGTTAGAACAGCCTTTTCTTTTGCTTTTAAGTTTTGCGATCCAGAATAGCCCATTTTGATGTGAGGAACATAGTCTGGGTGCTGTGGATCGCGGTTTAGGACACCTGAATCAGAACGCGAAAACATATGACTCGGTTGATTTGACTCAGTTTTATTATTTTTTTTATTCAATCTTCTATAAATACATAGTCACTAAGACTTAGGCCTACCATGAACAAAATGAGCCTCACAAACTCGATCAGTAACGTTAGCTGCAGGAATCCAGGCTTTCTTCGGAGCGTCCAGGTTCAATCGCCTAATTGCACGCAACCATTTCTTTCGTTTTTCGCGATCCTTTTCGGAGGGAATTCGAAAAAAACTTTTTATCAGGCCCCCAACGAGCCGTACTCGACCACACAGCAAGAGTGAACCATCCTCTTCTCTAAATCCTCCTCCAAACGTGCAAAACAATCAAATTAGAGGTATCTAGCGGTGTTTCCTGCCACACGATTCCCATGATGCAACGCGACAAACATAAACAATGACGTCACAAAAGATCCGCCTATAGTGAGTGAGGAAATTCAAGCCTTTCTCTGGCGGGAGCTGCTATTCATATGGTAATTAGAGCCATTCACACCTCCGGCGCGAGCGCTCTGCATACGTCATGGTTCGTTTCCGACAATATTCGGCACAGACGAACGCGACGTTCACAGGCTGTAAATTGTCGTTAACTGCCGAAAATTAGGGAGATTTATGGCCGTTTACGGGGTCGGAAATCCCAATTTTCATGCAGTGCATGTTACATAGCACGTTTGAGCTTCAGCAAGGACCAATGAGGTTCATTCTCATGTTACGCAGCACGTTTGAGCTTCAGCAAGAACCAATGAGGTTCATTCTCATGTTACGCAGCACGTTTGAGCTTCCGTAAGAACCAATGAGGTTCATTCTCATGTTACGCAGCACGTTTGAGCTTCCGTAAGAACCAATGAGGTTCATTTTCATGTTACGCAGCACGTTTGAGCTTCAGCAAGGACCAATGAGATTCATTCTCATGTTACATAGCACGTTTGAGCTTCAGCAAGGACCAATGAGGTTCATTCTCATGTTACGCAGCACGTTTGAGCTTCAGCAAGGACCAATGAGGTTCATTTTCATGTTACGCAGCACGTTTGAGCTTCAGCAAGAACCAATAAGGTTCATTCTCATGTTACATAGCACGTTTGAGCTTCCGTAAGAACCAATGAGGTTCATTCTCATGTTACGCAGCACGTTTGAGCTTCAGCAAGGACCAATGAGATTCATTCTCATGTTACATAGCACGTTTGAGCTTCAGCAAGGACCAATGAGGTTCATTCTCATGTTACGCAGCACGTTTGAGCTTCAGCAAGGACCAATGAGGTTCATTTTCATGTTACGCAGCACGTTTGAGCTTCAGCAAGAACCAATAAGGTTCATTCTCATGTTACATAGCACGTTTGAGCTTCCGTAAGAACCAATGAGGTTCATTCTCATGTTACGCAGCACGTTTGAGCTTCCGCAAGAACCAATGAGATTCATTCTCATGTTACATAGCACGTTTGAACTTCAGCAAGAACCAATGAGGTTCATTCTCATGTTACGCAGCACGTTTGAGCTTCCGTAAGAACCAATGAGGTTCATTCTCATGTTACGCAGCACGTTTGAGCTTCCGTAAGAACCAATGAGGTTCATTCTCATGTTACGCAGCACGTTTGAGCTTCCGTAAGAACCAATGAGGTTCATTCTCATGTTACGCAGGACGTTTGAGCTTCCATAAGAACCAATGAGGTTCATTCTTATGTTACGCAGCACGTTTGAGCTTCCGCAAGAACCAATGAGATTAATTCTCATGTTACATAGCACGTTTGAGCTTCAGCAAGGACCAATGAGGTTCATTCTCATGTTACGCAGCACGTTTGAGCTTCCAAAAGAACCAATGAGGTTCATTCTCATGTTAAGCAGGACATTTGAGCTTCCGCAAGAACCAATGAGGTTTGATCTCATGCAGCATGTTTGATCTTCCGCAAGAACCAATGAGATTCATTTTCGTGTGTTACGCAGGACCTTTGAGCTTTCGCAAGAGGTTTGTTCTCGCCAATCAAGCAGGTTCGTTGAGCTTCTGTTTATGTTCGCTGATCAATGTTTATATGTGAACAAAAGCCTAAATTAAATCTGTTCATCATATAAAGCGATTAAGTGTCTCACACAGACAGACGAGGTGAAGTAGAGTATGTGTGTCTAAGAGCTGTATGTAAGTAAGTAAAGCTTTATTTATATAGCACCTTTTTTTAAAGTGTTTACAAGAGTGCTTTATAGAAGAGAAATACAAAAAAAACAACAAAAAAAAAAAAACAACAACAACATACATAGACATAGACATAGAAATAAGATTTCCGTAAAAGAAGTTCAGGGTACTCTTATCTGAATGCAAGAGTAAGAGAGCCTCGGTTTGTGATTTACACTAACAGCAACCCCCGGCTTCCTAGTGTCTTTCTACACTTACTGGAGTATAGCATGTAAGCAAAACAACTCCAGTCCAAAATAAAAGCTAGGATCACACTGCTATACTTGTCTACTCTGGATTTCTGTTGAATAACCCTGTCTAGCCACCCTCAAGCAGTTGTCATTGATGCAGCCAGTACCCATAACCCTCAGCATGGCCCTGCATCTTATCATAATCATTACCATAATACAGCCTACTGTGTCTACTGCTGGTTTGGAAAATAATTGATGGACTGAACACAGGCTTCCATCATTCTACTTCTACTTGCTTTAATTCAGTATCTGCTAGGGAGCTGGAGATTCAAGTTTATCCACTTGAGAAATACAATTATTCTGACAGACACAAACACGCGAAGACATATACATGTGGTCCCAATGGGAACTCCCACACAGCTCTACGTGATACATTCTCCCACCAGGCAAATATCCAAGACTGTAAAGATGAAATTTTATTGATTTTCACATTTGGGAAACTGGGAGGTGCTTATTTGAGCACATACAGCACTGCACATTCCCCTGGGATCTGGCTAATTTCTCTAATACACTCATACACACAAAAGTGAGTGCTTTATACCACTTGAAGTGAATTCTGTGTTGATGGAGTCCAGTTATGCTCCGATGATCAGATCGGTGACATGTATGTGTTGGTTCGCTGCTATAGCGGAAATTGATTTGAGTGTGTGTGGTTACAAGCCTTTCATAGGGCTGGTCAAAGGTCAGCTCTGTTTCTACTGCAGCTTTAGTTTCATGAATGCACAACACTGATTAGAGGTAATTAATTGATCAGTAAAATAACAACACGTTTTTATGGGTATGGGTGGGGGAGGTTTTTTTTTATTTAATTTTTTTAATACATTTAACATTTCAACAGTAACAAGTTTATACATATTTCATATGTTTTAATACTTTTGTTGTTAGAATAAAAAAAACAATATGTATAATTTGTAAGATTTGTATAAGATTTGTATTATATTATTTTCATTTATAATACATACTACATTATTATTATTATTATTATTATTATTATGTATTAAAACAAACAAACTTACTAGAATATTTTAGATTTTTCTTTCATATATATTTTACAATTTTAACAGTAACAAGTTTATTTTAAAAAGTAGTTTACATGGATACAATAATAAATGAAAGACTATTAATTAAAAAAAGTAAATATTGTAGAAAATGCTATTTTGACATTAGTACAATATCATTTTTTAAATATTTATAAAATGTTTTTTCCATGAATAACTAAAACATTATAAATAAATACATACATATTTGCATTTAAAATATTTTTTCACACAGTTTTTACACACAAAAAATGCATAATTTCTAGTTTATCCATCCATCCAAATCTTTCCTGTCTCTTCCTCCATCCAGAATCTTTATTTACGATCACAGGACCAGGGCCAGTGGGATTTCCACATATTGCACACAGTGTTACCAAAACGACACCATGAACCAACAATCCCCCTGGAGCAAAATGAGGTTAAGTGCATTGGTCAAGGGAACAATGGCGATGACCCATGATTCACTCCAAGTGGGCATCAGACCAGCAACCTTACAGTTGGCAGTACTGATCATTAACCAATGCACAACACTCTCTCCTCTCTCCTCCCTTCCACTGGCTATACAAAATGGGATCAGCTGTCTGGTGAAAGCTCCAGCTCATGGTAAGCTCTATGGTCTCTTCTCTCCCTCCTTCCCTCGCTCCCTCCCTCCCCCCAGGCAGTGTAAGCCTCAGTCAAGCCTGACCCTTCATTGTCATCCTTCCACATTATCTCAGCAGAGGGCCAATTAGACATTAACCACATTATACACCCAGAGACCCCACTTTAGCCACCGCTGGGCTCAATAACACATTACCATAGAGGCTCTTTAATAGGAAATGCTGTTTTATATGGAGAATTTTAATAGGAATTGTCAGGCGACATGAAAACCTGCCCACAAAAGTAAACTTGTGTGACAAGACAGTGTCATTTAAAGACAGAGGGGGAAAAACAATATTGACAACGGCAGACAGAGACTGGGACATCACACATCAAAAAATGATTCATTGAATGATTCAACCAGTGATTCATGAGCGGGATTTATATGCAACCATGATGACAGCGACTGACTGGTAATGACAAATTGCTTTGTGATGTTAATGACAGACAAAATAGCTGGTCTGAATGTTGAGCTTATGGGGAACTTGACTACATAACACAGCATTATTCATTTGGGATGTTTTTTTTTGCATGTTTTACAGAATGACTATCCAATATGTAATTTTCACTGATGGGAGTTTGATCACAAAGGTGCTATTCATCATGCTATAAGGAGACAATATATATATATATATATATATATATATATATATATAGCATTGATCTCAGCATCCCTTTTTCACAGACATCAGAGGAAATTTTGAGATATACACAAAATTTTGTAAAAATGCCCATTTTGGCGAGTATCCTAATAAACATAGTCAGTTATATCTATCTATATCAGCTACCTCTCCACATACGTCATGCCCCCACACTGTTGTCCTTCAAAAAGCACCTCAAGGCATACTTGTTCACAGAGGCCTTTGGTCTCTAACTCCCCCCCCCCCCCCAACCAGTTCCCACCCCTTGTAAAGCGGCCTTGGGTTTCTTGAAAGGCGCTATAAAAGTCAAAGTTATTATTATTATTATTTTATTATATCTCAAGTGAACACATACGGTATATTCAAATCCGTGCATTCGGTCTAAAAGGGACGGTAGTCTAATAAACATGCTGCTGTGTTTTTATGTTAATTAAACAAAGGTCAAATAAATCACTCACTGCTCTAGACTGAATAACTTTTGTAATTTTACAAAGATCCATCTATATTTAATTTATACAGTGATGAATATGCAGTGTTATTTCACATTTGATTACCTTATTCAAATTTCTGTACCTGAAAGCTAGACCTAGACCTAAAAAATAACAAAAAAATAATTATTTTATCCCATGCTGATTTTGTAAGTTTGGCCACTTACAAAGAAATGAAGGGTCTATACTTTTTATAGTAGGATTATTTTAACGGAGAGAGACAGAATATCAACCAAAAAATACAGAAAAATACATTATATAAAGGTTGTAAATTGATTAGCATTTGACCGAGTGAAATAAGTATTTGATCCCCTACCAACTAGCAATAATTCTACCTCCCACAGATTGGTTATGTACCCATGTGGAACAGAGATTCCCTTTCGAGGGAACTTGCGCTCCGCCGAGAATCGACACAATGGGGAACGCCTTCAGCGTGACGCGTCTGAAGAAGCCCGTATGGAACTAGTCCAATCTCGATTGGTGTTGTGTCATTACGTCATGTGACGGCGATGCAGTAAGCTATAAAAGGACGCCGGATCACAACAGCATCAGCTTTCTGATCTTCAGCAAGCGTTCTGTGTGCTGTACTGTCTTATTTGGTGTTGTTTTGTCTGAAAGTCACAATATATCATCCCTTCTCTCTCTCTCTCTCTCTCTCTCTCTCTCTCTCTATATATATATATATTTTTTTTTAAATTTTTTTTTATATATATATATATATATTTTATCCATCTGAAAAGCAGGAAGCGACTAAAAAAAGTAAACTTGATGAGTTTACAGCCTCCAGCCTCCAGCCTTTGCGCCGGAGCCTCCCTTTCTTCACTGATCTCCACACCGAGGTGTCGAGATTCTGGAGTAAACCGTTCTCTACCCGATTATCGAGCCCCAATGCTCATTTATAATAATTGGGTCCTGCGCACAGTGGAAAAAGGATACAGACTCCAGTTCGAGTATCGTCCACCGAAATTCAGCGGGGTGGTTCATATGCTTGTCAGCCCTGAGCAGGGTCGGGTCAGGAACAAGAAGTTCAGTCCCTCTTAGCAAAGGAAGCCATAGAGCAGGTTCCTCTTCAAGAAAGGGAATCTGGGTTCTACAGCCGGTACTTCATAGTTCCCAAAAAGGATGGGGGATTACGTCCTATAATAGATCTCAGGTGTTGAATCGGTCTTTGAGGAGGTTCAGATTCAAAATGTTAACCATACCTATTATTGTGAGTCCGATCAGGTCCGAGGACTGGTTTGTCACGATATATCTAAAAGACGCGTATTTCCACATATCCATTCTTCCCCATTACAGGAAGTTTCTGAGGTTCGCTTTTGGGGGAAAAGCTTACCAATACCGAGTACTTCCATTCAGCCTAGAATTATCACCTCACACCTTCACGAAATGCATGGATGCAGCTCTAGCTCCACTGAGACTTCAGGGCATTCGTATTCTCAATTACATCGAGGACTGGCTCATTCTGGCACAGTCAGAGGAGATAGCAGTTCAACATCGAGATGTTGTTCTGAGCCATCTGAAGTGCTTGGGGTTAAGACTCAATGTCAAGAAAAGTCTACACCAGGGTTTCATGGAAGGACCACCATCTCTCTTGGCACATCAATTGCCTGGAGATGTTGGCAGTATTTCTGGCTCTCAGACATTTCCTTCCGGACCTGAGGCCATCATGTTCTAGTACGAACAGACAATATGTCGGTGGTCTCATATATAAATCGGCAGGGGCGCCTGAGATCGTGCCCTCTATGCGGACTGGCGCACCAGGTTCTTCTGTGGTCCCAGGCAAACTTTTCTTAATCGGGGCAATGTTTATTCCCGGGGACAAAAATGTGGGGGCAGACATCCTGTCGAGGCAGGGGCTGAGGCCTGGGGAATGGTAACTCCACCCCGAGACGGTGGAGTTGATATGGATGAATTTCGGTCAGGCGGAAGTGGATCTGTTCGCCTTTCAGGAGAACACACACTCTCCGCTCTGGTTTTCCCTCACACATCCAGCTCCCATGGGACTGGACGCCATGGTGCAGGCGTGGCCGAGGCCACGCCTGTACACATTTCCCCCAATCGCTCTGCTCCCAGGGGTTCTAGAGAGGGTCCAGCAGCACGGGATCAGCTTGCTCCTAGTAGCCCCGTACTGGCCGCCCCGAGTATGGTTTTCAGACATAATAGCTCTCCTAGCAGGCCCTCCGTGGCAAATTCCTATCAGGAGGGACCTTCTATCTTAGGCCGGGGGCACAATATATCACCCTCGGCCGGAAGCTGTGGGTCTGGCCCCTGACGGGGGACCAACTCGTAAATGCTGGTCTCTCAACAGAGGTTGTTGAGACCATCTTAAACTCTAGAGCCTCCTCCACAAGGAAACTGTATTCATTAAAATGGAATGTATTCACTTTATGGTGCAGAGAACATCAGTTGGACCCAGTTAACTGCCCAGTGGCTTCAGTGCTGGAATTCCTCCAGAGTTGCTTTTCTGACGGGCTCTCACCGTCTACGCTAACGGTCTATGTGGCGGCCATAGCTGCCTTCCACATGCCTCTAGGGGTAGGCAATTTTAGGAGACACCCACTTATAATACGTTTCCTTCGTGGAGCTAGGAGGATGAGGCCTGTCGTCCAGACCAGGGTCCTCACGTGGGACCTGGTAGTGAAGGGTTATCCCTGGCACCCTTCGAACCTTTGGACGAGTATGTAACCCTGAAGGTAGCCTTCCTGCAAGCTATCACATCCCTTAAAAGAGTCGGGGACCTGCAGGCACTATCTGTTGCTCCCAATTGCCTCGAGTTCACTCCTGGCAGAGTGAGAGCCATTCTCCACCCTAGACCCGGTTATGTGCCTACCACTTATAATACGTTTCCTTCGTGGAGCTAGGAGGATGAGGCCTGTCGTCCAGACCAGGGTCCCCACGTGGGACCTGGCAGTGAAGGGTTATCCCTGGCACCCTTCGAACCATTGGATGAGGTGTCTCAGAAGTATGTAACCCTGAAGGTAGCCTTCCTGCAAGCTATCACATCCCTTAAAAGAGTCGGGGACCTGCAGGCGCTATCTGTTGCTCCCAATTGCCTCGAGTTCACTCCTTGCAGAGTGAGAGCCATTCTCCACCCTAGACCCAGTTATGTGCCTAAGGTGCCTACAAATGTAGCATGGTCTTTAATCTTGCAGGCATTCCATCCTCCACCGCATGTGTCGGCTGATCAAGCTGAGCTACATCTATTATGCCCGGTCCGAGCTCTGGAGGCCTACGTACACAGGTCCTTGGGCTGGAGGAAGTCGGACCAGCAGCTTGTGTGTTTTGGGTCACCTAAGAAGGGTTCCCCTGCTTCTAAACAAACTATCAGCAGATGGATAGTAGAGGCTATTTCCTCAGCTTACGAGGCGCGCAACTTCCCTTTAGAAGTGGCATCCTCTAAAGCCCTGTTAGCAGGGGTTTCCCTTCAAGAGGTTTGTGATGTCGCTGGCTGGGCCTCCCCACACACCTTCATAAAACATTACAGTCTGGATCTGCCCTCTACACCGGGTTCACAAGTTATCTCGTCTTGACTGTGCCAGATCCCTAAGAAGGGAACGAGACGCTGTGTCCCTTGGCCACACTTACTGCGCTCCTGAGAACCACTTGCTTCAACCTATCAGAAGCTGACCTATTAGAATATATCCTTTTATAGCTTCCGCATCGCCGCCACATTTGATGTAACGAGTGACGTAATGACCCACAGTCACCAAGTAAACCATTGGAAATACACTACCCCGCAATGGATTGAAATCCTGCAGCACCCACAAGGTCCCCCTGCTCAAGAAGGCACATGTAGAAGCCCGTCTGAAGTTTGCCAATGAACATCTAATGATTCAGAGAAGGCTTGGGAGAAAGTGCTGTGGTCAGATGAGACCAAAATTCAGCTCTTTGGCATCAGCTCAACTCGCCGTGTTTGGAGGAAGAGAAATGCTGACTATGACCCCAAGAACACCATTCCTACAGTCAAGCACGGAGGTGGAAACATTATGCTCTGGGGCAGTTTCTCTGCTAAGGGTACAGGACGACTTCACTGTATTGAGGGGCCGATGGACCGGGCCATGTACTGTAAAATCTTGGACGAGACCCTCCTTCCTTCAGTCAGAACACTGAAGATGGGTCGTGGATGGGTCTTCCAGCATGACAATGACCCAAAACATACCGCCAAGGCAACAAAAGAGTGGCTCAAGAAGAAGCACATTAAGTTCTTGGAGTGGCCTAGCCAGTCTCCAGACCTTAACCCTCTGGGGTCTAAGGTGTTTTTGGGGTCCTTGAGATGTTCTGACATGCTCTTACATTTGTGCTTTTTTCAGTTGCTTATAAACATATTAATGGCACAGGTGTAATTACACTCTATTTAGCACAAACAGGGCTACCATAATATGTGAGCAACATGTATGTACATGTTTGTATTTAAAATATATGTTTATGCATGGTTATTGAAAAAACAAATATGTGTCAATAAGACTTCTGAATAATGCATTTTGTCGCCTAGAGTTTTTTCTTCAAAATTATGTGAAAATCATCCTTCCTAATCATTCACATAAAAAAACAAAACATATAGAAAATCTGTGGAGGGAGCTGAAACTTTGAGTTGACAAGTGACAGCCAAGAAACCTTAAAGATTTTGAGAGTGTCTGTAAAGAGGAGTGGACCAAAATCCGTCTTACCTCTGTGCTTGCCAACAAAGGTGTCTCCACCAAGTACTAAGTCATGTTTTGCTTGGGGATCAAATACTTATTTCACTTACTGAAATGCGAATCAATTTATAACCTTTATATAATGTTTTTTTTTCTTCTTTTTTTTTTCTGGATTTTTTGGTTGATATTTTGTCTCTATCCGTTAAAATAAACCTACCATAAAATAGACCCTTCATTTCTTTGTAAGTGGGCGAACTTACAAAATCAGCAGGGGATCAAATAATTATTTCCCCCACTATATAGGTTTCAAACTGTCTCATTGGCTCTTCATGCTCATATTTTCTTTTTTTCTTTTTTGTACAGTACATTGAAGATACTTAAGGAGGATTGAGGTGGGATTAATTCAAATTGCTCAATATATTAAAGCCAAAAAAACATGCCCAGGCTTGTGGGACGATCTTATGCCAAAACAAAGAATCCTTTAATCCAGGAAAATCAGACAACATGTCATAACAAAACAACATATGAAATAAATCACACGTCTCTCAATCTGTTCCAAAAGTCAGGAGCTAAACAATTATGGATGGGTAAACGGTCTTCTTTTTCCACATCAGTTCATCATGCATCATGAATTGATCCAATCCTGAATCTAAACATGAACAGCTGACTAGAACAAGGCTCCATCATGCTTACCTCTTTTCTCTAAGGAGGGTTTTGGTTTCTTGTTTAGAATCTTAATTAGAAAAATAGATGGATGGATTTTTTTTATTTTTTTTTACAGACGAAAAAAAATTAGCTTTTGTCAAAACAATCCCTGTTCACACGGATCTGCAAAAACAGCTAAAAACGCTGCATTTTGCATGCCAGGTCACTTTGTAAAGAAAACCTATCCACCTAGACAGAACATGTAAAATGCATCCTCAAGATGTCACAGTTTTCACAGATTCACATTTTTGTAGTTTACACTGAGGCGATAACTTGCACTTTGAAACCAGTTTTAAAAAGTTTGTACTTTTAGGCCCCCCAAAACGTTGTTGTCGTGTAAAACGCATAAAAAGTTGTACGTTTTTAGTTAAAAAAAGGTGTAGTGTAAACAGTCCCTAAATGGGCAATTTAGGCATTGTGAGTCACTTTTTCTAATGTTTTATACTATATTTAAATTATTTCCATTTGCTGGCTTTTCTCAGCAAATACAGATATAATCGATTCATTTAGATTGATCGTATCAATTATTCAGCACATCATATCAGTGATTTAATTAATCAATTAACAGTCCCAACTAAGTGGATCTAATCTAGACACATGCAATAAATCTGCATGCCCTCCGATTAGTGTTTCCCATGATTGTAGGTAGCTGAAATTGTCTGTTCTATTTTTAAATGTACAGACACATGAAGTGTGGCTCTGTTGAATGAGAACTACACAATTTTATCACACCAAAGTATCTTGGTCAGCAGGCCTCAGCTGCGGTCCACCTAAAGAACCTCTCAGTGGAGATGGAGTTGCTTAGAGAGCCAAATCAATAAGCCTTTAGCCAAAGGGCAGGAACCGGCTAGGGAATGGGGCTGAGCAGCAAAGGCTTCTGGATCTTCACAATCATGATATTTGTTTTTTACAAGTACACAATTAATTGCTAACTTAAGACTATTACTGTCAGTCTTTAGAGTTTTTGATTTTTAAATGCTAACATATTGCAAACAAATTCCAAGTGATTACATTCATATTATATATATCAAAGTAGATTTTACAGCCAACACAGAATCTTCATGTTTCCTTTGTGTAAGTGTGTGCATACACATATATACACTGCTGTTCAATGCATTTAAAGGTGACATATTAGGCCACTTTCCACAAGATGTATTATAAATCTATGGTGTCCCCAGAATGTGTGTGAAATTTCAGCTCAAAATACCCCCCAGATCATTTATCATAGCTTGTTAAATTTGCCCATTTTTGGGTCTGAGTAAAATGTGCTGTTTTTCTTGTGTGTATCCCTTTAAATGCAAATGAGCTTCTGCTCCTCTGCCTCCTTTCAGAAGAGGCTGATCCTTTACAAGAGTTAAATTCAGATACAATACAAAAACGTGAATAATCTCATTCATCCAAAATCTCAGAAATAACCAGTAGCGGAGTGCAGCCTTACAGAGAGACTCAGGAAAAGGTTGCAACTTTTGGACGCACATGGACGTTTCTGAATGGTTAGTGGATACATTTATGTAGTTGTTGTGGAGTTACATTGATTCATCTCATCGACTTGCATGTACCATCATGTTTAACTTTTACACAAGTTGACAGTTCCCTGAGGTCTTTATAAAACAGCTGTGACATTGTTTGGTCAAAGAGTGTTCTGTGCAGCCAACGACAGAACAGTTTGCATGCTTTGCTTGAACTTTTGCCATTGCCAACTTGATAGAATGTTGTCGCTTGCAAAAACCAAATGGTGGCGCAGTGGGTGGAAACATGCAGAATTAGGGGCGGTAATATTATAATAAGATCCCCTTCCTACATCAGAAAGGGAGCGAAATCTGATCAGCTTATTTTTTGACATGCTTGCAGAGAAAGGCTTACGAAAACAAAGTTACTAGGTTGTCACTTTTCGCGTTTTCTGGGTTGGAAGATGGATCGGGGACCCTGAAAAAATATATAACTTTTTAAAGAAATTAAACAGCATGTCTGTTTTCATTGCTGATAAAACAAACTGTTTCCTGAGCAACAAATAGCATAATATGATTTCCAAAGGATCATGTGACAATGAAGACTGACTGTTTAATGGCTGATTTTGATCAAATAAATACAGCCTTAAGGCCCGTTCACACCAAGCACGATAACTATAAAGATAACGATAAAGATAACTATATATGCATCCACACCAACGACCGATAACGGTCTTTTTATTCTAAGCACGCGCGTGCCCGCGCTGTCAATGATGGGATAAAAACATCGCCTAGTCAACACCTTTATGTATACAACGCCTTTTTCACTGCAACTTCAGCAATGTTGTCAAAACTAGCGATGGATATCCTACCTGAGGTAATTTTGTTACACTATGCTAAACTGCATAATATCTCATCGTTAATAGCCTACTTCTCACCATTTATTCCCAGGATACGACCGATTGCTTTCCATATATCCATCTTTTTTAACGTATCCTTGAAAAGGGGGTTTGACTTGTCAAACAGTGGAGGATTTTTTTTGTACCTCGACGATTAACTTCTCTGCAATGTCATCTGCCATTTTAAATGCGCGAGACCTTTAAATTAGAATGGATTCTGATTGGCTGTCAGTGTTTTATCGTTGGACAGCTGGAAAAAAAATCGTTCTGAAAGTGATCCCAACAATATCGTTCCTCATATCTTTATCGTTATAGTTGTGGTGTGAACTCTGTTATTCTTTAATATGGAGAACGATTTTAAGAATTATATCTTTATCGTTATCTTTATAGTTATCGTGCTTGGTGTGAACGGGCCTTAAAGGTACTGCTGTTAAGGCTGCATTTAATTGATCATATAATGTTAGTCGAACAATATTTAAATTTAGCACCGCACACTTAAATATTCATTGGAGCTCATTCTCAGGTAAGGGAGACTGAAATCCCAGAATCACCCTGTTGAGAGGAAAATAAAAATATATCTATGAAATTCTGTGGAAGAGATTTAAATATGCTAAAATGTATCAAACAGAGCTGAGAGTACCTACTTGTACTGTAAATAGTAAAAAAAAAAAAAAAAAAAAAAAAAAAAATATATAATATATATATATATATATATATATATATATATATATATATATATATATATATATATATATATTAAAGTGTATCTTTTATTTCTGTCAGGACCACTACCGTCAAATATGATTGACAATTAGCATACAGTTTGGATTGGCGGTATGGTTCCGTTCTGGGCGAGAACTCCCTGCGCATCCATGCAGCCTAGCATGGATCAGAGCAGGGAGAGCAGCAGTAATGTATACGTATAATGTATAATGTATATGTATACGGTGATAGGTGTCGTATTCCTATAGGTAGATGTGGATCAGCTGAGAGTCAGCTGATGCGAGCTTGACTAACGTGACCTGCCAGAACTAACGCTATGCTTGATTTACACACTATTTGTTCAAAACTGTAAAAAAAACAAACAATGCAACATGCAATTGGTGAGGAACTTGCTGAATTTTGTTAATGGCAAATGTTCAGATTCCTCCTAAATCTGCTTAGTTTTTGTCTATGAGTGTTTATTCCAAAAAAATAATTGAGCTGTGAACAAAGGAGGAGGTGAAAAGCACAGAAAGAAAGAGAAAGGAGTGATTATTCACCATATTGTTTTGTTCTGACAACTCAAAAGTATCCCACTTGCATTAATAAGGGGCCTACAAATCTAAAGCACTACAATGACCCAAATGAGCAGAGAGGAGGGTCACCCAGGAGTACTCATTGTTTCCAAGAAATCCTCCACATTCCTTTGATGCCTAACAGTGTCCAAATGGCCCACTGAGAGAACTGACTCTTTCATTATCATCTGAGAGTCGGCCTGTGGAGTCAGGCCCTCAGGGAAATGGGTGACTTTTTTTCTTATTATTATCCAAGATGGCAAAAAAACAAAAACAAAAAAACATTCCAAGGCAAAGCTTTCCCTGGTCAGGAATACTAGTGACTGTGAGCAGGTCTGCATGCAAATCTCTGCAGCACGACTGAGACGGGAAGGTAGACCTCACTGACAGTAATGCTAATCCAGAACAGAGCCATTGATTGAACACGTCCCTAAATGCTGTGCTCTGCCTGGCAAGTGCGGCCATTTTAAGTCTCATCAGGACAGGGCAGAGCAGGTATCCATTATAAAGGCAGGAGAGCTACGGTGGACTTAAGCATTGGCTGATCACTGGCTTAGTTCCACAGGATAGGGGAATCTGGGGGTTAAACACTTAATGATGCTGAAAACATTAAAATGGAACATAGCAGGATATTGATTAAGTGTATAACGCATAAACACAATGCACATCTAATTGACAATCAAAATCATTTCAGGTCCACCTCATCTGTGTCATCTCTATTATGTATGGAAATGAAGATGAGTCATATTTATCAGGCAACCTACTTCTTTAGTGCAATAAATTACACGGTGAATATATACACAACTGTGCTCTGACTGATGAACGGATCGTTTCTCATTTGTTCAACATTTAAACAATGTTTATATTCCAATACCAATATAATCTCTAGGAATCTCTCTCTCTCTCTCTCTATATATATATTTATTATTATATATATATTTTTTTGGTAGCTGAAATAAAATGAATTTGTAATATGAGAAAAAAAAGAAAAAAAATACTAGGGTAAGACTTTATTTTGATAGTCCACTTTAAACATTCTACTAACTATAAGTAACTTTGCAGCTACGTCAACTAACTCTGATTAAATAATTAGTAGACTGTCTGCTTAATATTTGCTACCACATTATTTTGTTGGTCCCCCAACAGACAACTACAAGTCAACTTATTCTACAAACCTGAACCCTAACACCTAACCATAACCTAACAGTCTACTGACAGTCTACTACAGTCTACTAATCCTCTAATGAGAGTTAGTTGACATGTAGTTGAAAAGTTACTTATAGTTAGTAGAATGTCTAAAGTGGACTATCGAAATAAAGTGCAACCAAAACTAGTACTGAAATACTGTACTGAAATTTCAGAAATGACTAAAACTAAATATATATATATATATATATATATATATATATATATATATATATATATATATATATATATATATATATATGTGTGTGTGTGTGTGTGTGTGTGTGTGTATGTGTTTTAAAAAGTGACAATATAAATCCATTCAAAATATTAATTAATAATACAATTAATAATGATTATTTTGAGTTGACTCATTTGATCCAGTTCACCAAATTGATATTAATAATTTGTTCAAAAACAGGATAACCATATTTTTATGGTGGTTTGCATAAAATCTTCATCTTAAAGCTACACTGTGTGATATTTTCCCCCATGTAGCGGTGAAATTGTATATGACTACCCAGTGAATATTAGTTTCTGTTCCTTTCAATTTCGAGGGCGTTTTAACTCCTACAGTGGCCGTATTATTCCAAGATTAACATGGTTTCCAGTTCGACTTTGTCCAATTGCGCCTTTAAAACTATCGCCTGTGATCCGTCGCAGCACAGATTTATGTTACAAGGTAAACAATACTTTTTCACCATTGACGTGAGGAAAAGTAACGCAAGTTATACTAGAGGTCGTTCTGGCGTTATGCACAACCATGCTATGGTTAGACAAGCAACTATAAAACTTCGAATTTACACAAATAGGCTGAATTACCTGTCGAGAAGAAAGCAGGCAACTTCAGCGTCCGTTTTAAAATCTTTGCTCCTCATGAGCTCTTTCCATCTGGGAAAAGTTACTCCAATATTGACTTTGGTCTTGCTGATTTGCTTGTCACGTTGACTTTTTAATTCTCTCTTTCACTTCCTTGGCGACTCTGCTACATGTCCTCGAAAATAGGCGTTATCCTCCATCAGCAATCTTTCAAATCTGCAGGCAGTCGCGAGTAATCTCCCCCTCACATTCGTCTCTGTGTCACTGAGTGTAAAGCGCGAAAGGCAAAGCTTGAATTTACAGGTATGTCCCTCTTTGGCTAATGTAGTTTCAAGATGGAGGGGCAACATGGCGACCGGCATTCGAACCCCTCACCCGTATGTACTTTCAATGGCAGATTATAAACTTACGAGAATACTTTATTACTTGAAATAAGTAAATATACATTAATGAGCACATATATTTTTGAAAGAACCAAGTGTTTTTTGCTAAGAATCAACTAAAAAAATTACACAGTGTAGCTTTAAAAGATAACAACATATGGGCGATATGATTACATTTTTTTGTGTTGTTTTTTGGTTTGTTTTTGGATGAACTATTCCTTTAAAAGTGAGAGAAACATTGGAACCACATCTGGGGTCTGTTATCTCTAGCCAAAGAGCTTCAGATACACTATAAGAAATGGTTGGGATTCTCACATTTTCTCATCGCTGTGTCAAGTCATTACTGGGCACCACATCATTAACTGATGGTAAACCCATTTATTACAGCTAAAGAGTGATGGGCAAGGTGGAGGAGAGACAGATCAGGCTTTAGGACGGCCATGGCCTCGCAGCCTTTTTCCTTCCGCCCGTAGAGCTCAACACATCCATTTCTATGTCAAATCTTTGCAGAGCATTTAGGTGACAAAAGATGTAATAGATTTGAGGCACACATTGAAACAGCAGAGAAAAGCTATTTTATATAATCATCTGGAGAATAGAAAGCAAATTAAAATGTTTCTGTGGGAGCTTTTTTTAAAGATATGATGGGGGTACATTTGGATGTGCTGAGAATAGTTGCCATCCTGTCAGCTAATCTAAGATCTGTTGATTTTACCCTAACAGCAGGCTGAGGCTGGTCCAATACCCTGGTGTTTCTCTCAAGTAAATGCTGAGCAAAAAAAAGCTTAGTGGGCTTTTTCCCTCAAGGCGTAGGAGTTTTAGTCATGAGTTAAGGTAATCCGAGCAGATGCTGTTCACTTGCCCTTGTTTGCAGACTCCTGTGCCAATTAGCGGACAAAGCAGACTATGTGTGGCATATTTTCAACATGAGATTAATTCATATTTCACAGTGTGCAAAGCAAAGGAAAAGGCTGATCTTAAAATGATGGCAGCCATCAGAAAGCAGGCAAACCAACAGACGCATGCTAGCTTCATGTACGGGATCGTCACAGCTCATTGTCCTTGAAAATTAATCGGAATGAAATGACAAGCCTGGGGACTGCAATCCGCGGTGCACTGCAACAAGGCTCCTGAGCAGAATATTTATGTAAGCCTGGCTAAGTGGCAACAGATGATATCTGTATTCCAACTGGATGGCGGGACTTGAAATGTCTGTGATAAACAAGCCTGGGCAGACAGCATTATGAAATGTAAATTTAGCGGTTCGGGTTCAGAATTAGGCCAATGAGGGTGTGCGAGGGTGGGGCGGGGCGTGAGGGGGAGGAGAGGGGAGTCTCCTTGCCCTGGACTATATCTAAGCTTACATGTACTACTAGCTAACTGCTGTGACATATGGTGCGTGATGCCATTACCATGCTCGTTGCGCACAAGCTCATTTTTCAACAACCTAACAGCCTGAAAAGGCAATGCTTACACTACAATGCCATTTGGAACTCACACTGATGGTCCGATTGGAGCCTGGCAAAAAAACACATTCATCTCGCTCTGAGACCATATCAATATTGGTCTAGGATAGCTCATCGGCTAGTGAGAGTACCTAGTCATTGAAACTCACATAGTGACATGCTGTTCTTTATCAGGTCTCAAAAAAGAATGAATCATACAAATCTAGATTTAAGAAAGTGAAATGCCTATCCTGCCAATGAGAAGAAAAAAAAGATATATATAAAAGAAAGTTAAAATTATAAAATTATCCTCTTGTTTACGCAAGAGCTTCAACACATCAAAACCACAGGGAATTGACACACTGTTTAAGTCATTAGAAGGATATTAATCCCGCATACTAACAGTTTAAGTTTAAACCGCACACTAACAACAGTAGACGTTAGCACATATATGTTTCAGATGTATGCTTCATTTAAACTATAGTTTAAGCCCAGCCTCTCTTAAATATCAAATTGTCTCAGGCACAGAGAAAAGAGAGGGAGAAAGAAAGAGAGAAGGAAAGAAAGAAAAAGAGAGAGCGCATATTGAAGAAAAAAAAAGGGTGAGCAGAGAAGCACCAGGAGGAGGTGGAGGGAGGGGTGGAGGGAGGGAGAGAGAACGAGAGATAGATAGAGAGAGAGAGAGAGAGAGAGAGAGAGAGAGAGAGAGAGCGCGCCTGGGCTGAATTGTGAGTGGCTTACGACACTCAGTGAACAGAAGGTGTTTCTGCATGCACTGCCAGTGCACTAGTCTGCTGCAAGGGATCGAGCATCTCTCGCCTCCCCGTACACGGTGCCTGCCTTCAGCCTCAGCATCTACAGCCTCCGCAGCCCACTGGAAATGAGCTTCACACAAAGAAGACCTTGCAGAAGATTTGAGTCTTACTAGAAACACCATCATTGATCTTTGGATATCACTATACAAACAATTAAAAAGGAAAGGAAAGGAAAAAAGAGAGCTATATGATGCAGATCACACAGCTTTTGCATGAGTATAATTGTGAAGAAATGACCACTGACAGAATGCCAACGAGCTTCACTCAATGTACATTGTACAGGTCAGTGATCACTTTAGGTTATGGATGGTGATTTGCGACAACAGATCGGGAGTCTTTGATGAGAAGGAAGGAAGGAGAGGGAGCGTGAGAGTTTGGAGTGGATTATTCCCTCCTTCGTGCGCATTTTTCCCCCGCTCATCTCTCCCACAGATCGGCGCAGCAGTCGATGCAGAGCAACGACGGAGAGAGGACAGCGCTCATGCATGCAGTCCGGGAAACTTGCACTTCCTCCCAGCCTGCTGAATGCCACTTGGATTCGTTCTCTTTTTGGCTCTTTCACACGAGGAGAACTAAGACATTGTAAGTCTGCCAGGATCTGGTGTCCGATGAAAAGGAGGGGGGGCTGAATTTGTACCACACTGGGGTCTTTTTTAGTTTCGCACATAATTAGTGTCGGCACAAAGGGATCAACTGAATAGAGGTTGTCAGCCTCTGGAAAGGGGTGAGTAGGCATCCTTTCATGTGAGATTGATGCTCGAGGAGTGCATTTTTTTACCTCCCTGTCTCTCTTTTCCTTTCTCTGATCTAACATGAGCAAAGTGACTTGTCGTTTATTTGTCGTCGCTCTTCTCTTTTCAATGTGGCAGGATTTCTTGAATCTTTAAGTGACAAATCACCATCCATATTCTCTATAAATATATATCAAATGAAAGGGGAGTTACAAATCACAATGACCAAGATCTGAAAGATTCAATGGACTTTTTCTCTACGACACTGCAGGATATTCATGCTAATGGATTTCCTTCTAATTGGTCTGTACCTAAAGTGGCCCCTAAGGAAGCCACCTGGGCTGATTCTGTGCTCCCTGGGCATTGTTCTGAAAATAGTTCCGTTGGTGGGGGGGAGCTGTCCGAGGCCATGTCGATGCGACAACAAGCTGTTGTATTGTGAGGGGCTCAACCTGACTGACATCCCTCAAAATCTGAGCAGCGCCATTGGTTTGTCCCTGCGCGAGAATAACATCTCTGAACTGCGGGAGGGGAACTTTGTGGGCCTGTCACAGCTTACCTGGCTCTACTTGGATCATAACAATATTGAGATAGTGGAGGAGAGCGCCTTTGAAAGGCTGCGAAGGGTTAAAGAATTGGATCTGAGCACCAATCGGATAGAGAGCCTGCCCAACGGGACCTTTAGACCTCTGCCCAACCTGCGAATATTGGATTTATCCTATAACAAACTTCAGTCCTTAGAGCCAGACCTTTTCCATGGCCTTAGGAAGCTTACCAATTTACATTTGCGCTACAATGCCCTTAAATTCATCCCTGTGCGGATTTTCCAGGATTGCAGGAGCATGCAATTCCTGGATCTGGGTTACAACCAGCTGCAGAGCCTGGCACGTAATTCATTTGCTGGACTCTTCAAGCTCACTGAACTGCATCTGGAGCACAATGAATTGGTGAAAGTCAATCTGGCCCATTTCCCCCGCCTCATATCCCTGCGGACCCTCTACATGCGAAACAATAAGGCCACCATTGTGGTCAGCACCCTTGACTGGACCTGGGACCACTTGGAGAAGATTGACTTCTCCAATAATGAGATTGAGTACATTGAACCTCATGTGTTTGAAAGTGTGCCCAACCTTAACATTCTTATGCTGGACTCTAATAAACTAACTTACATAAATCAGCGGATTTTGGACTCTTGGAATTCCCTGAGCAGCATTTCTCTGTCGGGGAATGACTGGGAATGCAGCAGGAATGTCTGTGCCTTGGCTTCCTGGCTTAGCAACTTCCAGGGACAACGTGACAGTGGCCTGTTGTGTGCCAGCCCGGACATTGCACAGGGTGAGGACATTCTGGATGCTGTCTATGCTTTCCAGTTATGCGAGGACAATGTGGAAGCAACCACACAGTCCTGCACCGCCACCAGAAACCAGGCCAAAGGCTTCATATACGATGGCCCAACGAGAAATCCGTACGACCTGCAGGATGTGGAGGGTGGGGAAGTGGTGACCAACTCCTTAACAGTGACTGCATCCGCTGATGACCTGGAGAGTACCATGCAGATTCACAAGGTGGTGACAGGCACCATGGCCCTCATTTTCTCTTTCCTGATCATGGTCCTCATGCTCTATGTGTCCTGGAAATGTTTCCCAGCAGGCGTTAGGCAGTTGAGGCAATGCTTCACCAGCCAGCGTCGCAAACAGAAGCAGAAGCAGACCATGCAGCAGATGGCTACTACGTCTGCATCCGAGTACTACGTTGACTACAAACCCAACCATATTGAGGGGGCACTTGTCATCATCAACGAGTACGGCTCTTGCACGTGCCAGCAGCAGACATCTCGAGAGTGTGAGGTGTGACATTCCACCCATGTTGTTTTTAAAAGTCAATGGTTTCAATGACTGGATGGATATGGAACACACTTAAACTTGGCACCTCATTTAGCTGCTCTCAGGAGGAAGCTACATTTCTGGAGGGCAAATGGACTAAAAACAGGGATTTAGTGCTGGTTTCAACAGCATCAAAGCCTTGTGGGAGAATCTGACTGTGAAACCTGTGTACTTGATGCAAAGGATGTGGAATAATTATGCTGACCTGTCCTGGCTTCTCTTGTGAAGAGTGGATATTTGAGCTTTAATGTGTCTTTCTACTTCAGGATATTATAGGACTCTCTAAAGCTACCAAGGACATCCACAACAACATTTTTACTGTGGAAACAAACATATGAACAGACAAAATCGGAGAGGAAAACAACAAAACAAATAAACCCTTAAAGAAATAAAAGATTCTATGTAAAATATGTTAACAGCAGAAATGCAAGAGTAGGGATAAAAATGCAAGATGTTATCCTATTTCTTTTGTAATCTATGGAAAAAAAAAAGAGGAAAATACAAATGTTTAAATAAATGAATTGCAATTCACAGTAACCATTATTGCAGGTGAGTTGGAGGGTTGCTTTTTTTTGTCTGTGATCCCGGGGAAAGATGTTCAGAGAGCTCTGCAGTATTGCAAGATGTAAATAAGCAGGGCTGCTGGGAGCGCTTCACTTCATTTGAAATGTTAAGCCTCAGTCTAAGATTCAGATCTCCTCGTCTCTCCCCGAGATACAATCACTGTGCAAAGCTTGATTGCTATGGCTGTTGCAGTTGCCCCCCTTGTAACTATCCTGAATAGATTAAGCAAACTAGCAAAAACAAAACAGGCTGACGTGGTTTGATCAAATCTCACATGATAAAGTCAAACATTTGTGTGCTGTGCAAATAAACAAGACAAGGAGTGTCTAAGACCTTAATTCCTTCACTGTTTCCACAGACTTCAGAGACAAGACATAAAAAGCGCCTCAACCGAGGGGTAAAAATCAGAGTGAGGGGAGGCCTTAAACATTTAAATTTAAATGTACTTGAAATGGGGTGTGATTAATAATCCATGAGATTTTTTTTCTTTTGTTACCCAAAAAAGTTTCGCTGATTAAAGATGTATATTTCATTGTGGATTTCTGTTTAAATGTGACATTACTTTAAAAGGCATCCTGTGGTCACCCGTTGTTTTTGTGTGAGTGATCATCCTGACAGATTGTCAGATTGTGTGCATCCCGCATCAGTTGCTGTTGAGCTGGTAAAAGCACAGGGCCTTTGAGAGAAGGTACAGGCTGCTCCCTAGTGTTCACACCAGCAGCAGAGGAAGACAAGATACCGCAGCAACAAGCCCTTGCATTTCTCTTGCCCAGGCATTGTATGTGTTCGTGTATACACCTGTTGCTTATCTATATGCATTCTCTAAGCTCAGCTCAGGATTACTGCCACAGTGTAAAGTATCTGGACTAAACAACAAAAGCAGGTTGGTTATAAATAAGGGAGATCTCACTTTGCATTGACTGTATTGTCACCTCACTCACTTGGCTGTTATAATAATAGATCTGTTTAGTAAGCATAGGGGACATGCCACTGTGAAGTTGGAGTGTGTGTGAGGTACAACGTTTGTGTGAATGTATGTGTATGCATTTCATTTGACTATTTAAGTGGGTGTGTGTGTGTCCTGTCCTGAAAAGGTGGAATTGAGTTTGTTCTGACCAGCTGCATGTGTGAAGTTATAATAATTTATCATGTATGACTGGGATATGCCTTAAAGGGAAAATGTAAGGCTGAGCAAATATTTTTACAATCAAATCAAACAGTTTTATTATGGATTCCAAAGTCCCGCCCCATTTGAATCCTTTAATACTTGATATAAAACTGTTCTATTTTCAGCACTGTATTTGATGCGTATATGAAGCTAAGCCAAGCTAAACCAATAAAATGTATTCCTACTGTTGTAAATGATAAGCATTGTGACACGCTTTGCCCTTTCCTGATTAATCTAGTCATGCTGTTTTTATTATTATTAGTTTTTTGTTTGTTTTGCTGTTAATGCTTGTTTTCTGTCAATGAAGATGTTTTTAAGATGCTGATGCATTATCCAAAACTTCTGATCTGACACTCTTTGGACTACAAACTTTCTACCACCCTTTTTAATTTCCTTGCGTTGAATGATATTGTTCGTGACATATTTTGAAGCAAACCCCTAATTATGTACACTCCAACGTGTGGTTGGCTTTTTAATGAATCCTCTGGAAAGTATTAAAAAACTAAAAAAAAAACTCTATTTGACTGGCAGATTCCTAGCATCAAAACAACGATGAAATGACAGCATTGTTCCCCGTATGGCCAGCAAAAAAATGAAAGAAAATAAGGCAGTTGGTGGTTGGAATGAGGGAAACAAAAACATGTCATTCACTAACAATAGCTGTTAACCATACCAGCGTCAAGGTAACAGGGGAAACAATGGAGACATAGAGTGAGTTGTTTGATTTCATTCACCCTTCTCTTCTCTATAGCACGAAGAACGAATTTAAGCCCTGCTCCAATCAAAAAGCTTCTGTGGCCTATTTTTAGCCCTTCTAGCTTTGTATCAATATTGTATGTTTGTCATTTCATCTTGGCACTGCTGGGAGTTGTTTTGAAGTCCCCTTTCCCTGAATTATTATTATTTTCTATTTTTCTTCACAAGAAGCAAATTAATATTTCAAGTGGCGGGAGTTTTTTTTTAGTTTTTTTATCTGAATCTCTCTCCTCCTCCTTATGCTGCTTACAAACCCTTGGCCAACTGCTCTGACAATTAACTAATAATTAATACCGTTATTGATGAGGCTTGAGGCAGATTGATATGGATAACTTTTATGCAATTACAGACTTTCTTGCTTGTTATTTTTTCAGACAAACAATCCAAAAAACAATAATAATTTGTGTTGGTGTTGACAGAGAGAAAACGAGGTGTGTGTGTGTGGGGGGGGGGGGGGGGTACTGTTTATACAACAATCTTTTATTGATATTTTGGCTAATTAGTGTGGGGAGTTCTTGGCTATATGCCCAGTACTATCAGAGAGAGAGAGAGAGAGAGAGAGCAATGGTCGATCACTAAGACATGGATTCAAGCAGTGAGAAAAGGCATGAGCCCTCTGATCAGTGGGAAGGCAGTTGTGCCAAATGGAGGGGGGCGATATATTAGCTTTTGACCTTGTTAGCCTGAGCGACCATGTGTGTGTCTGTGTGTGTGTGTGAGTGTGTGCTACATGCAATTAGCAACTGATTATGAAACTCTCAAATGAATACTATGGGTTGTAGTGTTTACATGTTGTACAGAACTGAGTTGAGGAGGGTCAATACTGGTAAACAAAGCAAAATGGTGAGATGCTACAAATACCTAGAGAACAAAAACAAATTCTCAAACTATGCAAATCATGTGGGTAAAGAATATCGGAACAGTCTCACAGACTTAAAGGCACAATGTGTAATTTTCGCCGATAGAGGTCGCTTATTCAAAACAAAAGCGTAGCTTGATGACGCTGTGAAAGAGCGTGGAATCATGGGAGTTGTCGTCTTTATCTTTACAGCCTATGTTAGAGTTACATTTGATCACTTAAATGAACATTATTTTATTTAATTCTAATGAAATAGCCACGAGTGCTGAATTACTAGTCATACATGTCATTTTATTTGACAAATTGGTGTTTCCATGGATTCTACAGAAGTAAAACCGCAAATCGAGGGTAAAGCAGATTTGATGTCTTTGACAGGCGACGCAATGACACGGGCCGTTACACTGGTTAAAATAGCTGATTTATCTGGTTTTAAACATTTGGGATAATGTAAGTACACGTCAACAAAATATATAACATTGTTCTAGTGGTTTTTGGTTATATTAATCCAAAAATCTTACATATTGTGCCTTTAAGTGTGTACATAAAATCAAACTGTTTGACTGACTGCAACATTACAAGATTGTATCCTATAGGAAAGAAAAGGTCACAAACTATGCTCAGATCAGTGTTAATTTAGTATCATTGAGATACTATCATAGTTTTTATTAATATTTTGAAATAGTTTTTCTTTTCTTTTTAAAAATTAATTTTGTTGTTTGTCTGTCATTATTTTATGTCTATAGCTTTTCATTTGTATTGCAGTTTTAGTTATTTTAATTTAATTTAATGAAAACGAGAAATGTTTCGTTGGCAACTAGATATTTTTATTTTATTTTGTTTCTTATTTTAAGTTAACTTTGCTATTCAAGTAACACAAATACTGTCTCCAATCAAAAAGCAGATGTTTTAAAATGAACTATTATGAATTTAAACTATTATAAAATTATTTCTCAACATCTCTATACATCTCAACTGTTTCATTTCTGTCCATTTTCATTTCTCCTAGGGAACATCTGAGAGAAAATGTATACTTAAATAAAACAGCAGAAACATTGTCTAAAAAAAAAAGCAACATATTTTCCTTTCAATCCTGTGTATTGACATCTAATCTTCAAAAACCTAATAAACCAGACCACGTTTTCCAAGATTGCATTTCATAAGAAGTAAGGAATGGCTTGCATAAATTCATAGAAGGTCGGTGATATGGGAAAACTAGATTAAGTGTCACGGTATCGGCATACATAAAAATCCAGATATTTCATCAGAGCCTCTTGATAGAGCACCAGATGCTTAACAAATTAATTAACCTTGCTTGCTGTCTCTCAGTGTTGATTGAATGCCCCTGTGTGCCATTCCCTGCCTCTGGTCTCGCATAATAAAACACCCACACATAAACAGAAATCCTGCCAAAACGCATAAGACTGACCGAGACTCTAGAAGAGGACATTACGAATCTACACAAGAATTGACTATTGGTTCCCTCGCTGACTCATAAATGTATTTAAGTCGATATCATCCTCAACATTTGCAGTATAACGTTGTAGTAAAGAACTTGCTTTTATTGGAATATGAGTAAACTGAGCAAGATGGCTTTATCATCCTCCAACTCATCATTATAATTACCAACATCATCATCATCATCATTCTTATATGTGCATCTGCATCACTGCCGTCACATTAACTGTCGCCGCAGGGGTATTGTACCATTTTCAAAATGTAACCAAATCATTAAAATAACTATATATAATGAATGTATACAATTTCAGATAAGACTAATTTGCATGGCTTAGCTTTTAATGCTCATTTAAACAGATATAAACGCCCACGTCTTTATTCACAGATGCAGAGACATTGAAGTGAGTGGGAAGAGGACATACATATACATATGTGTATGTATATATATATATATATATATATATATATATATATATATATATATGAAACGACACATGACGGCAAAAGGCGGCTGATCCGCTTGCAGTTTAAGTCATACCTAATGTAAACTGCCAGGGCGTTACAATAATGAATAATATGTCTCTAAAGTCAGATATCATATGGCTGAATGGTAATGCTCAAGGCTAATGTTCAGCAACATCTGCTCTCACATTTGAGACAGTCGTAGGGTGGAAACAATGCCGATTGTTATTTTCTGCAAGTTAGCGGAATATCTCATGGGTCGCACCCAGCGCACAGCTCGCTGTTCTCCATTTATGCAGATTTGTGAAAAATATCTGAAATATGAGAAAACATTTGGTACTTATTTGCTGACCCTGACAGTGACTTTTCCCAGTAACCCTTGAGAGACAGTGTTACCTGAGAGCACTTTTGATGGTTACCATGCGAGAGAGAGAGAGCATTGCACTGTAGAGATCAGTGCATATTAATGCTTTGCAGTCTGTATCTAAAGATAGAGAGAGATGTGGCACAATAAGGAGGATCGATAAACTTCTTCCCTCTGAGTGTCTGTCTATATTTATCTTTCCTTCTGTATTTGTGTCTAAGCTATATACACACACGGTGCACATATATAATTACTGACATAATGTAAACACCAAACACCTAAACGTAAATTCCAAGGTGAAGCTGTTTCAATCATGTGCAACGTTATTGTTCCTTTAAAAACAAACTGTAGAGTGGTGCAGTGATGAAGTATTTTTGTAGACCAAACCAGAAGTCAGCATCACCTTTGTTCCCTCAACAAAAACCCAATAACATTTTTCCATTGGCTTTTGGATTATTGTAGAAAATAACCTGTGACCAACAAAAGTTTATGATTCTTACACAGACATTAGACATTAGACACTTAGACATTATTTCAGGCATGTAATAAAAAAACAAAACAAAAACAACAAAAAACATTGACTTCAGGACGATGGAACTGGGAGTGTTCAAATAACCCGCATAGGTTTTGGCCTCCAAAAATGCATCATCCCTGCAGCTCTCTTTTACATATTGTATAATTATGGGATGGATGGAATGTGTGGTTACCAAGCAACTAGCAGTTCAATTTGCAATATTCAGAACATAAGCCCTGCTATCCTGTTTGATTTAGATTCTTACAATTTCACATAACAGTCTCTTACTTACAAGTAACAAATTTGCCTCAAGGACCCATAAGCTCTGCAATGTTTTTTTTAGTTTTTTTTTACCAATATTTTGTATTGTAGGTTAAATCTTTTAAAATCTTCTCATAAAACACTGGTCAGTGGACATGGCTTTAAAACGTTTGCAAACTTGAAACACATTTGTTCCAATATACAGTAGAAATTAAAACTGTCAATATCTCTAATCTCTAACTCTAATGTTTAATGTGGGTTTCAAGCGACTTGGCTTGCCATTAAAGGAATAGTTCACTTAAAAAATACATTTCTGTCATCATTTACTCACCCTTAAGTTTTTTTTTTTTTTTAAACCTGCATGAATTTCTTTCTTCTGCTGAACACAAAGGTAGATATTTTGAAGAATGTCGGTAACCAGTTGATGTACCCCATTGACTTCCATTGTAGGGAAAACATACCATGGAAGTCAAAATAAATATCTTCTTTTGTGTTCAGCAGAAGAAAGAAATTCATACAGGTTTGAAACAACTTGAGTGTGAGTAAATGAATTGTCATTTTTATGTGAACTATTTCCACATGTATGCCGAATTTAGCAATTTCTCTAGAAAAATAAAGGATCCGATATCAATATTACTGAAATATGACTGACAAAAACAACTTCCTATACCTGTTGGACTCTGCTAATTGCTATATTTGAGGATATATATATATATATATATATATATATATATATATATATATATATTGCTGATTTATCTATTATGTGACAGCTGCATATCTATTCAGTGTCTTGAAGTGCAAATGGTAGATTATGAGATTCAAAGTGACAAAAACTAAATAAACCACCTGATATATGTGTTTGAACAGCTGAACACTCTCTACTCTGACAGAATGAAAAAAGAAACCTTGCAGAGCAGTCATTTCCGCAGTAATTCCTCTGCCCCACGGGATTTCAAAAACGCTGCACAAAAATGGGATTAAAAGGGAAGCATACAAAATCTTGATTGCGTTGAGAAGGAAAATGAATGCTGCAGAAAAAAAAAATAAGCGTAGCGTCAGTTCTGGCTGTTCACTTTAGTCAAGCTCGCATCAGCTGACTCTCAGCTGATCCGCGTCTACCTATGGGAATATGATGCATATCACCGTATACATATATAAGCTCCTTCAGTATTATCAGCAGCTATCGCGTTTCTCAGGAGCTAATTACCCTCCTCCATCCCCAGCTCCTCCTCTCGTCAGTCAGGATTTGACATTCTGATTCCCCTTGAATCAGAATCAATTCTCGAATCATGTTGTACTTTAAAAATCTTGAATTAATGATATCTGCAATACATTCATGTTGGTTCTGTTCTGTTTACCCTAAGGGGGGTTATTGCTGCTCGCCCTGCTCTTATCCATGCTAAGTTGCATGGATGCAGAGGGAGCTCTTGCCCAGAGCAGAACCATACCGCCAATCCTAGCTGTATGTTAATTGTCAATCATATTTGACGATAGTGGTCCTAACAGAAACCTATCTAACTATTAATATGGGTTTTTCAATAACAGATAATGATACTAAACATCATTATGTATATATAGAACCTAAGATGAACACAAAATAGCCAAAGTGAACAAAACACATGCAGTTCATCGACAATAAAATTAAATCTTAATTGTCAATCAGATGTCGGTAATATAATTTAAAATTATACCGTATTTTCCGCACTATAAGGCGCACTTAAAAGCCTTTAATTTTTTCAAAAAACGACAGTGCGCCTTATAATCCGGAGCGCCTTATATATGGATCTGGCGCCTTATATTAATGTCTGTAAAACAACCGCTGACTTAAACCTTTTGTTTATACTTTCGCCTGGCACCGGAGCGCGAGCCTCCGCTGACTGCGCGCGCACCTCCCCAAACAGACGAGGCATTTATACTTGACGCAACTGTTTTGTTTTAGAATTTAGACTGAACACCAGACCATACAACTGATTTAGACGCGCAAACTGGGTGCCGGTGTGATGAGATGTACTAATATCCGTCTGCTCGGGCAGATTCGGCTCAAAGTCGTGCATCTTCGGATGCGGAGGCGCGCGCGCGCTGTCACAATGACGTCATTTTGCCGCGCGCGCGCCTCCGCATCCGAAGATGCACGACTTTGAGCCGAATCTGCCCGAGCAGACGGATATTAGGTTTTTTATTACCTTCGCGCTCATGCGGACGCGTCGAGTATAAACAAGGTTTTACAGCTCAGCCACTTGTTTTTTCATATTTTTTTGCAAGTGGTAGATCTTGGTTTACATTTGGACTTTGGATGTGATCTTAGGCTTGAAAAGGTTGGTGACCACTGCATAACGCAAACCCAGTCAAACGTTTGACTGCAGTATCTTCTGTTCTATGCGCCTTATAATCCGGTGCGCCCTATATATTAAAACAGTTCTAAAATAGGCCATTCATTGAAGGTGCGCCTTATAATCCGGTGCGCCTTATAGTGCGGAAAATACGGTAATTATAATTTAAAATTTATAATAAAAAAGTGACTATAATATGCAGGAACATTTTGGGGTAAAATAGCCTATTTTTAATTATTCAAACCAATTCCTTTAGTACTGTATTAGTATTTATCAAAATGTTTCTCACATCATCTGCCATCTTAGATTTATCTTCCACTGAGCGTAGCAAAATGCATTCTGGGATTGCCTTGTCTACAAAGGATATATGTAATGCTGGCTTTTGAATTTGGCTAAAAGAAGATATCTTACGAGACAGCATAATTAAGCTGCCTTTTTTTTAACAGGCTTCACATCAGTAGCACAGCTATATATGTTGCTTCCAGGAAGTTCACTAGGCTTTGTACATTATATAAATCAGAATGAATCATTCTCTGAATCAACAAC
Organism: Leuciscus leuciscus; assembly: GCF_965113295.1. Classification (NCBI taxonomy): domain Eukaryota; kingdom Metazoa; phylum Chordata; class Actinopteri; order Cypriniformes; family Leuciscidae; genus Leuciscus; species Leuciscus leuciscus. The sequence continues at coordinate 39,455,200 of NC_138727.1, read as the reverse complement.
GAGGAACAGCAGTGAAGTATTGTTTAGATAAATCAAAACATATATAACATTTGTGCTATATGCAATGTGTGAGCTGAAAGTCTCTTTGTGTGTTATATATGGACCTTTTAAATATTCATGATGAATTCTGCAAGCATTATGGCATGCTAATATGTTGTTTCCAGCAAAGAAAGCTTAAAAAAAAAATAAAAAAAAATTAAGCAGTGGATTTGAAGTGAAAAGGTATCACTTATGTAGTTAGTGTCAGCACAGATGCACGTCCACATAAAGAGAGAGAATTATTACATTTATCACTGACTATGACAAACACCCTGCATCTTTCTTCTAATTCTTTCATCCAAGATGATCAACTAATTTCTGAAGTAAAAAAAAAAAAAAAAAAAAAATTCTAATAAATGGAACTGACAATCTATAGGACTGCTGGACAGCTTAAAATCCATGAATCCAGGTAGATTTAAGAGGATTTTTCACTATCAAATACAGAACATGAAAGTAGCAAACAATTATAGAGAAGGTAAACCAGCAACACTTGGATTAGAAAATGTAAGCTATATTTAAACTGATATGAAGTTAATGTTGAAGTTAAAAGAAAATAAGTGAAACATTCCAGAACATTCGTTGAACTGTTTAAATAACGTTTACGTTTTCCAATCAACAAGTGCTTCTCAATATTCATGAACCTATAATAGAGTATGTATTCAAGCAGGAATAAGCCACATAAAACATCATGGAATAATTTAAATATAAAGGGCTTACCTATTTAAGAAGAGTTTGGTATGGAGACACGTTCAGGAGACGTTCAGAACAGCAGGTAGAGGTGGAAACACAGGACAAAAGAAAAAAGAAAAAAAGAAACATGGTCAGAATGCAATACTTTAGACTAATGAAGCTACTTAATGGAGAAGCTACATGGAAAAAAAATAATAATAATAAAAAAATATTTCGAAATTAAGTTTTAAATGTGTTTTTCCCCCCCAAAAGACCTACAGTATATAATAAAACCAATACACATGAAACCAAGCAAATTTCAGTCACTATTTGACAATACTGTGGTACAATAAAAGTCATGTTTCTATAAAAGATATGCAGTTGCACCAGTAAACCTTTTTTAGAATAATGGGTGGATCGGTGGATGGATGGATGGATGAACAAACATGCACATACTACTAGCTACTTGATCCCTCTTAGCAATAGTTACTTATGTATTCATGTATTTATTACAAGTGCAGACTTAAGATAAAATATATATCAGGGCAAGACTTTCCCAAATGCTGCCAAAAGCATAACAAAAGAGAACAAAATAACGCAGAGCAATCCTTCAAATGGATTTGTGACTAGGCTGCATGATGGTGAAAGAACGAGGATGAGAAAGACAGACAGAGAGACAGAAAACCTTGTGCAGCAAGTGAAGATGAAACAGAATAAAGAGGTGTCAAAGGCCCGTGGTGCTGTAGTTTAGACAGATAGTACTTTTCAAGCTCGGGCCCCTGACAATCCTTAAAGCAAGTGTCTATGACTACATTTATGTGTTCAAAAAATCAACACACACATACACTTAAGGCACAAATAGCATTGTTCTTGCTGTTCACTCTTTGAACTCTGTCCTTATCCTTTTACAAAACATGGCATGGCAAAAAAAAAAAAAAGAAACAAACAAAAAAGAAGAAGAAAAAAAAACTGGTTTGCTACGTTACAAAATGGCTGCAGTGGGAAGATCACTAAAGTCCTATGCTTTATACAACTCCCCCAGACACCCCCCCCCCCCCCCTTTTTTTGAAATCCAAGAGTGCAAGTTTCGTCATCACACCCCTCCATATAGTTGCCTCGGCTGTTGACAAGAGAGATGGAGTGTGTTGTGCCAGTGTGTGTCCTCTGCAAAGCACCTGATTACATTCATGGAGCCAAGAGGAGATTTATGAATGCAGACTCAAGCAAAGAGCGGCCCCATTCGCACTCTAAATAATGGCAGGGCGAAATATCTTTTTTTTCATTTCCATTCCCTGTGTCCCAAACTACTGGCTCAACTACCCAAATGAATATTTACCCCACTGAGTTTATCTATCCACTTCGGGATACCATTCAGAGGATTATTTCAGTGCAAAGGACGCTGGAGGCGACGGGGCCAGATGCGTGGTTGGTGTGGTGGGGTGTATTTGGCGTTTGGTTTGTAGTGTAGCCAACATCCCCTGCAGAAAAACACAGTTTATCCTCTCTAATGTAAATATTGAACAGGTTTCGGACCAGAGGGAATAACTAATGTTAATGAATGGGGAAACTCTTAGCTTAGCACACTTTATCAGAGCATAAGCATGCTGTCCAGGCTCAGAGGCGGCAGATAAATTGGAGGGAGTTTGTTTTAAAACAGATGAATTGGGCGAGACCACACTACGTGCAACATGATCAGTCAGTGTCAGCTTATGTGAGTCAGTCTGCTGTAATAACGTTAAACTGGCGCGGTGTTCTGCCAAGCCATAATGAGATCCAAGGCAGGACTCCAGGAAAATGGCTGAATGTAGACATATACGCATAGCTTGACATGTATGATCTGTGTGTGACAGGAAATGAAAGAAGGATTTGACATTGATGGTAATGCATATATATATATATATATATATATATATATATATATATATATATATATATATATATGAGCCACTGCTGTGTGTCATGCCCATACGAAATCCGCAGAAAGCTTCAAAGATGTCACGGAAATAGACCACATATTATTCACAAAGTACTACACATTCCCCTCCTTTTGTGTTTTTGTTTATTAAACATTTTGAATGCTTTCTGCTAACAATAAGAGTGTAGGACTTAAGCCCTCATTATGCTTCTGCGTCAACTCCACGGCGTAGCTACGCCGTCACTCCAACGGCGTCGTGACCGTTTTATGGTTCTGCGTCGGGTTGCGTTGCATCGCGGTGCATTTCACCGCCAGAACGCTAGGGGGGTGGTGTGGTTCGCGAATCTCTTTCCTAGTTTGTTTTGGTTCCATGCGCCGGTTCCGCTTTTTCATTTCCGACAATGGCGAGCGAAAGAGAGAGAGTGTTGTCGCAGCTGGAGCTAATCAACGTTGAACAACAAATGATTTTATTGCAAATGTTTAATCGTAGAAGAAAAAGAAGACGTCAGCGAAGGTGGTCTGTACGACCAGTGCACGAAGACAGGGGAAGGATTGGCGAATTTGTTACGGTTGTTCGACCGCTGAGGGACTTGGACGAAGTAATGCACTTTAAGTATTTTCGGATGTCGAAAGGTCGATTTGACGATCTTGTTCATCGTTTAAAGCCGTTAATACAGCATCAGACTACACACAGTATGCCTATTGACCTCGCTCAGAGACTGGCAGTGACTTTAAAGATTTTATCTTCGGGTGCAAACCAACAGATCACCGGGTTGGGCTACAAAATGGGTTCGACCACGGTGCCATGGCAGGATAATGTAGTGTCCCGTGGCAGACTTGGTTAATTACTTGATATCCATGATGTACCCGTGAACATTGTATTGTAAATAAACAACAAACTTTTTTTCAAAACAAACATTGATTTGATTGATTGAAGTTTATTTCTAGCAACAACAAAAAAAGAAAAGAATATATATAAATATATACATATACACTACCGGTCAAAAGTTTTAGATCGGTAAGATTTTTAATGTTTTTAAAAGAAGTCTCTTCTGCTCACCAAGGCTGTGTTTAGTATATAAAAAACAATAAAACAAAACATATTTTATGACAATTTAAAATGACTGTTTTCTATTTTAATATATTTTACTCCGGAAATGATGTATAATCTGACCAATCACAGCCCCTGCGGTCTGCGTCACCGCGACGCGTAGTTACAATTTTTTGGAGGTGCACGTCAAGCTACGGCGGAGGGGTCGCGTCGAGGTTCGCGTCGACGCAGAGGGGTCCGCGGGGGTACGCCGTCGATTCGACGCAGAAGCATAAAACAGGCTTTACTCTTTGTTTTACCATAAACAATGAGTTAAAAACTAAATGACTTTAAAATAAATTAATGCAGATTTTGTCACATTCTCCACAAAAAAATAAGTTTATATTAGAAGTTTAGAAGATTATTTGTGACTGATCATTTGAGTGGAGATGGATGTGTCATTACACTGAGATGTACTGTAATGAGTAGAGCTAGCAAAAAAAAAAAAAAAATTGATTTCTCGATTGTAATCAACTTTCATTTTTATGAACCAATATTGATTCTTATATATATATATATATATATATATATATATATATATATATATATATATATATATATATATATTGTTCTTTAATATTTGATGTATGTTTGAATAAAATGGAGTAGGATTTACTTTGAAATACTTCCCCCAGAACTTGGTAGTGAATTTCACAAATAATTAGAAAGAAGTAGCAAGTAACATACTGAACTAAACATAGAATTCTGAAGTAGAAATGTATGCATTCATTTATTTATATGTATTTGATTATGTATTAACTAACCACTAACCCTAAACATGATTGTTGGAAACTATTTAAAACTTGAAAACAACTTAATTTGTTTCACTATATGATCCACTGTATTTGGGTTTTAAATTGTTTTTATTAGTTTTGATCAGATTTATTGGATAGCAAGACTTTTATTTTCACTACAGAAGTAAGCTATTTTCTGTGTATGTGCCATCACCGACTGGTCAGCCACATTCTAGACTACTACTGCATATTCTCTTCCCATGAATTAGCTGTAGTATTATCATTTAGCATGAATGGTTCTTTGTGTGATGTGCTGGATTAATTCGTATCACAAACAAAAAAACAAAAAACCCTAATCACTTGTTTGAGATATGACCAAACAAATGTGTGTGATAGTGCTTATTTGCAGGCAACACAGGTGTGAATCAAGCTTGGATTATTCTCATAATTTGAACTGTACAATGTCAAAGTATTTACAGCATCTTAAATATTGACCCATTTACATCCAAAACACTTGAAAAACCTACAAATGTCTAATAACACTTTAAGGTTAATATAATATTGAATAATGAAATAGTCAATTTCATTTACGATCAGTTGTCACATGATTCAAAAGAATGTGAAGACTTTATGATGTTGTTAATGCTGGTAATGTCTCTGCCAATGTTAATCCAATCAAACATAGACACTTTATGTACAGATAAATACAAAAATCGACAATGGCGCAAGTCTCTGTCTGCTCAGAAAATGTGGAAAACAAACTGCATATCTTGTAATATTTTTCACATCCTTTCAACCAAATAACATTTGCATCATGATCTTATAACGTATTGGAAAGAAATTAAATGTAGCCTGAAACCTAAAGTGGACAATAACTCTGAAGCAGTGAGGATGAATTGTGAAATGAAGCATAGCACTTTGTAGCTGCTTCAAGGGAGATGCCTCAGAGTATACTTGTCAACTCCAGAGACTGAGCAGAATGCAGCTGGAGGAAATTGGCCAGGAAATTGGTGGAAAAGAGACTTTTCTCTATCGACAAAACAACTCTATCTTGTTCATTTTTTTCTGAGCTCCATTCAGACTGTTCTCAAAGATACAGTCATGCTGAGGACAGTAGGTGTCCGCAGAGGAAAATATCAGTCAAATATGTGTGACTCGAACTCTGACATTTAGAGGACGCGACTCATGCTAACAAACATAAGTCTTGCACACTTATCATAAATTTGAATCTGATGGAACAAATAGATCTGCTGCACTTCCCCCATGGTTTCTTGAAGTACCTTAAAGGGTTCATGGCATGAGAAATCAAATTGTCCTTGATCTTCTGACATATAGAGGTCTTTGTACCATTAAAACACCCTAAAAATGTTATAGCTTAAAAAGTACTCAGTACAAAAAGAGCATTTATGTAAACAAGCTGGACATGTTTGATATTGTGGGATTTGTGAATTCACACATGAAAATATATTTGCATATCACACCCATATACACCTGATACAAGCATCAAAAGCAACTAGGACACATTACAATCACTGACACTGTCTACAATGGATACAGTACAAAGGTGCCTCGTCAATTTCAAATATTCTATATGCGTTTCAGCTACTGCCAAAGACAGGACAAATAGAAGAGCAAAGGGACAGTTGCTTTGATGTGCCCTGTTTAAACAGCATGCTTGCATCTGTACAGCCTTCAGAAGTACCCCAGCGTATGGAAAATTACATGTGTCAGATAATTATATGTTTGTTCAGAGCATTTGACTGCAGATTGCTTTGTATTCAAGGGGCCCTATTTTAACGATCTGAAACGCAAGTGTCAAGCGCAATGCGCAAGTAACTTTGTGGGCAGGTCTCGGCGCTGTTGCTATTTTCCCGGCGGGATAAATGCCTCTTGCGCCCGGCGCAAATCTAAAAGGGGTTGGTCTGAAGTAGCTTCATTATTCATAGGTGTGGTTTGGGCGTAACGTGAAATAAACCAATCAGAGCGTCATCTTACATTCCCTTTAAGAGCAGGCACGCTTGTTCTAAAGCGGATTCCTATTATAACGGCGGATTTGCCAGGCGCGCGCCAGCAGCGGTTCACAGCCGAAGAGACCGACGTTCTCGTCAGGGACATTGGGGATGGAGAAACCCACCCAAATTAACTTCGGTTAAACAGGCGTATGATAATTTGGGTAAATGTGTAAGCTAGATGTATGCTTTTATAATAAATTGTCTATCTATCTATCTATCTATCTATCTATCTATCTATCTATCTATCTATCTATCTATCTATCTATCTATCTATCTATCTATCGTAATAATGTATGATTTGCAAAAATGAAAACTGCTGCTTCTGTGTAGATGAGAGAATCAAAGTGTATGCGCGTTGTGCACACGCTACATTGATTATGGCCAATCATGCGCCCTTAAAATAGCATATGAATAACTTGCACAATGCACCACTGACTTTAAACTATTTTTTCCTGGTTAGTGGCGCAATTGTTTTCTAAACCTGCAAAATAGCATGAAGGAACGTTTGTGCCGGAACACGCCTCCTCTTTGCGCTGAACCGCCCCCGGGAGCGCAAGTGTATTTCCTAACTTACCGACGTGCTTCTGTGCAAAATAGGAATGATACATGCGTCGGTGTACAAAGTCAATTGCGCTGGGTGCAAGATAGGGCCCAAGGTGTTATGGAGAGTTTGCAAAGAAAGTTTTGTTGAAAGATGAAGCAGCCAACTGTATAGGATCTGAGAGCAACTAAATTGCAAAGCGTAAGTTATAAATTGTATAAAGCTTTGTTTGTAAATTACTGTTGTATATGGATAATGCTCTCCCATGCAACTGCATTAACCAATCACAACAATGCAATTTACTGACAAGACTGAAGGGAAATTACCCTAAAACGGATCATTTCAGAAACAGGACCAGAAAGATTGAAAATAAAATTTTTTTTGAATATTTGACTTTTTTGTATAAAACTTTCATAACATTATATGATTATAATGTATAATGATAACATTATAACCTCATAAGAACATATTACAAAAAAAAAATTCATTCATTTCACTTTAAAACAACCACTTACAATAGCAAATGTTTCTGATTTTTAGAATTAAACAGGCTGTTCTTGTGATGTTCTTTATATGCAAATGGCCTCTGTTATGATTGACTAACCTCTTTGAATGAAATGAGTTACAATGTCCTTACCAAGTTGCTGAATATTGAAAAGACACTGGTATTAGAGAGCTTCTACTCGACCCAAGCCCACATTTATGTTTTATTTATGTTTTCATTTTAAAATAAAACAGTGTACAACAATCACTTGATCTTTGAGTCAGAGCAGGGAATCCATTCATTCTCGCTCCTGTTTTCTATGATATGACCCTTGTAACTCTCCTCAGGGACACTAAGCTATCAGAGCATGTTAGTGTGACCACCATCAAACAAACCAAATGTGGGACGATTATAAGTTTGTGTGGGACAATGTGGGACATATTACCAACACTAAAACATAACCTGAAACTGTTATATAATATCTTTCTAACTTAATAAAAACATTTGTATTCTGCCTTTCAGCTGATAAAAAATTATTTGTTCTTTAGAAAACAACATTACATCACAATGTAATATAACATGTTTTTAGTTTACATGTCATTTAAAGGCACAATATGTATTTTTTTTATTTAAAAATATAAAAAATCACTATATCTATGTTATATATTTTTTAAAGTTGTGTATTTACATTATCCCGACAGTTCCAATTAACTTCTAAATCCAGATAAATTAATATTTTAATTCGAAGACACGGACTGTGTCTTTATTTCTGTTTTGTCGCCGTCAATGCCGTCATATCCGTGTTGTCTCTGGTTTCCGCTCGTGCTGCCATGGCAACCAGAGCTATGAACCAGAGCCCTCTGATAGTAACCAAACTGACGCGGACAACTGTGTAGTTCGCAATGTCTATTTGCACGCTGTTGTTGTTTCGTTCAAACATTATGGACCATGGCAAGCAGACTTTGGATAAAAAAGGAGAACTAAACCGAGAATCAATATCAGCGCGGTGTTTTCGAGATGTCGAGTGCTCCCATGGACACTATATAGACGAGAGCTCCACGTCCGAGACTTCGACAACTCCTACATGTATTTTATTAAACAGGTGAGCACATTTACATAAAACTAATCAAGGTTATATAGTTCAACAATGATACAATTTTAGAATATGATCTGTATGTTATTCTAATGTTGATCTAGCTAGCTTACTGCTAGTCTCATACAGACAAACTAACGTTAACACATACATTTCAACACATTCAAATGCAGTTTAGAGTGATAGTGTAATGTTAGACCAAGTGAAACAGCGCAGCGTTACCTCTCAAGTTTAATTTGTCTAATAAACTGACCTGTGAGTAGTAATTCTGCGTGTAGTTCGGTAGAATGAAATGTCCATATTCCTTTTATATCCGCGGGACTCGCATCGCGTTTGGAGCTGATAGCTGTCTCTTAGCAATCCCGAACTGCTTCATATCACAGTCATGATAAAAGCATCGATGTATTCAGTAATCCATATACATTATTAGATCGGTCGGCTTGACGTTGACGACAAAATCCATAATTCATAGCAAATGTTGCGTCATCAATCTACGCCTTTGTTATTGTAAATAGGTTAGCGACCCCTAGTGGAGAACAAATCCCATACTGTACGTTTAAATTCAACATCACTGAGACCAAAGGCAGCAGGCATCATGCAGATAACTATTTTTGAAACAGTTCTGACCAAGTCCAACTAAAATCCAACAAAATAAATAATGAACAAATAAAACAACATGAAATTATAGTCTTATATATTAAACCAAAAACTTTAATATTTTTTAGAAAGGATGTGAATTAAAACAACCACATCAGGCAACAAGTTGATCAATTCTGTTACTTTAATTTAATTTACCAAATTATCCATTTGTTTTCTGACAGGGAACACATGGAACGAATCACCGCTCCACATTTTGATTGACAGCCGTCACAACAAGTGACCGTGTTTACTTCTGACGAAGCACTGTTAAATATAGGTGAAAAACTACGCCGCAAAAAGAATAAATAAAATGCTTTCTTAAAAAGGCAAAAGAACGCATGCACGTTTTCTTAATATGATAATTTAAACCAACAGACTGATGAAAATGCTGGACATTTTCTCAATATGCGACATGCGGGACAAGGGGTGAAAATGCTGTGCGGTACAACACAAAGTGGGACGGATGGTCACCCCATATGTGCTACACCTAACCAAAAGTTTGGTGCCTCATTCACTGCCAAGAAGAAAGGTCAGATTGACACATTCATCAAGTTCGGTCTACCCTGTCTGAGAGTCTTAAACCCTGTCTGAATCTTAACACAGATGTATGCATGTTGCACTCAACGCTCAGACCCAAGAGCTTTACCTGTTACATACAAACACTTAGTGTCATGTTTGACTGAGCTCTCTTTTTATGGTTATGTGGCAGCTGATGAATGTTTTCCGCCTCTTCTTCATGCTAAACAATCACTTCATCCCTCGCTTGCACGCCCTCCTCCTCTGGTTTCACTCACTTGCCGCACACCCTTCCCCTCTCGCTCACGACAACTGGATGGCAATGGATGGAAAATGCCGACAAAAGTGTCTGGCTCGGCTGAGTGTGAGAACCTTGCCTGCGGGTATGGCCATGTGAAAAGGGAATTACTTCAAAGCTGCAATGGATTGTGGGAGTCTTACACAGACCATTCGGCCACTTACTGCAGCCTGCTCTCAGTTTCTGCTGAGCACATCTAATGTGTTCTTTTACAATCAACCTAATCTGTCAAAAGTCCACATGCCTTAGGTTTTTGATATACGTTTACAGTGTATAAACAATGATGCACATTTTCATGGAAGGGTTGGGGGCGGACGGACTCATTGCAGACTCATTTCTTAACCCTATAAAGCCTAGTGTATCGTATGTAACAGATTTCTAAGGCCTCTAAATTATAAACATGAAAAAAACAAAAAAAAACAAACAAACAAACAGTTGTACACAATCTAATACATGCCTTCTGTCATCAGATTTATATCAAGTAAACATTCTTAGTAATTTTTCAAAATGTACTGGACTGAAGCAACATAATTTGTATCCATATATTATTATATATTTTTTTAAATCACACCAAAATGTGAGCATCGAATTTGATCCATCATGTTTCTTTGTACATCTATTAATCATCACTGTATTGCATTGCATTAAATGTTTTGTCCCCCACAATACAAACTACAGAGCTTTGATCATAAAACTACGCATTTAAATATCATCTCACTAGACACAGTAAGTGACATAGGGCCCTATCTTGCACCCAGCGCAATTGACTTTGTACACCGACGCATTTATCATTCCTATTTTGCACCCGCGCACAGTGGACTTTTCCCTCCACAGACGCACGTCGCTAAACTAGGAAATACACTTGCGCTCCCCGGGGCGGTTCAGCGCAAAGAGGAGGCGTGTTTCCGGCGCAAACGTTCCCTGGTGCTATTTTGCAGGTTTAGAAAACAATTCCGCCACTAACCAGGAAAAACCTAGTCTAAAGTCAGTGGCGCGTTACGCATGATATTCAAATGCTATTTTAAGGGCGCATGCTTGGCCATAATCAATGTAGCGTGTGCACAACGCGCATACACTTTGATTCTCTCATCTACACAGAAGCAGCAGTTTTCATTTTTGCAAATCATACATTATTACAATAGATAGATAGATAGATAGATAGACAGTTTATTATAAAAGCATAAATCTAGCTTACACATTTACCCAAATTATCATCCGCCTGTTTAACCGAAGCTAATTTGGGTGGGTTTCTCCCATTGCATTGTCACTTCTCTGTGTTTTACGGCCCTGACGAGAACATCTGTCTCCTTGGCTGTGAACCGCTCCTGGCGCGCGCCTGGCAAATCCGCCGTTATAATAGCAATCCGCCATAGAACAAGCGTGCCTGCTCTTAAATGGAATGTGAGATGTCGCTCTGATTGGTTTATTTCACGTTACGCCCAAACCACACCAATGAAAAATGAAGCTACCTCAGACCAACTCATTTTAGATTTGCGTCGGGCGCAAGAGTAATTTATCCCGCCGGTATAATAGCAACAGCGCCCAAGACCCGCCCACAAAGTTACTTGCGTTTCGCGCTTGATACTTGCGTTTCAGATCGTTAAAATAGGGCCCATAGAGTGACAACTGTTATTTAAATGCATTTTATGCAAGAGGTCTGTTAAACAGGTATAAAAAATATCATTTGATTTACATGAAATTCTAATTGATTTTTGTTCACTGTTCCTTGCTGGTGGAATGATCTTCCCAATCCTATCTGGAACACCGAATCCCTGACAATATTCAACAAACACCCATCTCTTCCGTCAGCACTTAAAAATAATCTTACCCTATGCTTTCACTATTCCTTAAAGTGCCCCTATTATGCTACTATAAAGGTTCCTAGTTTTGCTTTTGGATGCATCAAAGGCCAAAAAACACTTTAATTTTCTCATAGCCTACATTGCACATCACCAAACATTCTCAAACGACTCTTGTATGAATCAATCTCCCTAAATCCCTCCTTTCCGCAATCCTGCTCTGCTCTGATTGGCCAGACGGCCCAGTCTGTTGTGATTGGTCTACCGCTCTCAGCACTTGTCAGAAGCTAAACACAAATTACCATAATAAAAAATGTCATCTCACGAGGCTTCCTCAGTCCACAGCGATTCTACAGACTGTAAAGCCAGTAACAATGGCGTTGATTTTATCAATGCGAGCGCGAGTCTGATGATGAAACATTGCAAGAAAGTTATTCAACCCGAACCTCCATCGCAAGGACGACTTGAGCAGGACATTTCTCAGTAATACGCTACTCAGTTTGTCGTACATTATGAGATGTTGCAACTGTAATTCCTCACCATCAGCATTAATAAGTGTCCATCAACAAACCGATGTGTATATTTCTAATTTATTGAAGTGCACATGCGGGAACTATATCATTAACTGTATCAAAAACAGTGCATACATTAGCCGAGCAAAACAAATCTTGCTCCATACTTTATCATTACTCAAAGTAGTAAGAACGACAGAGAATCTGCATTCATTGACACAATTGTAGGTAATAGTGGCCCACAGCTGATTAGCAGAAGTATTTTCAGACACAGGAAAACAGCGTCTTCTTGACATGTACACAACACGAACCAGCTACAGTGTTTGAGAGCGGGTCAAAGTAGTAGTTGTTCACGGGCAGCCAATGGGTGGGCATAATGCAAATGTGTAATTTTGTTACGTATGTATGTTACGGAAGTGAGACAAGTTTCGTCAGTTTAGAATCAAATGACAATAACTTTATTTATTGTGCACTTTGATCTTTAAAACTTTGCAAACATTTTACATTCACATACAGCTATATTACACACTGCAGGAAAGGTAATATCTGAGAAAGCATAATAGGGACACTTTAATCTCTTCTAGTATTACCTGCACTTCTCGTGTCCATTGCCTCTTCAAGCTGAATTACTTGTATTCCTTATCTGCAAGTTGGTTTGGATAAAAGCGTCCACCAAAATGAATACATGTAAATAAATGTAAATGTTGTAAGATCTATTTTTTTTTCTTCTAATGTCAGATTATTTTTTTCCAACTGTCAGAAAAAAAAGAGAAACAAATATTATTTTTTTCTGACTATTATTTCATGTCAGGCTTTACAGTGTTAATGAGTGTTTCAGGCTGGTATACAGAACTGATCATTTGAGCCAGTGCTGGGCTGTCACTACAATTTGCATTTGTAGATCATGTGTAAGTCATCTTACAAAAAAAATAAATAAAAATTATATATATATATATATATATATATATATAGTTTTTTGAGTAAAAAAAAATAAATCAAAAAAAAAAAAAAAAAGACAAATAATGTTAATGAAAAATATTTGTTTAGATATATGAAAATATATATACTTTAAAAATATGCTGCTATATACTGTAACATAAATAATTATTTATCATATTTGCACCATGTTAAGTAAAAATATGAAGTTGCCCACCAAGGCCATCAGGGAGAAAAAAAAAAAAAAACACACAAAAAAAACAACCTTGTTGAGCCCTGAAACCGTTGCCTCATTTGACCAAAGCTTCCACAGGCCTGCACAACCAGCCCGTCCTTGCCGGCAAGGGCGGGTGTAATTAAAAACAAAACTGAAATCAAATCAAGCATAACATCAAAAATAAAGCCAACCAATACAGATTTAATTGGTAAAAGGGACCTTGTATTAAATCAAAGATGCATTATACAGTGCAGAAATGTGGTCTTGTTATGCGAAGAGGGAAACGCAAGGATTAAGAGGTTAGAGAAAGAGATGGAGCGAAGACAAATGAGAACAAAATCTAATGAAAGCAGATGGCATTCAGAACGAGTCCTGCCCAAGGCCAGCACCCTCCCTTCTCACTATCGCTTTGGTCTCTTCCCTTTACACCATTAGACAAGGTAAGAAGGGTGTCAGGGTGTCAGGGTGGAGGGTGAATAGGCATCTGTCTGTGCAGAGGTGGACTGTGGGAATTAGCAATCAAGAGGGATTGGTTAATTAGTTTACAAGTCAGACTTCTGCAAGAAGTCATGTTTTCCTTTCCCTTGGCGAGGAGAAAACAGCATGAATGCCCTATATTGGTAAAGAAAAATATGGTGTGTTGCATCCCGTCCTGCATGACTTAAAGATGCTGGAAACGCATTAGACCCTGAAAAAAAAGCTTTTGATTTGATTATTTACTGTGATATCCAGCACTGCATGTACTATTGAGTACTAAATATTTATGCATGCATAACCAGATAGTTAAACGAAGAGCGATGGTTTTCTACTAAAACAAAATATTCACTTCAGATGCAAACTGTAATTTTGTATAGTAGTAGCAACACAGCCAAAGTCTTGATGTCCATTAAATCCACAAGATGAATTACTCGCTGAATCAAAATATTACAAAGCAGAACAAATAATTTAATCTGCCAAGTTATAAAGCACAAAAAAATCATCCCCCTTTTTCTTATCCTCCATCTATCTCGCTCTCTGTCGACCTGACTGTAGAAAAGATTAAAATTCATCAATCAAATCACACATTTTAATGGCCAGACCATCTCCCTGACACCCACAGCAAAAATTGAATCACAAAAGCAATTTAATTAAATTGAACTGCGATTCAATAGCTCTAATCATTCTGCACAGTAAAATGAAATCTCCTTCCTTTAATCACACCCCCATGTTAAATAATTACTCAATTTTGGGGGTACAGTTGGGATGGGTGATGAGTTAGCAACTAAAATAATATTTGTGTATTTACACTCGCGGCGTTATGGATGTACGCGTTAACAGCCTCTTGATATGGCATGTTTGACCCTGTCGACTTGCTTTGCAACAATTTAATTTCTGTGCACCTTGTTAAATGAATTACAGGTCTATGAGATGGAATTACATTGCTTATACAATTATTGCACTATTTAGATTTCCCTGCTTAAAAGGAATGAACCAAAATAAACATGACTTAACCTCTATCAACAGTTGTTTGCTGTAAGTTAGGTAAGAATTCAAAAGAAACTAATTCAGATTTATTTTTCTATTTGTAAAAACAAGTATTCACTTAAATAGGAAATGTCGCAAAGCATCTGAATGATTTAAATCAGAAATGTAAATCTTGTGTTATAACCTTTTTTTTCTTCACTTGTTTTCATTTGTGAACCTGCCTAGAAGACACTTAATTCAATCTAGATGTCCACATACGCTTGCAGTGCTGTATTTAAAACGCATTACATCTTTATGGAGATACTCCGAGCTCACTCCTGTAATAAGAATCAAATAAATGATGCTGGAGGGTCGCAGACTCAAACACTTTCACTGGATTCTCTGGCAGCACCAATGGCCCCCCGGGTGTTATGAAACACAATTAATCACATCCACAGGTAGGGGTGGACGGTCAGAGCGCTCTTCCAGAACAGTCAGAGAGGTTATAGAAATGCAAAATGGGTCGTATAACGGTTGAAGAACTGTTCCAGGTGGAGGGTGCAAACATGTGTTGAGCAGGACAGGGAGAGAGAGAGAGAGAGAGAGAGAGAGAGAGAAAGAGAAATCAGGAAATGACTTGTTGCCACTCTTACACCAGTTTAAGTGCCATGTTGCCATTAGGGATTAAACGTGAGGAGGAAGCTAGGACGCTGCTGAAAGGTGCCAAGTAAAGTGCCCGTGTGAGTAGAAAAAGAGCAGCAACTCTATCTTGATCAATTCAAGTCAGGCCAAGTGTTATAGGTGTGAGAAATGTTATAAAAAATATGGAAAAGTAATGTAAAAAGCACAGAACAAATACAGTGCCTGCTAAAAAATAATATGTTTCTTTTCTAGTAGATTTTACATTGTAATATGCATTTATTTAGCAATTTTTTTTCTAGCTGTAAATAACAATACACCATTTTCAATATTCTATTTATGTTTCATGAAGGAGGCACAGGACATATTTTTCCATTCTTTCTGCACAATTTTTTTATTTATTTTTTATTCTTGGTCTGTGTACCCATTCATCAGATGGATACAGATGGACGTCAGATGGTCTTTGGCCGTTGTGCTGCATATCACACCATGAGCGCTGTTTTTTTAGGACACCATCAAGATGCAAGAAGTTCAAATTTTGTATGCATGTATTATATAATAATGATGATTAATAATAATAATACTAATACTATTATTATTATTATTAAAATAATTATAAGAAATACAAATATAAAAATGTATATAATAATAATAATAAATAAAATAAAAACACACTGATCAAATAGTCATTTTACATATATTGCTGAAACAAAACACTTCGGATTTGTCAATAGCTACTAGTTGGTCAGATAAGTTACATGCGTTGTCCGTTTTCATAGATCCAGAAAATAAATAAATAAATGCATAAATACATGCATACATACACATACCTACAGATAAAGTACATCCAAACAAATGACACCATGTCCAAAAAAGAGACATTTATTTGTAAGTATAACTTAAAATTTTCACAATGCAGTGATATTGCAATACTAACCATCTAGCATGCCAAATGTTATTGATGTTAGATTTAAAATTTTCTAAATGTTGCTGTGTGTACAAAGTGTTTATTAGCTGACTGAAACATAACTCTTTCTCAAAACAAATGTCAATATTGTCCTTCCAAAATGCACATCTTTTGCTCTGAAAACAGTTTGCTGTGTTTGGTTCCCTTTGAACATCAAAAATCATACTACACATAAACAGCTCCTGAAACTACCTAGGCCATACTTCAGGCAAACAGAACGAGCAATTCACCAAGCTCTGCTAGGTACCCCTGCGTGTTTACAGAGCTCATCTTAAATTCAGATGTGGCTACTGTGTTTCATGGAAATGGGTTTTGAAAGGTTACGACTGCGTGTGAATCAAAACCGCACTGGGGGAAACAAGACAAGATGAGCCAATATAACACATATTTCTCTTTCATAAACAGCTTATTGACCGACGTGCCATTTGAAACTGGTTCGGTCAACTTATACAAGCTGCGCGTGCTAGGCGGTGGCGTGATGGGAGATGTCCTTTTCTGAACTTGACCATCTGTGACCTGTGTCACAACGGACTGAAGCTAGACAAAGTACACACTGGCTGCCTTCCAGCGCACGATACATCAACTGGCTATCATCTTACCAGGGTATTCCAGAGACAGAGGGACACTAACTGGCCCAACATCAGCCTGCTTTTAGAGGACAATTCATCACTGGGCAAGGCATCACTCTGTCAATTCCCAATCCCACAATGTTAGGAGACAAAGGGTTGAGTGGATAGGGGGGAACACAGGATCTTCAGCGTAGGGATTTGCAACAACCTCAATGTGCCATTCACTCTTGAAGGGGCAGATAGAGTCTGACTTGTGAGGCACATCAGGCCCAGATAACATACTTCAGCAGTCTTGTCCTTCTCAGCAATGAGAAAAAAAAGAGTGAGATTTCACTTTCAAAGCACGTCTGGGGTCAAAAGCGCATTCCCCATGCAAATTTTGTGGATTTAAACATATGGAACACCATATTGTGCAATGATAAATGTGAAGATTAATGCAAAGCTTAAGCTAATGGTTAAGGGAACTGCTTTGAGGACACTATAGCTAAGTTGTCAATTGTGAATGTAACTTATGCACAAAATATAACATGGAATATCACATAAAACATTGAGTGTAGTTTCCATCCCATGGAGAACAAAACCGTCACTTCCTGGAATATTGTGGCAAAATATCTAATAAAACTGAAAGGATCAAGGAAGCCACAGTGGCTCTTTTCTCGTATGATTACTTACTGTATGCATGATTTCAAAAACAACACATTCCAGCGCCAGATCACCTATTATTTAAAACAAATTAATGTTTCATTTGCATTATATCTGTGTGAGATGTTTAAAAAAAAATGATGGGGAAAATATCGACCCTGGCAAAATGTGTTGGGGACATGTCACACCCACAAATTACGTCCATGATACCAACCAAACAAAAGCACATTCTTTCCATGAGTGTTGTCGAGAGTAGAGCTCTCGCTGATATCTGATGATCAGCAGCGGTTCACTAAATGAAATAATTCAATAAATACCATTTCCAATAAGCACTTAACTCGAAAATAACTATTAAATAATCAAATAACTTGAGAACTGGCTGACTGAAATCAGCTTGAAAATGCTATCTCATGAAATAAAGGCAAATCCATAATTTCTTTACAATTTAAAGGTACACAGTGTTATTTCATCATTCAATCGTGAAAGTAAGTTTGTTGAAAGCTTCTGGCAACATTAAATCCAGGAGAAAAGACCATTCTAGGGAAAGAGCAAGTAGAGATGTAACACGGACAACGTAATATCTGAACAAGAGCAGACAAGAGCTATGAGACTGTATATTTGAGAACACGCGTCCAGTTTTGTGCGAGAATGAAGGACATCTGCCTACGAATTGAGAGATACTCGGATGCGCTCTAGACATTTGTCATTAAAATTAGCGCCATATAAACGGCCTCAAATAAACTATAAAAAGGTGAAGATAATTATGTCTGAATGCTGCAATTGATTTTTTATTGATTAAAATCAATGGAAAATATCTTGTATTTGAGGCCTATTCTTGCGCCTCAGAGAACACAAAAAGCGCAGGCATGTTATCTTGCGTTTGGAGGCAGATGCCTGGTGTTTGAGAATGCAGTCGTGTGAGACAAGACATTATACCCTATCATTTCAATGACAGACTTTAGCTCAGGCATTTTAGAATGACCAAACCAACATGTGAGATGCTGTGCAACAAAATTGGTTCACTAGATAGTTCAGTCATCCAATCTCATCCTCTATTAAGGCAGTCACGTGAATCACTTTTTCTTTTCTTTTTTTTTCCGCGCATACAGTTATTTATATGGTAAATGTTTCCATCATAGCATGTTTTCTTAGCGGATAAAAAATGATTCGCCTCAATTGAGCACATTAGTTTTTATGAAACATTTTTAGAAGTTATGTGCATCTTTACATACAAATAGGTGGATGAAACCATACTACTGATGACTTTCAGAATATGTTTGTGAGACTGTTTAACAATGAGTCATCTTATTTTTTTAGGAAGACGTTCATGTAAAAGAAATTATTCTAAATCATAACCATGAAATTGAATCTGTGACATAGAGGTGCCTTGCCCTTGTTCATGTGTGTTTCTAAATGTCTCCATAGTTCATGCGCCTCAGAGCAGAAAAGATGTATCTGCTTATCGCCATCTGAATGTCATAGTTTGCATTCTAATGCTCACAGTATGTGCAGGAGAAGAAAATACATCAAAAACAGTTCACTAATTTAAACTCTCTCTCTTTCTCTCACACACACACACACACACACACACACACACACACACACACACACACACACACACACACACACACACACACACACACACACACACACACACACACACACACACACACACACACACACACACACACACACACACACACACACACACACACACACACTTGTTTCACTATATTAGTAAGGACATTGCATAGACATCCATTGATTTTATATCAGGTTAATGCTATTTTCTATGGCCTAACCCATACCCTACCCCTAAACCTACCCATCACAGAAACATGTGCAAAACACTATGTTTTGGTTGATTTATAAGCCTTTTAAACTTGTGAGGACCAGCAATATGTCCTAACTAGTCAGTTGTCATTATATTTCACTATATAAATGAGGACATTTGGCCTAATATCTAAACCTGTACACACACACATAGCTGAGAAGAACTGTGCCTGTTTGCATTATGCAGTATCCATCAAACATTTAATATGAGTGAGTAAGTGCTTGCTAACCTTTGTCTACAATCACACCTACACGCTCTCCTGAGGCATAACAGCACAGACAGCATTGCGATTCAAAGTGTTTTGGACTAAAAACTGCCAGTTGGTATCTCATTTTTGGATGAGGAACAAAGGGAGTCCATGCTAGCTATGGGCTTGAAAACAACACTAAGAAATCTCCACATGCATAAAAGGTCATGGGTTTCATAATTCAGCAGAGTGATGTTCTGTGCATGCATATGCAGTGTACACTATAAATCTGGACTAAAACAGTGCAATTACATATTCTTGTTTTACTGTATTCAAAATGATTTTGCTGGTGATATTCAATTATGAAGCATTTTGAATAGAGCTTTTAATGCTCTTGTGTATTTGGTTATGGAGTTTTCAAAAGGCACTGTATTCCCCCCCCTTTTTCCTGCAGCTACATTTTTAAGACGCTGTGACTATTGTGATTCATTGAACAAATACTGTGATATTACAGAAAAAGAAACAGCTATTGTTATACAAAATTAACACATTAAATTGCATTACATTTTGCAATTAGTTCAGCCTGAACTGCTTAATGGCCCCATTCAAATCTTAGGTGTCAATTGAGTTTCACTTTATTTTGATGGTCCCTTTAATGCATTCTGTTGACTATAAGTTACATTGCACCTACATGCTTATTAACACTCATTAGAGTGTTAATAGAGTATTAGTTGACTAGTAGGGTTAGGGTTAGAATAAGTTGGCATGCAGTTGCAAAATAGTCAGCAGAATGTCTGTTGGAGGACCATCACAATAAAGTGTTAGCTAATACTCTAATAAGAGTTAGTTGACATGTAGTTACAAAGTTACCGTTAGTTGTTTCTTGTCTGTCTTATTTTGATCTAATAATCTATAGTAAGCAACTAAAGCCTAAAACTTAAGCATACTGGGAATTTTCACACTACTCTTTGGCTAACTAACAAGCGCTGCTTCCGTTAGCAAATGCAAATCTATTTTGTCATTGAGCGAGAATAGGGCACCATCTGAATGTACAGCCTTTTAGCATGCAATTATTGACAGTATCGTGTCACATTATACAGTAGATGAAACTTCTGAACTGGTTGTATGAGAATGCTTTAGCCTTAACATGTGATTACAATCTGTAAATTGTTTGCAACTTAAAATAGAACATTTTAAGCAGAAAATTAAGAGAGTGAGACCATTAAGCAGTTAAACAAAACATCAAGGGGAAAAAGTATTACTTGGTATATTCCTTTGCTTGTCTTTAATCTCCTTAGTAAGTCATTTTGGGTGTGAGGAAACTCACAATGGACAAAAGTAAGAAGCAATTCTACCTCATATACCACTCAAAAACCCAAGGACAGAGGAAACACAGAGATTCAGAGGAAGTTTGTGACAAAATCCAAATTGTTTGTGGTTCAATTGTGCAAAGCATCTATAAATCTATTTCACCAGCAAAGCAGAATTATACTTATATAAGCAAAGAATTCAAGAAAGAAACTATAACGATTTATCTTCGGAGCTTTGAGATATTTATGATATATGATGTTAAGCTTACTCAGACAGAAAATAGCTTTTTCTCTGGCTATTAAAAACTCAAAGAGTAAAAGGAGGCAAAGGCATTAGGAGAACATCTCAGAGGCACCCTCAGCCAAGCCACAGGCAAACACAGCAGATCTCCAAATATCAGATCCGACAGAGGGACTCGCTTTTCAGTCTCAGACATTCAATCCTCATGTTTATGATGTACGACCTTGTAATAGCCGGGAACCACAGCATCTTGAGCCCGTCAAACAGAATTAGGGGTTTTGAAAAAAAGAAAAAAAAAACTGTTTAAAGAAAATAATTGGTTGGAGCATTGAGTGAAATGACTCGTTGGTTTGTTGCTCTGTTTCATAATTCTACTGCTGCCGTATGCCTGTCCTGGAAGGAAGAGAACGCACACAGAGACAGAGACAGTCTGTCAGGAACGGCTCTTCACAATTTGGAAACCAGTTTTGGATACAATGAAGTAGTGCTGCACAAAAATCACATTGAAAATTAAATACACATTAGGCTGACTTTTCACTTTCAGGGAACCTAATCAAAATTATTTTAATATATAATGTCATCTCATTATTATTTTTATGATAATACATTTTTGCTAGAATAATAACTTGTTGCTAGAAAAATGTTTGGATCAATGTGAATGGAAAAATAAAACAGAGCACTGTGTTATTCACAATGCCACTATTAAGCAAACTTAAGCATATATTTAAAGACTAAGTTTATGTGGCTACATTACATGCTCTGAGACAAACATGGTTTCATGAGCACCACACATACGTATGCAATAGATGGCAGAACTTTGAAGTCACTTTGAAGCATGCAGCGCATACAGATTATATAGTTAATGAAATCACTGCCTTTTGTGGTTTAATAGTCACACTAGAGAATATTTCGGTTTAATTCAATTAATTGTGCAGCTCTACAATGAAGTGAAAGCTTTGTGGAAGTGTGGGTGTGTGAGTGAAATATGCAAAAAAAAAAAAAAAAAAGTGTCTGATCCATAACCTAAAATGCTCAATGAGCTTATGAATGGCAGTAAAAAGAGCAAATGACTCCCAACTTAAAGCCTTTACAATCGTTAGTGGCTTTATAGGTGCTAAGAGCCCACTGATCAGCCTTTAGTGGCCTTAGGCAGGTCAGAATAGGGGGCTTCCATGGTAATCCATAGTCACCCATCGCAATGGAATAGGCTTTTAATGAAGCAGTGGAGCACATCGCACACCACAAGGGCCTTACTGATGATCGATGTGCAGGTCAGTACCCGAGAGGGCTGATTGATCTAATTGAGGTTTCAATTGATTGAATGCCAGACAGCTTCTGGTGATATGTGAAATGTAGCAAGGTTAAAAACAACACAATCTTTAATCATTGAGGTGACTCATTCTTTGCAATGCAAATACAATAATTCTGAGTACAATTAACTGATTTGATAGAAGATATGCAAAATAAGAAAGAAAAAGGGTTGATCGTACAGAAAAAAAAAGAAAAAAATCAATTTGATATGCAAAACTAAAATAATATATATATATATATATATATATATATAAAATACAATTGCTGTTTCCTACAATAAATTAATTCAATAAAATTCAAAATCATTATGCAATTTAAAGGGATAGTTCACTCAAAAATGAAAATTGTGTCATCACTTACTCAACCTCGTGTTGTTCTAAACCTGTATGGGTTTCTCTGTTCTGTTGAACACAAAAGAAGATATTTTGAAGAAGATCGGTAACCAAACAGTTGATGGACCCCATTGACTTCCATAGTGGAAAAAAAATTATATATATACTATGGAAGTCAATGGGGTCCATCAACTGTTTGGTTACCGATATTCTTCAAAATATCTTCTTTTGTGTTCAACAGAACAGAGAAACCCATACAGGTTTAGAACAACACGAGGTTGAGTAAGTGATGACACAATTTTCATTTTTGAGTGAACTATCCCTTTAAAGTATATATTAGGCGCAATATATAAGTAGACTACCGGCAGCAAATATATATGCTTCTCTGTCTTAAACCAGAAGGAATTGAAAAGATTGCTTTGTGTGAGCAGAAAGCAAATATGCTAGCATGCTAATGTTGGCCTGGAAGAGCAAGTCTCTTCAAACCCTCATGAGCTGTGGTAATACACGTTGTCAAAACAAACTCAACAAAAGAGAAAAGCAGAACAAAAGCAAGCACTAGAAAGGGAAATAGAGCCCCCTGCCACACCTCAGGGGAAAGGGACTCAGAGAAAAAGATAAAGGAGTGATGGAGGGAAGAGGGAACGCTCTAGCGAGGTGCGAGCCACATTTCATCAAAGCTCTGAGTGCGGAGAGCTGCAGAGATACTGTGGGATAACATCCCCCAAGCCACACACATCTATGAACAGATAAACAAATATTCACAGATACCACTGCAACTTACTAAAGTAACACTACTAACTAAACTAAATTTTTCAGTAGCATCATAGTAGTTCCTCTTTTGTTTTCGAACACCCCCGCAACAAGCTTTTGTTAGTATCCCATAGCAGTTAGTAACTATTTTCTACAAAAGTATAGCAGATTATCGCTGTAACAACCTTGAAATATGAATAACTTTGTGAGTGCTGAGAGATACACATCCAAAAATGTTTGATTTGAACACCAGAACAGTACTGTATCTTTAAATTACTTCCAGTTAAAGCGTGTGATAGGCTGTTAAATTTCATGCTACATATTTCTCGTCTCTTTAGTCGTAAAAGGCCATACATGGCAGGAAACAATTATCTATCAGGCAGTGAATAGTATCATAATGGACACAGTTTTAACCAAGGTTAAAATCCACTGGATGGCACCAAAACTGGTCATTAACTAAACACGGTCTACTGGTTTAAAACTGCCCAGACTCTCATTCAAGGCTCTTTCGGTGTGTAATTGCACCATTACCACAAACCGCTAGTTTTCTATTAGTACTTCAAAATGAGCCGGATCAAACTGGCACAATCAATAAAACAGTGTTTGAGTTACGCATTTCATCACTAGAGCACACACGTTTTACCAAAGGAGCTGTCTATCTTGTCTGTCATTTAGCTTTATATAGTAGAGTGGTGTGGTTTGGCTGAGGTTCAAGACAGAAGATGCCACTGGTGAGCAAATGTTGATCCAAGATCTTCATATCCAAACTGTGAGGGATTAAGGGGGCTGCCAATGTCTGGCCCCGATTCATGAACACCGGTTAGTTAAAAGCCTCAGTCAGATTTCAGACAGAAAGAGATTAATGTTGGGAGCTTTATTGAGGCGCTTGAATCCCCGCCTCACCACATCATCTCCCAACTAGTTTCTTGGTGCCAAGTCTGACAGACTTACTTTGGCAGAGCCTGGCAGCGGCCCTAATTCATTGCATTAATAAGTGAATAAATAAATGCAGATGGAGTTGGCCTCTCAATGCCAGTTTTAATGCACTGTCGGCTATACGGGCCAAAACCCGAACCCTTCACAACCTCTGACAAGTTTCTCCTCAGAGTCAGATGAATAGGGCCAATCAAATTTACACTGCTGACAGTGATTAGACTCCACCCCAAATACAATATTTTATGTGCAGTAATCAAAGCCCAGTCATCACAGATGAGTAACATCTAGACATCTTTCAAACATGGAATTAACCGTCCGCACACCCATTTTGTCCTATTCAATTTGCAAAAGCCAATTACCCATGATTGTTCTCCCACTGCCCAGAACAATTGTGAAAGAATATATGGAAGACATGCAGACGGCAGATTTCTTTTCATAAGATACTGCTTATGTGAAAGTTTAAGGCCTCATTCAGACTGTCAGTCCAAATCTGATTATTTGCGTATCCGACTGGAATCTGATCTAAAATTATTGATGTCCACACTGTGTATCGCAACTGTTCAGATCTGATTTGTGTGTCCATGCAGCTCTTCCGCTTTCCGTAATATGGTTTCTATGGCAATGAGGTTGCGTTGGTAGGATTACGCTAAAAACAACAACAACTGCAACATGGAGGGGTTTGCAATAAAGATTTAAATTAAATTTTACAATGCCATAGTGCTGGACTATGCGTCTTCCGAGGCAGCGGCAGAACCGGAGGCTGGTGCGTTTTTTCTCGTGCTGTCGTCTCCTCCGGTTTCAAAATATGTCTCCGTTATATTGTCATTTTCTGCTCGTCCGGCACTTTGCAACAACACAACATTGTTTCAGCAGTGACTTTCAACTTGTTTCCTATAACAACATCTGACGTTTACGTTTTACGTGCCGTGAAAAAGTCACATAAACCATGCAAAATCTGATCAGATCATTCAGACTGAGACGGATTTTTTTCAAAGATCGGATTTCATGAGATTTTTAACCGTTTACACTATCTAAATCTGATCGGATTCCAATCGGATTTGCATAAAAATCGGATTTGGACTGACAGTCTGAACTAGGCCTAAGAGAAAGCATTTCATTGTGTTATTTATATTTTTTGTATTCCAAAAAAAAGTATACACTACCGGTTAAAAGTTTGGAAGTTCTTATCAATGTTGAAAACAGTTCTTGCTGCTTTTTTTTTTTGGGGGGGGGGGGTATTCTTTGATGGGTAGAAAGTTCAAAAGTTATTTGAAAAATATCTGAAATATTTTGTAACATTATACATTGCTCTACTGTCACTTTTGATCAATTTAATGTGTCCTTGATGAATAAAAGCAATTCTTTCTTTTCTTTTTTTAAACTAAACTTTTGAATGGCAATGTATCATGTTTTCCACAAAAAAATGAAGGATTAGCATTACCATTACCGGAATGATAGGAACTAATATTATTGTTTATACTGTATTTTTTTATCAAATAAACACGCAACCTTTGTGAGCATAAGAGACTTCTTTCAAAAACATTATCAAATCTTGATCATTGTAAACTTTTGACCAGTAGTGTAATTCCAAACTCTAAACCAAACCAGGGACCCCAATATGTATATTTTTATATTAGTCAAGACACCATGGACTAAGGTTATCTATGGGACCAACTCAAAAACATATATTGTATCAAGTTGTTTTAGTGATGACCCTGGTGAAATGTTCACAAGACAACAATAGCAAACACAATTCACTTGCATGAGAGAATGTCAGGAAGAAAGACTCTTTTGGGGGACAAAAACACAGCCTGATATCACATCTCTGCTGGAGTTTGCCCAGAGGCATGTGAGAGGCTCAGAAATGTGGTGAGATATTCTATGGTGTTTTAGGTTTCAACACAAAGCTATTAACTACATTGAGGCACAGTGATGGCAGCATCTCACTTTGGGGAGGCTTCTTTGCGGCAAGGTCTGTAAAACCCTTGAAGGCAGAAGGAAAAATTGTAGATGCACTAAGAACAGCAAAATCCTGGAGGAAATCATGTTGCAATTGACAAGAGCACTGGGACATAGAAGATGATTCTTCCTTTAGAAGGACAATGACCTGAAACATACATCAAAAACCACATCTGAGTGCCAAAAAAGGTGCATGTCCCGAATAGGCTCAGTCAAAACCCAGACCTCAATTCAATTCAGCACCCCAGGAATGTCTATAAAAATTGCAGCTCCCAAACTGTGTCCATCCAATTTGAGCCAGAGTAATTTTGCCAAAAGGAACTTGTGCAAAAAAAAAAAAAAGAAAGAGAAAGAAATAAAGGGGAAAAAAAGGTATCAAGGTTTAAATTCTGATGGAGACCACATAACACACTTCCTTTGCCAAAAAAATAAATAAAAAAGGTTAACCAGCAGAGGTGGTTCTATTTATAATTAACTTGGCAGCATTTAATTAAATTTATTTATATATTGCAAATGACTATCAGAGGGCATTGCTTACATAAACTGAATTGAAATGAATTGATTGCAAACAAATAAATAAATATTATATACATTTATAATTATATAATTATACAGTTATTAGTATTATTAAGTAAACTTGTATTGCAAAATTATTTGAATTGGCCAATAGCCAAGTATTTTTTTTTTTGCATTTTTTCTATTTGCATTGAGCATGAAATTCAACTGCACTGAATTTGTAGATGTTTCCCTTTAAATCTGAACTCAGAGCAATTTGCTAATTGATCATAAAACAAATAAAAAAAACAGTTTAGTTAGGAAATGGAGAAAGTGGACCTAGGTCAGTGTGCAGAGTCAATGTCACCAAACACAAGACCTGTGGTGACGAGGCTCAAATCAGTCAGTAATGACCTCATTAAAGTATGCCGCTCTAATATCCAGAAGATAGCTACTAAACAATTACCTCAGAGGAGCAAGTGCGAGTCAATAAACTTTTATGGGGCGTCTCCCTTCACTTCCACACCACTTTATTACAAATGCACCACCAACCTATGCTAATAACATGATCAGAGCAAAGTGCCGATGTCAATAAACAAACCTTAATTCCCTTGCAATACCTTAACAAACAATTTTTGCATGTGAATTGTATAATTGTTTTGCCATTTGTGGCATCAAACTGAATTGCAATGCCTTGACGGGTTGGTCCACAATGGAAAAACTCTCTTTTTGCCTTAAATGTCTCACCTACATCACATACATCTTTTTAGGAGCTTGTACTTCATACTCTTCTACAAGAATCCGAGGATGAATCACTTTTGTTTTAGTAGTAGGGTCTGCTAAACTCATAAATGTAAATGAAACAAACTGAATACAAGTGCTGCTCAAACATGGGCAAAATAAGCATGGCAAACTTGTAAAGTGTATCGCCAACATATTACCCAATAACGACAAACACAAGCCCTTGTGATGATAAATCAATTGTTTTCCACAAAGGTCCCATTGTGCACGTAATGTGCTCTGTTGTGCGATCAATGGAGTTGAATTTTTAAACTTGCATTTGTTTTGTTTTCAATCATGTTGATTGCTTGAAGCACAGTTTACTGAGCCTTGCAAAATGTCCCAAGGCTTTACATCTGTTTAATCTCCCACTGAATTCAAAACTGCATTAACCACATGATGAACAACCATTGAGACAAATTATTGTAACACTTTACAATAAGGTTCATTATTTAACATTAGTTAATGTATTAACTAACATGAACTAACCATGAGCATTACATTTGTTACTGTATTTGCTAATCTTTGTTCATGTTAGTTCACAGTGCATTCACTAATGTTAACAAGATTTTAATAATGTATTAGTAAATGTTGAAATTAACATTAACAAAGATTAATAAATGGTGTATAAGTGCAGTTCATTATTAGTTCATGCTAAATAATGTAGTTAACCAATGTTAACTAATGAACCTTGTTGTAAAGTGTTACTGAATTACTATAATAATAAAACTGATAGATTCATTAACAGTGTCTAACTCTAAATCTACCGCTTAGATTAAGAATGTGTAATTCTCTCTGATAGACAACTTTAACTAAATGAATAAAGCAATTCTCAAAATCTCTCTTGAGGTCTCATTTGTCCTGTAGTTCACGGATAAATAGTGAATAAATTAACAAGACCACTTCTATCCAAGGCTTTCCTTGAGTAAGTAATAAACACTTTCTCTTTAGGTTTGAGGAGAAATGACCTGCAGCTGAACATCAGCAAGACAAATGATTGGTTGGTGGATTTCTGCCAAGTCACAGAACCTTTAAAACCAGTAGAGATCCATGGCCTTGTTTTCCCATGTATTGTAGCTCGTAAAGAGGCCATATTATGCTCTTTTAGAAAATCTTGATTTTGCTTTTGGAGACTGCTATAATAGATTTCCATGCTTGAATGTTCAAAAAACAATGTTTCACAAATTTTACATTGTGGCAGCACCTCTCTTCCAAGTCTGTCAGTAACGCTCTGTTTAGTTCCGGTCTCTATGAAGCCCCTCCTTCTGAAAAGCGCAATGTGCTCTGTTTGGTCACCTTGATAAGTGTTTTGTGATTGGGTGAGTGTGTTTTGGAAATGTCACACCCCTTACCATAAGCGTGAGTTTCAACACACTTCTAACACAACTCAACAAGGCCTTGTCCCCCTTTTTTTTTTGCGTATGCCTTGAGCGAGAATTTTTTAAATGAGGAATATTACGACGTGTACATTCCAGAAAAAAAAAAAGAAAGAAAAACCCCCCAAGACTACTATCGAGGTGTTTCAGGGAGTTCAGAAACAGTGCACACTGACATAAAGAATAACTCCCTTTGGAGTGGACTTTGACCTTTTTAATGTTCAAACAGCAACATTACACACTAAAGAAAGTTGCAAATATAAAAAGCATAATAGGTCCCTGTTAAAAAGACTAGTTCATGTTGTGGCCTTCCTCATGTTGCTCTAAACCTGTATAATTTTCTTTCTTCTGCAGAAAACAAATTTTGAAGAAAGTGTGAAATGTTATTTGTTCATTCAATGAACGTCAATGGGGTCCAAAACAACTGTAAAACACACATTTCTCAAATATTTCCTCTGGTCTTCTGCAGAAATGTTTTGTGTTTCCCAAAACTGTACTTGACCTAATTAGGTCAAGGTCAAGGTCAACTTTATTGTCAATTTCTTCACATATACCAGACCATGGGCGTCGGAAGAAAAAAAAAAGTGGGTGGGTCCTCCCCCAGAAAAATGTTACTGGAGTAAATACCATTTCATGTATTCTGGTGCCTTTTAATTAAACAAGTAAACTAAACTCCACTTCACGTTGGGCGGTTCTTTGCCTCCACGTTGTGCATTTAATGCACAGCTCTCCGTGGATCATCCCGCTAATACCATGGTCATTTGCCAGCAATGACAACTTACAGCTGTTATTGATTTTTGCAACGCAATATTTGACTGGAAGGGTACAACGAGTGGTTACTTTCGTCAGTTGCGGCTCGTTGAGAAATATAATTTAGCGATTCAGCGGAAATGGAGTTTAATTTATTAGGGAATTCCTCAAGTGGAATGGATTTGACTGACGGCGCTCTGAAAAGTGAACAGACAAATGTGCTGAATTAGAGATGGTAAAAGTGAGTGGGTATAATATCACTGGTCTTACAAAGTGGGTGGGTCTTGTCCCACCCATATACAATGGTTCCGACGCCCATGTACCAGACATACAAAGAAACTGAAATTGTGTTTCTCACTAATCAATCCACGGTAAAATATAAATATAAATAAATAAAATACAATACAATACAATACAATACACACAATTTTTTTAATTGTGCGAGACTGTGTTTTACATGTTACCTAAGAGTTGCTGAGATTTTTCCACTCGGTAGCCACTGAAGCATATCTCTTTATTTGATGTTGTTCAAATACTACAGTTAAGATTTTGGGACTGTCAGACACATTCTCGTCAGTCATTTTGCTTGAGATTATGCAGCGATTACAATGCTTTAGGGAAACGGGGCCCAGAGCAGGATTGTGGAGGTGCTGTAATCCTTCAAGCATCTGGAAGTTTGGACTGGCCCATATGTAGCAATCCAAAACAGATGTTTTATAGTGGCCGGTGTGTTTTTCTGTGCTGGAAACAACACCGTATACAAATTAATCACAAATGCCAACTGAATAACCAGACGTATCCTGGTTTTACTGGGAGAAATGTGCCCTTGGAGAACAATGATCTTGAAGCACATTCAGCCACCAACTTATTCCACCATTGCTCCACAGTTGAACGTGTTTGGCTGTTGCTTTGCAATTAAAATGCCGTCTCTATATATACTTGCTCACACGTTCCTGAGAGGAACAATGACATTCATGAATGTTTCCCCATTCATGTTGCAACATGATAATACCACATAATGCATTCACACTGCAAGCTGTGCATTTGATGCAACTGCACTCTATGTCTTGCACAGGCTTAATTGCGGACTATGTATAGTGGTGTTTTTTGTTTGATGTTGTTCCTCAGGGATCAATACGGTACTCATGTTCTATTGTTTCCTACTCGCAGCCACTCATGCCGCTAAAATAAACTGACAGAACAAAGATGGCTTGGGTATTCCACGCCTGACCACCTCACCTCTCCTCTTTATCACTATCAATCCAATTAAATGTCAAATGAAAGTGGAATTTCATTGTTCATTGTCACTTTTTTGTACACCCCACACTTTTTTTCTCCAGGGGAAAAAAAAATATGATAAAAAATTAAGACTACATGGTAAACAATTACACAAATTGCAAACTTGTTTGACAAAACTATTTGGCCACTCTAAAGTGATTCAATTAATATTGTATGGGTCATTAGGCATTAGCGCACAGAAAAGGTACAAAGGATGCATTGGGGCGACTATTAATGTGATTTGATTTCACAGAAACAAGGGGGGGAAGCCAGACTTCAGCACAGAGATAGAGAGGGAAAACAGGACTGGTGGCCAAGCCTGAAGATTAAAACATCCCAAATTTGTCTCACACATCAGATCCTTCTAAAGCCTAGAATGAATATTTGCTTCTCTGATGACTTTTACTTTGGGAGATAATGAAGTATGGGAATAAATGAGGAAAAGAAAAAGAAAAAAAAAGGTGTTATTGTATTAAAGTCATAAAACATCCAAATATGTCTTCATTTGGAAACACACTACCATTCAAAAGTTTGGGGTCGATAATATGTTTTTTGAAATAAGTATCTTATGCTCACCAAGGGTCAATTTATTTGATCAAAAATTCAATTAATTTAAAATAACTATTTTATATTTTAATATATTTTAAAGTTGAATGTATTCCTATGATGGCTGAATGAATGTTCAGCATCATTACTCCAGTCTTCAGTCACATGATCCTTCATAAATCTGAATATTATTATTATTATTATTATCTTAGTTAACTGTAAACAGTTAACAGTTAATATTTTTATTGAAAGCTCAAAATAACAGCATTTATTTGAAATATACATATTTTTAAATCATTATAAATCTCTTTACTGTCACTTCTGATCAATTTAATATCCTTAACAAAAGTATAAAAAAACAATATGTATGTATGTATTTCTAACATGTTTTGAAGGACAACTTAGGGCCTGAATGATAAATAATAAAATAAATAAATAATAATTTATTATTGAAATAAAAAAAAAATTAAATACAATTTAGCAATGTTTGGTGTACTGTCCCTTTAACTGTACCACAACAGTACAGGCTATCAATATCCAAAAGCCAATGCATGTCTAAAGAGGGCTAGGTGCCTGTCCAGAGGTCCACTAAAAGAGACCAAACAACAACACATGACGCATACAAAGGAAGGGCATGCACTGCCGTGTTGTGTCCCTGTGCTTCAATATGCCTGCATGATTTGTTGGCTGACCTGGACCAGTCATGGGACCAGCATGGCACAGAAGCCCTACATCAAGCTGGGAGATCATTATGGTGTCATTATGCCTGCCAGGCTCCCAGTGGCCACAAGATTGGCTCTTCCGGCTCAGGAAAGGAGTATTTATGAGTTCTTGAGTTTACTCACACATGCATTAAAAAAATAAAACAAAATACAAAAAGTTGTCAAGTCTGCCCATTAGCCACTTGTATGCAAGTCTACAATAGCTAGCCTGGACAGAGAAAAATCTCTCAACACCCAGGCCAGCTGGCTCAAATCACTGAACTGGCTCTAAACGCTTCATTTTTCTAATTGCAGGCCTTCCAGCTAAAGCACAACCACTGCTGGCAACTGGTGTAGCAGGTAAATCACTTGTGTGACACTTAAACACAGCTTTATCCACACGCTAACATACCCACTATCGAAGATTTCCAGCATCCTAACCGTTTAACGTCGAGTCGATCAAAATGTCTCCTCTAGCTTTGCTTCAGTTACATTTCTCAATCTTCAAGTCAATCTGCCGGGAGGTTAGCTTCGTTAGAGCTAGTGAAGCGCTAAGGATAAAGCCTCAGACCAAAGTCAATGCATTCTGGATCTAGAGTCTGGGCTGTAATTATAGCAACGTTAGCACTCTGACTCTGGGTGCCATGCTAATGAGCAGGATTGGGTCTCCTCGCGCTCAAAGTCTGGCAAGCGGGGCCACAGCTAGGAGCTTAATTACAGCCTGGGAAATGCCTGCTAGAGTCACGTGGATACTTTTCTGCTTCTTCTGGGAGCTCCATCAGACGGCCTGCTAATACAGATGGTCCCACGCAGCATAACCCTGCAGAGGAGGTAATGACAAGCCTCAGCCAAAGAGGCTTTGTCTCAGTGAAGCTGCTGGCTTTACCGGTGCCCTCTGCCTGCCAGGCCAGATGCTGGCCTGCTTTGATGGATGGCAGTAAATCAAGACCTTCGCCCCGTTCCCGTCCCTATCCCTCATACCCCAAATCCCTCTCTGCTTACTGTACTTCTTGTGTGACTTGTCCAAACTATCTATCTATCTATCTATCTATCTATCTATCTATCTATCTATCTATCTATCTATCTATCTATCTATCTATCTATCTATCTATCTATCTATCTATCTATCTATCTATCTACAGTATCTATCTATCTATCTATCTATCTATCTATCTATCTATCTATCTATCTATCTATCTATCTACAGTATCTATCTATCTATCTACAGTATCTATCTATCTATCTATCTATCTATCTATCTATCTATCTATCTATCTATCTATCTATCTATCTATCTATCTATCTATCTATCTATCTATCTATCTATCTATCTATCTATCTATCATCTAATACAATTTAAACACACTGACAGCTGAACACCTTTATGAACTTGATATCATAACTTAACAAATGATCATAAATGAAATTGAGGTTGCATATTCAGGTGAACGAGTTCAGGTGAACGAGCATATTCAGGTGAACGAGTTTAGATTCTCATCTATTACAGTTTTTCCTCAATCACTTTGGCATATTTTTTTTTTTTTGAAACAGTCTTAACATTCTCTAAACTGTAAGCTCAGTTGTCACAACTGTTTGCTTGAACATCAGAGCAGACATATTGCACGTCTGCAAAATGTAGTTATTCACAAAAAACATTTAGTTCATGTTTCAAATCCTAGTTATTGTGTCAGTAAATTGGTCAATGCCACCAAAATAACCTTTTTTTTTCTTTTTTTTTGCCACACTGGTCAAAATATGTAGATGTTTTTTTTTTGTTGTTGTTTTTTTTCACCATGGAAATATTTGTTATAATATAAATTGCATGCGTTTTCTACTTTTCAGTTGACACTGTTTTCTATACTACAAGAATGTCAGTTTTGTCTAGCTGAATATTCTTGTGTTTCACTGAGCTTTTTAGATACAGATTTCAGCAGTAGGTACACATTTACAAAGAAAGGTCAATACTGCAGTACACAAAAAAAGAAAAGGGACATTTGGTCACACTTTATATTAGGTGTCATTAACTACTTGCATCAAAAAATAAGTACAAAACACTTGTGCTGATATTGAGGTGGGATACGGTTAGGGACAGTTTTAGTGGGTAAGTTTGTGGGTGGTTTAAGGGGTAAGGGGAGGGTCAACATTGTAATTCTATACTTAATTACAGCTGTAATTACATGCAGGTATTTTATAAATCTAAGTTCAATGTAAAAACATGCATGCAAGTGTATTGTTTCAAATCAGTTTTGATCAACAAGCCATGTGCATTTAGTTATTGTGAAAATTGTAGGCAATTGAACTTGCTCTTTTGCACACATATTCCAAAACACATGCAATTTGCTTAAATCAATATATATATATATATAATCTGATGTGAAAAATAAACTAATTGTTTTGCAAACAAATGCAACTAAAACTTACTGTTTTGAGTAAAAAAACATCTAATTCGAGAATTGAGCCAAAGCAATTGAGAAAAACTGTAATGAAAAATACAGATTGAAAGAAAGAAAAAAATATTAAATGTGATAAAATAAAAATACAATACTATCTCTCTCTCTCTCTCTCTCTCTCTCTCTCTGAATGTGTGTAAATTGTCTCAGTTCATTAACATTTGAATTCGTGTTTGTTCCTGATCACATTATCTATTCTGCTTTGATCTTTATTTAAATAAACTGTTCCTTAAAAAATAAATAAATAAATAAATTAACAATATAAATATATACAGTCAGTTTTCTCAGCACACTTCAATCAAAGGCACTTGAACTACGCTGTTTGGTTTAGTCACATTTTCAAAGGATATTACAATGTCAGGACACAATTCCAGGGTCTCTTTAATTGGAAAACAATACAAATCTAAATATGGGGATAAAAGCTATTTCTGCCTGTTCTGTCTGAGATCAGTTGCTGCTGACAGTAAAAATAACACTACTATGAGACTAGGAAGAAAGCTATCTATAATGTAGATAAGCCAGAGAAGACTATCTGTTCCTCTCCAAACTCTGAGAGACCTTTTATAATCTGGGCGGTCGGCAAGGCAGATCTGGCCGATAAAGATGTGGTATCAATGGCCACAAGCATTGGACGATAAGTTGGCGCGGATTTCTCACTGCTCTGCTGTGGCCACATGTCTTCCAGTACTTCCCTCTCTCTTTGAGCAGCAAGAGAGCAAGGCTGGCAGTGGCGGTGATGGAGGTCTGGCCACATGTTGTGGGCTGTTATAGTCATACAGCTACCACAGTACCGATCCCTGGGAATCAACGCCCTTGTCAGCAGGAATAAGCATTACCACCAAGTGATATTTTAGCATCACTGAGATACTATTGTAGTATGTATTAATAGTTTGAATTAGTT